>NC_091290.1:144055065-144378190 GCF_032444005.1 Ranitomeya imitator
TTTTCCTATCAACATGCAGCTATGGTGACATTTGGAGTAAAATAATGGCATGACCATACTTGCCAAAACTCACGGGAAAAAGAGGAGGCTTCCCAGACTTCTGGAGAAGTAAGCAAATCTTCAAGGTACAATTTAAAGCACCCAAGAACAACCCAAAGAGTGTGTTTAATGGCAAGTTACTCCATCACCGGACAGAGCGTCGGAAATCCAAATCAGTTTGACAATGGGATGGAAATTGAGGACATTGCCTCCGACAAGATTGGAGCAAGCAGTGGAAATTTGGTCATCTGTTTTGGGCCCTTCAGACAACCTTTGTCAGAGACCGTCAACCGTCAATCTTGCCACCCAAATCCAAAAAGGTTAAGGTTGCATTGTAGTACAATGGTGTTTCTTGTGTTTGGTCAGAAAAGAAGAGGCAATAGAAAATGGTACACCCGGAGATGCAAAAGTAACATAGTTCACCATAGGTTATCACATTTTTGTATTAAGTGATAGCCAATATGTAAATTTAAAGAAAAATATTTTAGCACAAGTACAAGATCTCCGTCATACAAAGTGAATTCAGACTTGAAACATACAAAAGCGATGTACGGACTCTACAACTTCACCATGACATAATGGTTAAATGTATTTAGTAGTGAATGGTAGCTAAGGTGGGGACAAGGACAGTGGCTTCCAAGACAAGTATCTGGTGCGTGGTGCCAACAAGCTACTCTGTCTTGGGAAGATATAAGCACATCAAACTACAACAATTCCAAATTTCCTGTACACTTTGGGTTCAATTGGCAAAAAATCCAGAAATCATAACATTTTGAGGATTTGGTATGTACAAATCTAGCACAATGATGACAAGGCAAAAGCCCTTTTACTGGATTCTTTTGAGAACTAGAAAGATGTTACAGTAAAATGATTTAAAAAAAAACAACATACTCATTAGTGATGAGTGAGTATGCTCGTTACTCGAGATTTCCCGAGCATGCTCGGGTGGTCTCCGAGTATTTTGGGTGTGCTCGGAGATTTAGTTTTCGTCGCCGCAGCTGCATGATTTGCAGCTGAAAGACACAAAAACGCACAGAGGTCAAAAATACTCTGTTGTAAAAAAGTCACAGTAAATAAGCAAGTGCTAGTCAAAAAATTAAAAAAAATACAGGCTATTTAGTTAATACTTTTTTTTGCAAAAAAATGTATGTTAAGCTGCTCCATCAATCGCCAAGGTATACCCATAATAGAGCAGTCCTATCTAATGTATATAATCCCTATCTGATGTATTTAAAAACCTGATCATCTGTATAGTACCAGTATAAGCAGGGTTCAGAGAGAAAAAATATCCATGTAAACATGCAGGATGGAACAGCTACAATGCAAATGACCCACAGAGGACTGGTGAACTCCACAGTCTTGTAGAAACAAGAGAACAATTATAGAACCAAAAACACATGGGCTACTTGCACAGTGAACAAGTCTGTAGAAACCTGTTCACACCACCAAACAGAGTATTTTTGACCTCTCTGTGCGTTTTTGTGTCTTCAAGTTCTTTGGTGGTGTGAACAGGTTTCTACAGACTTGTTCACTGTGCAAGTAGCCCGTGTGTTTTTGGTACCAAAAGATCAGTGCCAAATTCCTGATATAAATATTATTGTTGTTTTTTTGTGACCGGTATAGTTTACTATAGATATGGTCATTAATGATTGACAATCTCCTTCCTTCACTATACTAATTTGCCACCAATATGTATTAGAATTTCTTTTTTTGGGACCTCAATAAGGGACTTTATTGCAATTTATGGATGGTTATAGGTGCAAGCACGTAAGGAGGAAACATTTCCTTTTTACCTTCTAATGTCAATCAATTGCTTAAATAGAAACATATTTTAGTGCCGTGATGTTTATGACCGAGAGGTAAACTTTAACAGCATAAAAGAAGTTTGACGATTTAATAGTTATAACCGGCTTCAGTTTTTATCAAAATAATCACTTTTTTTTTGGTAATTACACATTCCATTGAGTCACTTTTTTGATTGGCTTGTTACCAGTTTTATTCTCATCATTTCGTTCTGATAAATTTTTTAGCATGGGAATTAAAAAAGAAATCTCCTACTTTAAAATTTATGGCTGCAGTATAAAAATGATGACTTGGCTATACATTTTGTTTAATGGGTAATATGCATATAATAGGCATTGTAGTGTAACCATGCATAGAAAAGAAGAAAAAAAAAAGATTTAGGCTGCAGAGGTTTTGATAATTTTTTTTTTTAAATATCTCACATTCATTACTGTATATTTACTACTAGGCTCCGGGCAAGAAAAAGGAACTACCAAAAACAGATCTAATGCCCTGAGGTTAGGAGGCAATAAAGGGTATATTCCAACATCACGACTCAATATACAGCATATACAGAAGACTACAAGATCCGCAGTATGGGGGACACCTTCTCAGAAGTGGGTTCCACCATTTCAGTTATACCCGTTGCTAGCAGAAGCAAATACCAAGGCATCCCGACCACCAAGGGTCATACGACGCCACCTTTCAAATCAATTCCCTATATAGCATTACTAGCTGCAAAACCAGAACAAAAGTGACTATTTGGAAATTAAAGGGATTGTGTCATTAGAAAATGACTTCTTGCATAAATCTTTTTTTTTTTTTTCACGTGATAGTTTATTTTTAATATAGCTTGTGGTTATAAATTATAAAAAAAATGAATAGAAATCTTTCAATTTTAACACTCACCAATTCAACTTTTTCGACGGTTTCAGAAAATTCACACGTACATTAGCAGCAATGATTTATCTTTGTATTGAAGCATCTAATGAGAGTGTGCAAAGGTCATTGTGAATGGAGGTGTAGGAGGTGAGCTTTGAGCTAGCCTATTGCGATTGATGGCTCCTGGGTCCTAAGCTGTGTTACAGAGGTGTTATCAGTCCTTGTATTCTTGTCTCTGATGATAAGGAGACTGCTGAAAACTCTTCTGGAAAGGACATTACCTTTAACCCATTAATGACCTTAGACAGATCCATACAAAAAGCATTTACCGACCTTGGACATATGGACATGCAATTTTGCGCACACAGGAGCTCTGTTCACGCGATCGTCAACGAATGTTCAGGGATTCTCACAGCTGACATCCAACACTCACTGTTTAACCCCCTAAATACTCTGATCGATATTGATCGTAGCATTTAGAAAGCAGGCAGAGGGAAGGCTGCCTTCTAAATGCTGCGATTGATATCGATCAGAGCATTAGGGGGTTAAACAGTGGCCCAATCATTCCCATGGTGACCCAATGTCGTCAGGTCAGGCTCTAGCAGTTCGATCATGCGCAGTGCATGATCTAACTAACTTGTATCAGTGCGGCACTGACAGTTACAAAGCATAGCAATGCTCCTACATTGCTATGCTTTGTAATGGTGATCAGAGTGCTGAAAGTCCCATAGTGGGACTAAGGAAAAAAGGAAAAAAAAAGTTGTAAAAATAAATATAAAAAACAAAACAAATTAAATTAAAAAAATAATTTAAAAAATTACATAAATCTGATATCTAGGCAAATGATATAATTTATTATATGTTTCCACCCCCCCCCCCCCCAAAAAAAAAGGATGATGCAGTTCATAACATATCCCGCACACGGTAGTCAAGCATTATCTATATACTGTAGGTATTTCTTGATAAAGGCTTAAATCAGCCGAAACGTCGAACTATATACCTTGTTCATTTATAATGCTCGACTATCGTGTCCGGGATATGTTATGAACTGCATCATCCATTTTTTTTTTTTTTGCAAAACATATAATATATTATATCATTTGTCTGGAACTTTTAGTGTGCCGTGGTTATCTTTTAAAATTTATTGACTATTTTTCTCCTGAGCACCTCTCTTTTACAGTGAGCACCCCTTATACTCTTTAATTTTTAATCATAAATCTGGTATCGCCGTAATCACACCAACCCAAAGAATAAAGCGGTCTAATCATGTATACTGCACGAGAAACTTCGCAAAAACAAAAAAATTCTTCACCTGCTCTTGATTTATTCATTCTGCCTCTCAAAGATTGTAGTAAGGATCAGCTCACATTTATCCTGCACTCGGCGCTGAGCACTTGCACTGGGGTTTGTGTGTAAATCTCTGAAATACGTGATTCAGACGGAATCCTCATTGGAAGAGTCCATATAACAAGGCAGAAGGAGGCACTGGTTGGCATTTCTGTAGCTATGAGAGCCCAGCTAATGTCTACAGAAGCATGAACTGGGCACTACAACATACTGGGCACTACAATGGCAGTTTGCAATTTTCACTCAGCAACATCCACTGTTGCTTGTTCCTGGAAAACACCCATGGACTTAAAATTGTCACTTCACCTGTAGATAAATTCCCAAAGGGGTATAATTTCCAGAATGGGGTAACTTGAGGGAGGATTCTGCTCTTCTAGCTCTTAGGGGCTCTGTATATGGAGTCCACAAACTATTCTTGGGAAATCTGTGCTCCAGGAGACACATAGTGCTCCATCCCTCCTTAGTCTTGGCATGTGGCTAAACAGTACTATACAGCCTGTGACAAAACACTCTGGGATCGCCTTTGCTGGGGTCAAAGGTCACGTGGTTTGTGCATTGAATCTGAGGCGTACAGCAGGTTTTCTGAGCAGGCTGACCTCAGGTCAGATTTATTAACGTGAAAGCAACATGAACAAAACAAAACATAAAAATAAATCCTAGCCTGTCCGGCACGAACTAAACAAATACGTTGCTATCTCAACAACTGGGGGGCTTCTCCCACCCAGCTAACATCACACAGATCTTGAGCACAGCTCTCACTCATGTTTGTCACACACAGGCAGGCAATCTGTGTGCCCCAGGCTGACGCTGGAAACCCCCAGCTGGTCATCTTTTATTCCTGCAATCATTAACCCATTAGCACCCTGAAGATACTGAGTGGCCTAATTCACATAGGACAAACACCTGGGCGAGATATACCTGCCTCCAACTACCACACCAGCATGAGTCTTACATATCCCCCTCCCCTTGCTCAGACCACTCCGGTCGAGCAAGAACACTCTTGAAACAGTGCACTCGGGATAGGGCATCGGCGTTCCCCATCTGCACCCCAGGTCGGTGCTCCACCGTAAAAGAGTAAGCCTGCAGGGCAAGGAACCACCGGGTTACCCGACTATTACGGTATTTGTGGAGGTGCATCCACTTGAGAGGGGCATGGTCTGTGACCAGCCTAAACTTCCTACCGGCCAGGTAATACTTGGGGGAGTCGAGAGCCCATTTAATGGCTAGGCACTCTTTTTCAACCACCGCATACCTCTGCTCATGTACATTCAGTTTCCGACTGAGATAGAGGACCGGGTGTTCGACTCCGTCCCTCACCTGGGAAAGTACAGCTCCGACACCAGTATCAGAGGCATCAGTTTGTACCACAAACTCGCTGCTGAAATCAGGAGTCACTAGTACGGGCTGAGAGCACAAAGGCCGTTTCAGGCTGTGGAAGGCCTCTTCAGCAGCTGAGGTCCATTTTACCATGACGGAACCGTTCCCCTTGGTAAGATCCGTCAAGGGAGTAGCCATGGCTGCAAAATTGGGTATGAACCGGCGATAATAGCCGGCAATCCCCAGGAAAGCCTGTACTTGTTTTTTGTTCACTGGTTGTGGCCAGCCCTGAATTGCCTGTATTTTGTCGATCTGGGGTTTAACCACTCCTCGGCCAATCACGTAGCCCAAGTATCGGGCTTCTTCAAGCCCGATGTGGCATTTCTTGGGGTTTGCCGTTAAACCTGCATCTCGCAGGTCATCAATTACCGCTTGTACCTTCTGGAGATGAGTTTCCCAGTCCATGCTGTAAATTACGATGTCATCCAGGTAGGCAGAAGCGTACTGTCTGTGAGGCCTCAAGACTCGATCCATCAATCTCTGGAACGTTGCGGGAGCTCCGTGAAGTCCAAACGGCATATAGACATACTGGAACAGACCTTCCGGTGTAGCAAATGCAGTCTTCTCTCTGGCCGCCTCGGCCAGAGGAATCTGCCAGTACCCCTTTGTTAAATCCAGGGTCGTAATGTATCGGGCTTTACCAAGCCGGTCGATCAACTCATCGACCCGGGGCATAGGGTACGCATCAAATTTAGAAACTGCATTCAGTTTCCTAAAGTCATTACAAAACCAGATGGAGCCATCCGGTTTAGGTATCAACACAATTGGACTGGACCAGGCGCTGTGCGACTCCTCAATGACTCCTAAGTCCAACATTGCCATCACTTCCCGGGAGACAGCTTCACGGCGGGCTTCCGGAATCCGGTAGGGCTTCACATGAACAGTGACGCCAGGCTCTGTGACAATCTCATGTTTCACCAACTTAGTCCGGCCAGGTTTTTCGGAGAAAAACTGTCGGTTCTGTAACAAAAATTGCTTAACCTCAGATTTTTGTCATTCTGAGAGAGTCTCGGCAACCTGCACTTCCGGTACAGTAGGTGAACAAACCGGACGGGGCAGATCCGCCGTTAGGGCAGAGCGGTCTTTCCAGGATTTTATCAGATTCACATGATAAATCTGTTCCGGTTTTCTCTTACCCGGCTGGTACACTTTATAGTTCACTTCACCAACTCTTTCTCGGACCTCAAATGGGCCCTGCCATTTCGCCAGGAATTTACTATCCACCGTAGGGATTAGGACCAACACCCTATCGCCGGGTGCAAATGTATGGACCTTAGCGCCTCTATCATAACTTTGCCTCTGGGCTCCCTGGGCCTGTAACATATGGTCCCTAACAATGGGCATGACAGCGGCAATACGATCCTGCATTTGTGTTACATGGTCGATCACAGTTTTAAAGGGAGTGACTTGACCTTCCCAGGTTTCTTTTGCGAAGTCCAGCAGTCCCCGGGGACGACGGGCGTACAACAGTTCGAAAGGCGAAAACCCTGTGGAAGACTGGGGAACTTCCCTAATGGCAAACAGCAAATAGGGTAACAAGTAATCCCAGTTCTTCCCATCTTTGTCTATCGCCTTCCGGAGCATCTGTTTTAAGGTTTTGTTGAAGCGCTCAACCAGGCCATCTGTTTGAGGGTGATAGACAGACGTACGCAACGGGTCTATTTGTAAGAGCCTGCAGAGCTCCTTCATTACCCTCGACATAAAGGGAGTCCCTTGGTCGGTGAGTATCTGTTTTGGAATTCCCACCCGACTAAACACTTGTACCAATTCCTTGGCGATCATCTTGGTAGCTGTGTTACGCAAAGGGACGGCTTCCGGGTAACGAGTGGCATAGTCCACGATGACGAGAATATGTTGGTGCCCACGTGCGGATCGGGGAAGGAGCCCAACCAAATCCATCCCAATTCTCTCAAAAGGGACCCCGATGATAGGAAGGGGTACCAAAGGGCTACGGAACTGAGATTTAGGGGCCGCGATTTGGCACTCTGGACAGGACTCACAATAGTTACGCACATCATAATGTATTCCAGGCCACACAAAACAATGCAATATCCTTTCTGTGGTTTTCTGTACCCCCAGATGTCCCCCCATTATATGTCCGTGGGCCAAATCCAGTACCTTCCGCCGATAAGGTTTGGGTACCACTAACCGTTGCACTGTGTCTTCCCCTTTTTTTTCTACCTGGTAGAGCAAATCATTTTCAAGAACCATATACGGGTACGCTAGCCTAGTGTCAGGTTCTATGGGTACCCCATCTATCATTTTTACATTTTTCCTAGCCGGAGTCAGGGTAGGATCTTTCATTTGCTCGCTGTGGAAGTCATCCACCTGGACTCCCAAATCTGGCAGGCAGGGTGCCGGATGGCTGTCTGCCTCCGCCTCTCGCTGAGGTTCCTCAGTTTCCTCCGTTTCCCCCGCCATGACGGAGAAGGGGTACTGAATGTTAGATTCACTAACCTCCCCAGCAACATCTTCCTGTGGGGTCTCCTCTAGGGACTCGGGACCTCCAGATGGCATGGGAGAAGATTCACGGGTACAGCTACCGTGAAGGAGCAACTGATTCTCCCACAACTGCCAGAAATAGGGAAAATCCCTGCCCAGGATTACATCCTGTAACAATGCGGGAACGAGTCCCACTTTGTGCTGCACTGACCCATAGGGAGTAGAAATCCATATGACCGCTGTTAAGTACGAGCGGGTGTCACCATGCACACACGTCACAGAAAACTTGTCAGACGGACCAGACGGAAGTGCCACCAGACTAGCTTTCACCAGAGTCACCACACTTCCAGAGTCTAGTAATGCCACAACATTTTTCCCATCAACAGATAATTCACACAGGTGTTTCGCTATATCATTTTGTCCCGCATTCACACTCACTAGCTGTGTAACCAAAGACATGCGTTTTCTAGAGTCTATAACGTCGCACTGCATGGGTTCAGCGGTAACAGGACAGTTCGCAGAAACATGACCCTTCTCATGGCAGCGGAAACACCTAACAGGTCCCCTACTGAGACCACCGTCCAACACTCTTGGACTCGGAGTGCGAGCAGTCCCGGGCTCCTCCCCCACAGTTTTAAGCGATTTTCCTTCACCCGTGGTCCCTGGAACAGTCTTACCGGTTCCACAAGGAGGAGGCACAGACCGGGGGTTGGCGGTGTCGTCGGGAAGTCCTTCTGCCACGGAATAACGCTCGACCAACTCCACAAGTTGATCCGCTGTCGTGGGATTTCTTTGGCTTACCCACCTTTTCAGCACTGGGGGTAGTACTCTCAGGTACTTGTCCAGGACAACCCGCTGGATTATTTCGGGTATTGTCAGTACCTCGGGTTGCAGCCATTTCTTTGTTAAGTAGATCAGGTCGAACATCTGAGACCGCGCCGGCTTATCTTGCTGGTATGTCCACTGATGTACCCTCTGTGCCCGGACAGCCGTCGTCACACCCAGCCGGGCCAGGATCTCAGCTTTCAGCTTCTCAAAGTCCTGAGCGACCTCCGGGTCCAAATCATGGTAAGCTTTCTGGGCCTCGCCGGAGAGAAACGGGGCAATCAAATCGGCCCATCGTGCCTTCGGCCACTTCTCTCTCAATGCCGTCCGCTCAAACGTTGTCAGGTATGCCTCGACGTCATCTTCTGCAGTCAGCTTTTGCCAGTATCGACTCACATGGATCCTTCTGGACTCTGCTTCCGGGTCAGCGTCAGGCATGCTCACCAGGCGCTGCGCCACCTGTTGGAGAAGTTGGCGGTCTGCAACCGTCATGTCCACTAACTCCTTCAGCTGTGCGGCCATCAAGCGATTAGCTTCGTGCTGTGCGGCAGTGGCCTGCTGCTGTACGGCAGTGGACTGTACTAAGGCTTTCACCACGTCTTCCATGCTGTCGCCTGTGCCACGGTATGCCCGCATTCTCCACCACAATGTGACAAAACACTCTGGGGTCGCCTTTGCTGGGGTCAAAGGTCACGTGGTTTGTGCATTGAATCTGAGGCGTACAGCAGGTTTTCTGAGCAGGCTGACCTCAGGTCAGATTTATTAACGTGAAAGCAACATGAACAAAACAAAACATAAAAATAAATCCTAGCCTGTCCGGCACGAACTAAACAAATACGTTGCTATCTCAACAACTGGGGGGCTTCTCCCACCCAGCTAACATCACACAGATCTTGAGCACAGCTCTAACTCACGTTTGTCACACACAGGCAGGCAATGTGTGTGCCCCAGGCTGACGCTGGAAACCCCCAGCTGGTCATCTTTTATTCCTGCAATCATTAACCCATTAGCACCCTGAAGATACTGAGTGGCCTAATTCACATAGGACAAACACCTGGGCGAGATATACCTGCCTCCAACTACCACACCAGCATGAGTCTTACAAGCCACATATGGGGTACTTCCATATTCAGCTGACATTGTGGGACAAATTATGGTGTGATCTTTACCACTTCCTGTGTGAAAATGTAAAAATCTGGGGTAAAACCAAATTTTGGTGGTAAAAATGTAATTATTTTTTTCTTCACTCCCCAATGGTATAAAATTCTGCGACACACCTGTGATGTCAATATAATCACTGATCCCTTAGATTAATTCATCAAGAGGTGTAGTTTGTGGATCATGGCACCCGCAAACCATAACAATAAAATCCACAATAAAATATGGCACTCTTTCCCTTCTGAGCTTTGCAGTGTGCCTGAAATGTATTTCCCTTTTACATGTATGGTATTGGTGTACTCAGGAGAAATTTTTACAACAAACTGAGAAGTGCATTTTTTTCCTATTATCCCTTAAAAAAATAAAAACTTGGGGCTAAAAGAACATTTTAGTGGTAAAAATGTAATTATTTTTCTTCACTGCCCAATGGTATAAAATTCTGTGGGGCACATGTAGTGTCAACATGAACAATGCACCCCTAGATAAATTAAACGGGGGATATAGTTTGTAAAATTAAGTCATACATGTTTTTTTTGTTGTTCTGGCACCTCAGGGGCTCTGCCAATGTGGCATGGCACCCCCAAACCATTCCAGCAAAATCTTAACTCCAATATGGCGCTTCTTCTGAGCTTTGCACTGTGCCTCGAAAGTAGTTTTCGAGCACATATGAGGCATTGGTGTACTCAGAAGATATTGCACAACAAATTTTGAGGTCCATTTTCTCCTGTTATCCATGTGAAAATGAAAACATTTTGGGCTAAAATCAGTTTTGTGGGAAACTTCTTTTCCTTTTCACAGATCAACATTGTAAAATTGGGATTCAAGGTGTTCATCACATGTCTAGATAAATTCCTTGGGGGGTCTAGTTTCCAAAATGAGGTCACTTGTGGGAGGTTCCACTGTTTAGGCACATCAGGGGCTCTCCAAACGTGATATGACACCCGCATGACATTCCATCAAAGTCTGCATTCCAAAATGTCGTTAATTCCTTTCTATGCCCTGCAGTGCTCCCAAACGGTAGTGTTTCCCCACATATGGGGTATTTTTGTACCCAGGAGAAATTGCAAAACAAATTGTATAGTGCAATTTCTCCTGTTACCCTTGTGAAAATAAAAAAGGGACTTAAGGAACAATTTTTGGGAAATAATGTGATTTTTTATTTTCACAGCGTAAAGTTATAAACTTCTGTAAAGCCCCTGGGGGTTTACGGTGCTCATCACACATATCGATACATTCCTTGAGGGGTCTAGTTTCCAAAATGGGTTAATTTGTGTGGGGTTTTCAACTGTTTAGGCACATCCAGGACTGCCACTAGGAATTTCAGGGCTCCATATTGTCAACATTTTTGGGCCCCTTTGAGACTCCACCCAGTTTCTACCCCAGCTCCGCCTCCAACCCTCCACAATCCCACCACCTCTCTTCGAACATGAGTTTACATACATAGCCATTAGCTTTAGTTGTGGCCAAAAGAATTTTTAAGCTGCCACCACGAAAAGTTAGACTTTTTTGGCTGGGCCTTACGCTACCCATTTAATATTTCTTAAAATACCCAATACTCTTTTTTAGGTCTATGTTTATGTATTTTTCTTTTAAGGAATGTGTCACATACATTTTTTAAAATGACGAATAACACCACATACAAGGGACAAATATATTACCATCACATAGGGACAGAATTTTATAATACTGATCATTAATAAAAAAAAAACACACTACTAATATTATAATAATAATAATAATAATAATAATAATAATACTAAGGGCCATTATACACAGGAGCTCTGGATATAGTGTCAGTGTACAGGTAATACAGAGATCACCAGTGACCTTATATACAGGAGCTCTGTATATGGATGTATTGTGTACAGGTAAAACATTGACTCACCAGTGACATCTCTAGTTGACATTTTTCATCTTTGCTTTTCTCCTTCATCCAGCGCAGACCGACAATCACGTCCTCCAGCCAGGACTCATAACTACATAAAATAACACACAATTATCTAGAGCACCGCTTCCAGAGAACATTCCCCAACTTCTACACTTTGCAGGTGAATACAGGTGTGAACTCACCATTAATATATAATTAGTTATTATGCAACCCACCATTCCAAATATAAATTGTAACCCACCACTGAAAAGGGGGCCCAGGCCGGGTCCAAGCCCCCGCTTTTAACTTCCTAACAAAAAAAAATTATGTTTAAAAAATTGCGCTGATGTAAAGTAGACATGTGGGAAATAGTATCTAAGCCACTACGTGAACACAGTTCGCACCTCCACCAAACGGACTCCAGATAACCAAGAACATCATTCCCACTGCCTCTCAACTCAACTAGGCTTTATTGGCAGGACCAAAATACATTTAGTGTTGCCAAAGCAAGGAAAGTAAATGTGACAAGGGAGTGGATCGGGGATTATGGGAATGGGGTGTTGGGGGCACAATTTGGGAAGTAATATTCCATTTGGGTGTTTTAAGTTCCTCTCAGCTTATGACATATGGTGACGTATTGGGAGGCAATCTCCACTGTTGATTCTTCTTCCCCCAGTAGGATGCAGAGTGTCCTCTCCTCATCCATGGATGGGAAGTCCACGTTGTGAGGGGAAAGTCTCTGGAAGTGGGAAGCCCTCACTGCTGAGTATTTGTTGCAGTGAAGCAGGAAGTGCACCTCATCCTCCAGTGCCCCCTGCTGGCAGTGCTGGTACAGTCTGTTCTCCCGTGGCTTGTATGTCTGTCGGTGCCGCCCTGTTTGCACCTCTAGACTTGTGGGCACTCAGTCTCCATTTGTAAGAAAATGCCTAATTTGATTTCCTTGGCTTATCTTTAGGAGGCATCACCCCTCCCACCTCATGAACAAATGTCCTACTGTACTATTCCTTAAATGTTGTGCCTTTTTCTTATTAATGATGATAATGTGTGCAAACTGTAAAGCGCTGCGGAATATGTTAGCACTATATAAAAAGATCCTGATAATTAAAATTCCTGTCAAACCAATCCTGTCAAACCAATCTAATCAGTTTTTATGAAGAGGTAAGCTATAGGCTGGACCACGGTGAGTCATTGGACGTGGGATATCTCGATTTTTCCAAAGCGTTTGATACCGTGCCGCACAAGAGGTTGGTACACAAAATGAGAATGCTTGGTCTGGGGGAAAATGTGTGTAAATGGGTTAGTAACTGGCTTAGTGATAGAAAGCAGAGGGTGGTTATAAATGGTATAGTCTCTAACTGGGTCGCTGTGACCAGTGGGGTACCGCAGGGGTCAGTATTGGGACCTGTTCTCTTCAACATATTCATTAATGATCTGGTAGAAGGTTTACACAGTAAAATATCGATATTTGCAGATGATACAAAACTATGTAAAGCAGTTAATACAAGAGAAGATAGTATTCTGCTACAGATGGATCTGGATAAGTTGGAAACTTGGGCTGAAAGGTGGCAGATGAGGTTTAACAATGATAAATGTAAGGTTATACACATGGGAAGAGGGAATCAATATCACCATTACACACTGAACGGGAAACCACTGGGTAAATCTGACAGGGAGAAGGACTTGGGGATCCTAGTTAATGATAAACTTACCTGGAGCAGCCAGTGCCAGGCAGCAGCTGCCAAGGCAAACAGGATCATGGGGTGCATTAAAAGAGGTCTGGATACACATGATGAGAGCATTATACTGCCTCTGTACAAATCCCTAGTTAGACCGCACATGGAGTACTGTGTCCAGTTTTGGGCACCGGTGCTCAGGAAGGATATAATGGAACTAGAGAGAGTACAAAGGAGGGCAACAAAATTAATAAAGGGGATGGGAGAACTACAATACCCAGATAGATTAGCGAAATTAGGATTATTTAGTCTAGAAAAAAGACGACTGAGGGGCGATCTAATAACCATGTATAAGTATATAAGGGGACAATACAAATATCTCGCTGGGGATCTGTTTATACCAAGGAAGGTGACGGGCACAAGGGGGCATTCTTTGCGTCTGGAGGAGAGAAGGTTTTTCCACCAACATAGAAGAGGATTCTTTACTGTTAGGGCAGTGAGAATCTGGAATTGCTTGCCTGAGGAGGTGGTGATGGCGAACTCAGTCGAGGGGTTCAAGAGAGGCCTGGATGTCTTCCTGGAGCAGAACAATATTGTATCATACAATTATTAGGTTCTGTAGAAGGACGTAGATCTGGGTATTTATTATGATGGAATATAGGCTGAACTGGATGGACAAATGTCTTTTTTCGGCCTTACTAACTATGTTACTATGTTACTATGTTATGTTACAATTTAAAGTAGAATTGCTTTTTTTGTCTTTCAAGCAGTTTTCCTTCCAGATAAAAACCACAGCAAAACGGCTGTGTGTACATACCCTTGAGTGTGGATTTTGCCACCAATTTTGTTGTAAATGTAATCTTGTACATGGCTAAAGGTACCTTCACACATAACGATATTGTTAACGATATTGTTGCTTTTTGTGACGTAGCAACGATATCGTTAATGAAATCGTTATGTGTGACAGCGACCAACGATCAGGCCCCTGCTGGGAGATCGTTGGTCGCTGAATAAAGTCCAGAACTTTATTTCGTCGCTGGACTCCTGCTGACATCGCTGGATCGGCGTGTGTGACACCGATCCAGCGATGTCTTCACTGGTAACCAGGGTAAACATCGGGTAACTAAGCGCAAGGCCGCGCTTAGTAACCCGATGTTTACCCTGGTTACCATCCTAAAAGTAAAAAAAACAAACAGTACATACTTACCTAACGCTGTCTGTCCTCCAGCGCTGTGCTCTGCACTCCTCCTGTACTGGCTGTGAGCGTCGGTCAGCCGGAAAACAGAGCGGTGACGTCACCGCTCTGCTTTCCGGCCGCTGTGCTCACAGCCAGTACAGGAGGAGTGCAGAGCACAGCGCTGGAGGACAGACAGCGTTAGGTAAGTATGTACTGTTTGTTTTTTTTACTTTTAGGATGGTAACCAGGGTAAACATCGGGTTACTAAGCGCGGCCCTGCGCTTAGTTACCCGATGTTTACCCTGGTTACCGGCATCGTTGGTCGCTGGAGAGCGGTCTGTGTGACAACTCTCCAGCGACCAAACAGCGACGCTGCAGCGATCCGGATCATTGTCGGTATCGCTGCAGCGTCGCTTAATGTGAAGGGGCCTTAAGGGTGAAGTCTGGAACAAATTCTGCACAAAGAATTGACATGCTGCGGATTTGAATCTTGCAGCCCAGATCAGTTCTTATGTATATAAGAAAGCTGCGTGACTTTTTTTTTTTTATCATGCTATGACTATGCATCCTGCTTAGTCCCTTGGCACTGACTCTTGATACGAGTGGTTCCTTATCAGAATTCTTCCAGCACTACAGGTGCTTGAACCTTCTCACCCTCACTTCCCAGCATGCATTGTGCTTCTGTTGTCCATTGATTTCCCTACTTCTTTGTCTTGACAGACAGGAAAGAAAAAGACTCACTGCCACTTCCTATAGAGAGACAAAGGCCCTCCTCCTGTTCCTGAAGTCCGTTTCAGATCTTAGTGGGTGACACTTTGAATGGATTTTGGGGGGGTTAATGAGACAGATAGAAACTGCACTGTTGATTTAGAGTCATCCAGCAGCTATAGGGGTTAAATGGTTATAGCGGACAGTGAGTGGTTAGCTCAGGGCCAAGGCATACTGGGAAAGTTGTCATTGTGTCTTGGACATCCAAGAGTAAGGGGTATGCTACAGAGTGTCCAGTCAAACTGAAATTAGACAAGCTATATAGACCAGCTCTTCCTGGGAAGCAATTGCTATAATCATAGAAGCAGTCAGGACAGCCAGGAGAATCTTTACTACCTCAAGATAGAAGTAAGAGCTACAGCACTGAACTCATCCCCCCACCTCACTGCATGAGCAAGGTACAGTTCTGCTTAGGTAAGACTCTTGTGAAGAGAAGTTATCTGTGAAGACTAGAGACTTTCATATATTTTGATGAAGCATTGCATGAAGAGAAGTGTTTCTGTGTCATGAAAAGAAGCATGAATAAAACCTCTGATCAACTTCAGCTCAGAACTGTGTCATAGCTGTGTGTCTGTAAACCGCTACTTCTCCTCTACTGTGAAGAATTATGGTCATCCTGAGTAAGATACCCCCAGGATTTAAAAACAAAACAAACAAAAAAATCCTTTTCCTTTGT
Organism: Ranitomeya imitator; assembly: GCF_032444005.1. NCBI lineage: Eukaryota > Metazoa > Chordata > Amphibia > Anura > Dendrobatidae > Ranitomeya > Ranitomeya imitator. Next base: position 144,071,079 of record NC_091290.1, read on the forward strand.
ATCACATTCATATACTGAGTGGCGTGCATGCAACATTAAGACAACATTACTCAAAACTTAAGTGATTTGCAAATTGTCTAGATGTAGAAGTCTGAAAGTAGTGGTACCGATTGTTCTGCATCATCCAACATACACCACTCAATAATATTTTCATAGCGAAGAAAACTTTTGAAGCATCAGTCCGGAAATCACTTTCCTCTAGACGTTCTCAGATGTCGGGCAGTTCATGAATGGTGACAGCCGTGTGATGGCTCTGCTGATCAGCGATACATGCCATAATCAATTATCAAGCGCAGTTCACAAAGGTCAGGACATTTTCGGCAGCGTTTAGCCGAGTGTAGAACGTAGTCCAAGATGTGTGATAATTTCCACAGAGACGCAGGTAGTGTGCTCATAGCATCCTCAGATCGCTGCTGTTATCCCTCAATCTCAGAACATGAGAATGAATCCTGACATAAGCCGAGCTCTCGGACCACCACGTGTCACTAATGTGGACCACGCTGTGTCCTCATGGTAGATAATATGTATATTATTCACAGCTGTATACATACTGAATATAAAGCTGTGATGGCAATAATCCATATATGATGCACCCCAATATCACAACCCTGCCCCAATCACATGCAGCCCTGTCCTCACTAACATCATCACATGAGAGAACAGACCAATTATTCCACGAAGGGTTCAAAGACTTCTCCTCGCATCTTGATTCTGCTGCCCCCCATGGATATGAAGCCTTTAATACCATAAGCCCATGACTGGACAGATCAGTGTTAAGTCAGCACAGTTTTCTCCTGAAATACTCTATGCTGCTAGAGTAACTTTTTTTTTATTTTTATTATTATTATTTTCCATCTCTTACTCTGTGACAAGCAGCCAAATCCTTAATAACATCATACATGGCAGTGCAAAGCAATGCCCTTCATTACATTAGTACTCTACTCTCCTGAAATACTCTATGTGCTTATAAAGAAACTATTTTTAAACATGTAATTCTCGGTACTTGGAAAGCAGCATTTGTATATTAAAAAAACATTATATTTGCTGCAAGTAAGCCAGATGATGATGGGGTAGGTATACTTGGAAATGTGTTACCCTAACCTGTGTGATAGTACTTCAGGTCTCCTAGAGAAATACGGCCTTTAAAAAATATACCTGAAACAATGCATATTGAAAAGTTCTAGAAAATCGTAAATAAATATTATACACACACACAACAATGAAAAAAATACACACATTTGCTATTGCTGAGTTCAGAAATGTTCAATCTATCAAAATATAAAGTAAATTAATCAGATCAGTTAAAGGCATAACAAGAAAAAAAATACCAACTTCAGAATTAGTTTTTTTTTCAGCCTCCGCAACATTGCAATAAAATGCAATAAAAGACAATTAAAACATCGTATCTGCCCCAAAAAGTTAGCAATAAAAACATCAGCTCATGGCTCAAAACAATAAGCCTTCATCCAGCCCCAGATCCTGAAAAATGAAGACGCTACGGGCAGGGCCGGTGTTAGACAAAGTGGGGCCCTGGGCAAAAGATTACAGTGGGGCCCCCAATGCTCACATATCGCACCATCAGACAGAAACATTTCTGTTGTATTTACAACACTAAGTTCAGGCCAGTAAATGAGCGTGATCGACAATATTGAAGTTGCTCGACGCTTGTTTCCCGGCCTCTTTAGGGTATGTACACACGGTCAGTAATTGGCAGCGCTTTGGACGCAGCACATGTCCGTTATGTCCAAAGCACTTCTGGCTATTGAACGCAGGTGAATCCGTATGTGTTCATTGAGCCATGCGGAATCACCACGCCCAATACATTGTACAGGAGAAATGTATCTTGCGGAGACAAATAAAGATAAATTGGCAATCTGCGGTCTGGAAAGACGCACCGTATGTCTGTCTCCGCGGGTGAGCTGCAGGTGTCTGTGCGCACATAGTGGGCATGGGATTTCAAGAAGTTCCATCCACTATGCTGTAACATCTGGCCACTGCACAAGTACGTAACGTCCAACCCTGCATCGTTTACTGACCGTGTGCACCTACCCTTACTCCGGCTGAGGAAGAATGATTGGTACAGATAGTCCTCAATACAGTATAATGCAGGTCCCATATAGTACATATAGTAAAATACACTCCCCATGGTCCTTCATAGAGTATACTGCAGCCCCACCACACAGTATACTGCAGCCCCCCACACAGTATACTGAAGCCACCCCACACACAATATAATGCAGCCCCCACAGTATAATGCATCCCCCTCAGAGCACAATGCAGCACCCTCAGAGCATAACACAGCCCCTTCAGAACATAATGCAGCCCCCCACAGTATAATGCTGCCCCCACAGATTATAATGCAGCCTCCCTCAGAGTATAATGCATTCCCACACAGTATAATGCAGGCCCCTTCACACACAGTGTAATGCAACCCCCACACACAGTATAATGCAGCCCCTCAAAGTATACTGCAGCCCCCCTCAGAGTATACTGCAGCCTCCCCACACAGTGTAAAGCAGCTCCCCACACACAGTATAATACAGCCCCCTCAGAGCATAACACAGCCCCCTCAGAGCATAACGCAGCCCCCCACACACAGTATAATGCTGCCCCCCTCAGAGTATAATACAGCTCCCTCAGAGTATAATGCATTCCCACACACACAGTGTAATGCAGTCCCCCACACACAGTATAATGCAGCCCCCTGAAAGTATACTGCAGCCCCCACACACAGTATAATGCAGCCCCCCCAGAGTATACTGCAGCCCCCCTCAGAGTATACTGCAGCCCCCACACACAGTATAACGCAGCCCCCTCAGAGTATACTGCAGACCCCTTCAGAGTATACTACAGCCCCCCACACATAGTATAATGCAGCCCCCTCAGAGTATAAAGCAGCCCCCCACACACAGTATAATGCAGCCCCCCAGAGTATACTGCAGCCCCACACACACAGTATAATGCAGGCCCCACACACAGTATAATGCAGCCCCTCACACAGTATAATGATGCCCCCCAGAGTAGAATGCATCCTCCCACACAGTATAATGAAGCCCCCTCAGAGTACACTGCAGCCCCCTCAGAGTATACTGCAGTCCCCCTCAGAGTATACTGCAGCAGCAACACACACCATATAATGCAAACCCCACTCCCACAAAAACACACAGTACAGTGCAGCCCCCTTAACACAGTGTAATGCAGCTCCCCCCCACACACACTGTAATGCAGTCCCACACACACAGTATAATCCAGCACCCTCAGAGAATAATGCAGCCCCTTCAGAGTATAATGCAGCCCCACACACAATATAATGCAGGCCCCACTCCGACAAACAGTATAGTGCAGCCCCTTTGACACACAGTGTGATGCAGCCCCCCACACACAGTATAATGCAGCCCCCAGAGTATAATGCAGGCCTGACCCCACACAAACACACGCAGTATATTGCATCCCCCTCACACACAGTATAATGCAGCCCCCCCACATACAGTATAATGCAGCCCCCAGAGTATAAAGCAGCCCCCTCAAGAGTATAAAGCAGCCCTACAAACAGGATAATGCAGCCCCCCACAAATACACACAGTATAGTGCATCCCCCCACACACAGTACAATGCTCCTCTTACTCAGGGGCACCATAGCGGACACTGGCTGGGGGCCCCTGGAGGAGCGGAGGCCCTAGGCGGCTACCTGGTCTGCCTGCCCCCAACGCCGGCCTTGACTACAGGTCTCAGAAAATGTGGACAAATGCAAAAACGTTTTTTTACATATATATTTTTTTCACCATTTAAATAATAAATAAACTAAAGATGTTTGGCAGTTTTGTATCTGTATACTCGCACAGACCTGGGGAAACATATTGCCAGGTTAGCTTTTCCATATAATGAACATGGTAAATCAAAAAACAAATGCACTTCATTTTTTACAGTTTCACTGCACTTGGATTTTTTCTTTCTTGTTTTCCAGTACACTATATGGTAAAATCAATGGTGTAAGTCAAAAGTTCAACTTGTCCCACAAACAACAAGTCTTCATATGGCTATATTGACAAAAATAAAAAAAGTTATGGAGCTTCAAAGAAGGAGCTGAAATAACAAATAGATGGTTAAATAGACCCCAGAGTGGAGATATGGGAATGAACAATCCTACCCAGCTCTTCTGGTCATTCCTAAAACCCGGACTATAAAAAAAACCCTCTCAGCACTATTCACATCACTGAGGCTAAGAACCATGGTGACACATATCAGGACCTGTCCCTCTGCCACCTTACAATATATACACATGCAGGATATTACAATACAAATACATGCTATCTATACTTTCCTTTTGCACCCTGCATTTCCATGACAAACAATCAAGGTCCACTGTTATATAACTAACAAAATGTCAAAATACACAAATCGAGTGAGTGTTCGATCCTATAATCATTTCGCCTACCTTGGCATAGAGTCTGCCACTTCTGAGGAAGTTTGTGAATGTCACCATACTCTGGTATAAATGCAAAAGACTGGCTGCAATTGTAAAAAAAATAAAAGATTAATTACATTCTTCACTTAACATGACATATTATTATTTATTTTTTTTATAAATGTATCGTCAAAAAATAATTTTCATTACATATTTTGAAAGGTTTCCCTTTGTGTTGCATGGTGTATTGATAGCAGCACAATGAGTTAAAGGAGTTACCTGGATTGTCCCCTGCTTCAAAAATTATTCTCAATGGGTCGAGAGTGGGATAAATGGGGTAAAATTTCCTATATTTCCCTTTTTGGCCGTCGCCACTCCTCCAAACTCGCTACTGTATTCCCCGATGGTCTCAGGATATTAGCATATGAAGGGGTCATAACTTGGCCACTCAGACAAAATGTTCTAAGGGCCGGTCTCATCCTCTTGTATACCCATTTATCTAGCCGAGTTAATATGAAAGTGTATTAGAAAATACAAGTGGTGCACGCGGTTCATGAATCTGGCGCAAAATAAAAAAAAAAAAAAAAAAGCTATTTTTGCCTTTAACTGTTTTTTGCGACTTTTCAACGCCAAAAGATTAAAATTGTTTAACCCCTTTCCGACATCGGGCATAATAATACGCCAACGTCAGACTCACTGTGTTTGGTGCGGGCTCCAGCACTGAGACTGCACCTTTCCGGGCACATGTCAGCTGATCTATACAGATGACTTGTGCCCGCAACAGCCGTGGGTGGAATCACGATTCACCCATGGCTGTTAAATAGTTAACCCCTCTCTGACCTTGGACGGGATAGTACGTCCAAGGTCAGATCCCCTGCTTTGATGCAGGGCTCCGCGGTGAGCCCGCATCAAAGCCGGGACATGTCAGCTGTTTTGAACAGCTGACATGTGCCCGTAATAGGCGCGGACAGAATCGCGATCAGCCCGCACCTATTAACTAGTTAAATGCCGCTGTCAAACGCATTTAACTACCGCTTCCGGCCGGGCGGCCGGAAATTACATCATCGCCGACCCCCGTCATATGATCGGGGGTCGCCGATGCGTCTCCATTGTAACCATAGAGGTCCTTGAGACCTCTATGGTTACTGATCGCCGGTGGCTGTGAGCGCCACCCTGTGGTCGGCGCTCACAGCACACCTGCATTTCTGCTACATAGCAGCGATCAGCAGATCGCTGCTATGTAGCAGAGGCGATCGAGTTGTGCCTGCTTCTAGCCTCCCATGGAGGCTATTGAAGCATGGCAAAAGTTAAAAAAAAAAGTTTAAAAAAATGTGAAAAAAATAAAAACATAAAAGTTTAAATCACCCCCCTTTCGCCCCAATCAAAATAAATCAATAAAAAAAATATCAAATCTACACATATTTGGTATCGCCGCACTCAGAATCGCCCGATCTATCAATTAAAAAAAAGCATTAACCTGATGGCTAAACAGCGTAGCGGTTAAAAAATTCGAAACACCAGAATTACGTTTTTTTGGTCGCCACGACATTGCATTAAAATGCAATAACGGGCGATCAAAAGAACGTATCTGCACCGAAATGCTATTAAAAACGTCATCTCGGCACGCAAAAAATAAGCCCTCAACCGACCCCAGAACACGAAAAATGGAGACGCTACGAGTATCGGAAAATGGCACAATTTATTTATTTTTTTTTAGCAAAGTTTGGAATTTTTTTTCACCACTTAGATAAAAAATAATCTAGTCATGTTAGGTGTCTACGAACTCGTACTGACCTGGAGAATCATAATGTCAAGTCAGTTTTAGCATTTAGTGAACCTTGCAAAAAAGCCAAACAAAAAACAAGTGTGGGACTGCACTTTTTTTGCAATTTCACCGCACTTGGAATTTTTTTCCCGTTTTCTAGCACACATCATTCAAAAGTACAACTCGTCCCGCAAAAAATAAGCCCTCACATGGCCAAATTGACGGAAAAATAAAAAAGTTATGGCTCTGGGAAGGAGGGGAGTGAAAAGCGAACACGGAAAAACGAAAAATCCCACGGTCATGAAGGGGTTAAATGCCGCTGTCAATTTCTGGCATCGGCATTTAACTCGCATTTACCTGAAGCATGTCCTTTATCCCACTCATCAGTGACCCCATCACATGATTGCAGGTCACCGATGGGTCGGCATGACAACCTGAGGTCTCCAGCAGACCTCTATGGTTGTTATAGTCAGATTGCTATGAGCGCCACCCGGTGGTCGGAGCTCATAGCAAGTGAACATTTCTGCTACACACAGGTGATCTGATTATCGCCTGTGTGTAGCAGAGGCGATCAAAGTACTGCAGCTTCTAGTCTCTCATAGAGACTATTGAAGCATGCAAAAAGAAAAAAAAAATGTTTTTAATAATATTAAAAAAATAAAAAGTATATTAAAGTTCAAATCACCCCCCTTTCACCCATTCAAAATTAAACAATAAAAAAAAAAATCAAATATGCACATATTTGGTATCGCCGCATTCAGAATCGCCCGATCAAAATAAAACATGAATTTACCCAATCACTAAACAGCGTATCGAGAAAAAAAAGTCTAAATGCCAGAATTACGCTTTTTTGGTCAATGCAACATTGCATTAAAATGCCATAATGGGCGATCAAAATATCATATCTGCACCAAAATAATATCAATAAAAACATCAGCTCGGCACACAGAAAATAAGCCCTCACCCAACCCCAAATCACAAAAAAATGGAGACGCTACGGGTATCGGAAAATGGCGTAATTTTTTTTAACAACTTTTTTTTTTTTCACCACTTACATAAAAAAGAACCTAGACATGTTTGGTGTCTACGCACTCATAATGACCTGGAGAATCATAATGGCAGCTTAGTTTTAGCATTTACTGAACACGGTAAAAAAAAAAAAAAAAAAAACACCTGTGGAATTGCACTTTTTTTGCAATTTTTTTTAATTTCACCACACTTGGAATTTTTTTTCCATTTTCCAGTACATTATATGTTAAAACCAATGGTGTCGTTCAAAAGTACAACTTGTCTCGCAAAAAACAAGCCCTTACATGACCATATAGACCAAAAAAAAAAAAAAAAAAAAGTTATGGCTCTAGGAAGAAGGGGAGCAAAAAAACAAAAAAAAAATGCAAAAACTGAAATACCCCTGGTTGTTTAAGGGTTAAAAAAAAAAGTTTAAAAAATGCTCCAAACCAAAAATGCCAGTCCAGGTAAGGAACCGGAGTAAGATGCGCAATAAAAAGGCGACAAGCTGCATTTCATGAATCTGTCTAAGCAAGGTCGGTGAGGAAATAAAAAAAAGAAAGACGACTTAAAAAGGGCCACAAAAGATATAGAGAATAAGATGCAAATACTAAAGCAACTAAAAAGGATCGAAATACTACAGAAAAGCGGAAAAGCTGCAATGATGTCAAAAAGTTTCTCTATGTTCGGAGTCCATACACAATTATAATAATAAATAATAATAATAATATCGCTAGTTTCTCTTCATAGCCAATAGGGCACAATATTCCTGAGGGTTTTCCCTTACTTACTTACTTCAGTACAGGAGGAGCAGACTCCTCATCTTCACACCACATCCAAGCAAACTGCAAAAAACCTCCCACAGGTGGCAGCAATTTTGCAAGTACCTGAGTGTCAGGACCAGACAGGAGCAGCTGAGGCTGGGTCAGTAATGGCCACAAGCCCTGGATTGGGACATGGTGGTGGCCAACATAGAAAACATTTGTGTATTGTCTGTAAAATTGGACCTAGAACCGAGCAGACCTCTTATGAGTGGAACTACAAGTCTCAGCATGCCCCCCGAGCACCATGCTTGCACCCTAGAGTAATATTGTGAAGTGTATATTATACACGTCTCTTTTTTTTTTTAGGTTTGGTGACGCTTTTGTTTTTTGTCCTCATATTCCAATTTTAACCCCCTAAAGAAACTGACAAAATTTGCATTTTTGCGCTTTATTTTTTTTTTTTTTCCCTTCCTTTTGATTTTTCCATCCCCCATAGAGGAATTGTTGTTGTTTTTATTTGCGGGACGAGTTGTAATTTGGGATGATACCATTCATTTTGCAGTATATTATGCTGAAATATGGGTGAAAAAATCCAGGTGACATGAAAATAAAAAGCAATTTCAACCCTTTTTTTTTTTTTGGGGGGGGGGCGGGTTCCCTTTCAACAACATTCGTTGTTCCAGTGGTATCAGTGACCTGGTAACATGATTCTCAAGGTTGGTGAAATTGCGGCGATAAACCTCGCGTTCTTTTTTTTATTATTATTATTTTAGTTGTTAAAAAACTCTGAATATTGTAAAAAAAAATAAAATATAATATGTATATATTTTTTTTTTTATTATATACCATCATTTCCAGTCGTTGCATTGATAATTTAAAAAAATAAAGAGAAAAGTAATAATAATATATATAAAAAAAAATTATACCTATTCTTTCCTTTTAAAAAAAGAAAAAAAAAATATATATATATATATATAGATAGATAGATATAAATTTTGGCTTGTGACACCATTATTACCGCAACTTTGTTATTTTTCCTTCGATGTGAGGGCTTGCTTTTTGCACGGCGAGCTGACAATCTTATTGACACCATTTATGTGGTAAATTTTATATTTTTATCATCTTTTATTGGAGTTTTGAGGTAGAGGAACAGTGACTGAAAAACAGATTTTTTTTTTTTACCTCATAGGTTTAGTGATTTTTAGATTTTGATAAACCAGACCTTAATAAATATATATATATATATATATATATATATATTTATTATTTATTTTTTAATAGGAATAAATGGGTGTAAATTTTTTTATATATATTTTTATTTTCTCTTTATTTTTTTTAATTAATGCAACTGCTGAAAATGATGGTATATAGTAAAAAAAGTATGTATTTATTTATTTGTAATATTTATTAGTAAATATATATATATATATATATATATATATATATAACACATATAAATATAGTAATAAAAATATATATGCTCTGCTGTATACATTACCGTAACTAATACTGAAGACTATGGGTGATGCATGCTGTGGTCAGGCATCCATTTAACATATGCAGATACAGCTGCCACTATCTTAAGTAGTTTGCTGTATGTGAGGGAGCACTACAAGTCCCAGCCTCATGTGTAAAGAAATTATAGCTCTACTTAACTGGTGGCTATGGACATCTTCTCCAGTCTCTGGCTCCCTCAGAGAAGACTGCTCAAAGCAACCAATGACAGCACTGATTTCATATTTCACCAGCTCTAAAACAAATGTAATCTGTTTTTCGATTGGTTGCTGTGGCTGGCAAATCTCTTCTATGTAGGTACAATTACCACAGAATGCGTATAAATAGCGCATAGCAACCAATCAGAATTCATCTTAAATTTTTCTACCATGCAGCAGAATAAGAGAGAGAGAATCTAATTGGTTGTTCTTGGTAACTGTTCCCCTTTCGGCGCTCGATGAATTCCTGTCAGGCTCATGCATCAATCCTGAGGTAAAATTAAGGGAACGTTATATTAAAACTCAATGACCTGAGGTAAAAAAATATTTTTGACATAATATTGATATAATGCTGAGGTAATTTTTTAAAATTTTCTAATTATAGAGAAACGTGAACGTGTGGAATCCTACGTGGACGTGAGAGAAAGCCAACGTAAGCCACATATTATGTATTACACTATAAAATCTGAATTATAAACATTTTCCTCATAATTATTTTCAATATAAGGCTATGTGCACACGTTCAGGAATTCATGCAGAAAATTCCTGTGGAAATCCAGGCATTTCTGCCAGATTTCCGCATGCGTTTTTTTGCGCGTTTTTTGCGCGGCTTTGATGCGTTTTTTTGCGCGGTTTTTGCGCGGTTTTTCCCAGACATTTCCCAATGCATTAGACAGTGGGAAAACCGCGAAAAAAACGCAAAATTAATGAGCAGGTTCATTATTTTTCCGCAATGCGTTTTTCATGCGGAAAAACGCACATCATGTGCACAGAAATTGCGGATTTCATTAAAAATGATAGGATGCTTAATGTATGCAGATTATTTGCGGTTTTCTAGCGTTTTTCTAGCGCAAAAACGCTAAAAAAACGCAAATAATCTGCAACGTGTGCATATAGCCTAACACAAAGGTTTGGTTTTTTTTCTGAAGCCCAAAAAGCCTTAAAAAATTGTGCTTTTTTAATGATATGTTCACACGGAGCTTTTTGAAGTGTGTTTTTTTTTTTGTGGATTCAGAAAAAAAGCAACACAAAAATGCCCCAAAAAAGTTTGTTTAATGGTTTGTTCACACAAAGCTTTTTGACTTGATTTTTTTTGCTATGGATTCTTTAAAAAAAAAACACTTCAAATTCACTTCTAACAAGCTTTTTATTAATATGACTCAGAAAATGCGTCCATAGTGCCTGGCGTTTTGAATATGTTGTATAAGAAAGCATCATCTTGATTATTTTGAACGTTTTTTGCACATGAATAGCAGCAAAACACACATTTTTGCAGGGAGTTTTTTAATATATTTTTTTAAAGTTTTTTTTTTTCTGAGAAAACATTGCAAAAAAAAACCCCAAAAAATTATAATTAAAAAGCATTGAAAAATCACGCAAAAAAAAAAACTTAGCAAAATTGGCACTGGAGAGGGCGCTCATCCACATGAATAACGGCAAAACACACATTTTAGTGTTTTTTTTTTTACATTTTTGTTTTTTAAGTTTTTTTTTCCTGAGGAAACATTGCACAAGAAACACAAATTATAATGAAAAAGCATTGAAAAATTACGTAAAAAAAACTTATCAAAATTGGCACTGGAAAGGGTGCTCATCTATACAAAACCATGTCAGCATCCAAGCATACGATTCGTTATTGCATCCGTACCTTTTTTTATCTAGATTTTACTAGTGATGAGAGAACGTGCTCGGATAAGGTGTTATCTGAGCACGCTCGGATAAGGTGTTATCTGAGCACGCTCGGATAAGGTGTTATCTGAGCACGCTGGGATAAGGTGTTATCTGAGCACGCTGGGATAAGGTGTTATCTGAGCACGCTGGGATAAGGTGTTATCTGAGCACGCTCGGATAAGGTGTTATCTGAGCATGCTCGGATGTTAACCCAGGGTCATCAGTGTGCTCGAAAAATATGTTCCAATCTTTGCGTCTGCATGTCTCAGCCGCAATGCCATATTGTTAGAGCACGCTTAAGACACTCGGTTAGCACCCGAGCATGCTCAGATAACACCTTATCCGAGCACGTTCACTCATCACTAGTGTTTTCCTGTTTTTCATTAGTTCATTACTCTTTTAATTTGCTCCTTTTTAAAGTCTACAGCTCTGGCAAAAATTAAGAGACCACCACATCAAAACCCTGTCATGGCCGCCCAATCTCCAGACCTGAACCCCATTGAAAACTTCTGGAATGTAATAAAGAGGATGATGAATAGTCACAAGCCATCAAACAAAGAAGAACTGCTTACATTTTTGAGCCAGAAGCAGTGTGAAAGACTGGTGGAAAGCATGCCAAGACGCATGAAAGCTGTGATTAAAAATCATGGTTATTCCACAAAATATTGATTTCTGATCTCTTCCTCAGTTAAAACATTAGTATTGTTGTTTCCAAATGATTATGAACTTGTTTTCTTTACATTTTTAAAGGTCTTAAAGCACTGTTTTTTTTATTTTGACCATTTTTCTTTGTAAAAGAAAATACAAAATGTATTGCTTGGAACTTCGGCGACGTGTTGTCAGAAGTTTATAGAATAAAAGAACAATTTACATTTTACTCAAAAATATACCTATAAAGAGAAAAATCAGACAAACTGAACATTTTGCAGTGGTCTCTTAATTTTTGCCGGAGCTGTATATTGGGTTTGACTGTTTTTTGCTTTGTTTTTTTTTCCTTAAAATTTTCCCCGTTTTGGGCTAGTTTTGTTGTTTGCAGATGTTTTTTGTTGATTCAATTGCAGCTTTTCGAAAAGTCGAACAATTTTTAGTGCAAATAGTAATTTTATGGCTTTAAATTCATTATTTGTGATTATTTTTTTTTTGTGTTTGTCTTGTGGTATGTGTTGCTGTTTGAACACGAAATAATTAAAAATATGTGTGCTCAATAAAAAGTCATCTTCATTTTTATCTTCAACATTTTTTTTAGAGCAAAAAGTTGCATGATCCTCCGAATAATACACCTGAATAAGACTGTGTACAGCCAAAACATGTTGTGTTTTATTACATTTTTACTTTATTTTTTTTTTCTTCTGGTACTATTTTATTAATTTGATTACATCTGCTATTGTGGAAGTACCTTTCACTTGGTATATTCAACTGAAGAAAAAAATGGCAAAAAATGCAATGATGAATTGGGCCTTATGAATATCTGAACTTTTTACTCAAATCTTTCTGGAACATGAAATTAGTTTAAGTTAAAAAAGTCTAAAAAAAATAGTTATTAAAAAATAAAGATAATTCTTGAACCACGTGCGTCATTTTGTAGAATGATACCTGGTGAAGGGCTTGTCAGCCGAAACGCGTTGTGTTTTTAACAGTATTTAGTTTTTAATAAAAATATTTTTTTTAGGAGTAAGTTAATCTACCTTTTCATTTTATGCTTTATTCCTGTATAATTTGGAGTCCCTATCCTGGTTTTACATTTTTTTTTTCATATTTTTAAGAATTATGCTCAATAAACCTTAACAAATACCACAAGACAGATGCAGAAAACAGACCTTAAAATAGAAAAAATGCAAATGATGAGTCTGGGCCCATATTTTTGTAGAAGTGTTTTTTATGGTATGTTCCGTTTTTTAACTATAAAAAAAAATCAAAAATCCTTTTCTGCACTACTTGTTGACAGTCAAGGATGGTAGGATGGTGATAGTGATGTTAGGGAGTGACTGGGCCATGGTAATGGCCCGCACAGGTGTCTGCTTTAGCGCGCCCTGACTACCCGCATCACATATATGCAGTCTCACTGTCTCACTTGCCTGGTTCTCCGAGGCCTCTCTTAGACGCAGAGACGCTCCTTCCTTTGATCTGCCACATAAAGAGATAGAGTCCAATTCCAACTTTAAACGTAGAACATTACTTGTTTCCAATCGCAGCACGTCCACATCAGTTACAGCATCAACACAGAGTTCTGCATTGTTCACATCTTTCACTTTCCCTGTGCTCTTTCCTATGTCTTTTAGTATGTACCCAGTTTGTCCCGTCTCGACCGGTACTGCAGCGTCCTCTCTGTTCAGCTTCACTACGTTTAGAAGTTCCCTTGTCCGTTTTGCTCCAGACATGAGGTCATCTGCCAATGTAGAAATCTGCCACATCTTGGAGCGACCTGCATGCCTATTCTGCTGTACTTCTGGCCCACTGACCTTGGATGGCTGGGCTATTTGCTTGTAATGTTACGGAGCTGACCGCTCTGACTAGGCTGTAACACCCTTACTGCCTAGGAAAAGGAAAACCCTCTATCTTATTCACGGTTGGCTCCTCCTTTGTAAACTATGTACACTTTTCAACCCCATCTAGTGTCCGCCTTGACTTACTGTACTTTCCTTATCTGCACAACATATAAATATATGTACATAGCAGCATCAGAAACATTATATATAATTATATACAATATCAACATGAGGGAAGGGAGTGGAGCATCACATGGTCCCGGTACACCCCTTACAGTGATGTCACTCCATATGACCTTAATCACGTCATCTGTAGTCATGTCATCATTAGGCAGTCACGTGACCTGCTGTTTGAGACAGTGTTCAGTAAGTATCAGTGGGGTCTTGATGGTGTAGATCAAAATATACTTATATAAAGGTACTGTTCACAAAATTAGAATATCATCAAAAGTTAATTTATTTCATTTCTTCAATACAAAAAAGGAAACTCCCATATTATATAGAGTCATTACAGAGTGATCTATATCAGGTGTGTATTTCTGTTAATGTTGATGATTATGGCTGACAGGCAATGAAAAACCCAAAGTCATTATCTCAGTAAATTGGAATACTTTATAACACCAGCTTGAAAAATTATTCTAAAATCTGAAATGTTCCCTACTGAAATGTATGTTCAGTAATTGCCCTCAATACTTGGTCAGGGATCCTTTTGCATCGATTACTGCATCAATGCTGTGTGGCATGGAGGCGATCAGCCTGTGGCACTGCTGAGGTGTTATGGAAGCCCAGGTTGCTTTGATTACAGCCTTCAGCTTGTCTGCATTATTGGGTCTGGTGTCTCATCTTCCTCTTGACAACACCTTAAAAATTCTCTATGGAGTTAATGTCAGTCGAGTTTGCTGCCAATCAAGCACAGTGATACTGTTGTTTTAATGGGTATTGTTGCTTTTGGCCATGTGGACAGGGTCCTGCTGGAGAATGAAATTTCCATCTCCAGAAACCTTGTCGGCAGAGGGAAGCATAAAGTGCTCTAAAATGTCCTGGTAGACGGCTGTGCTGACAATGGTCTTGATAAAACACATTGGACCTACAGCAGCAGATGACATGGCTCCCCAAACTATCACTGATTGTGGAAACTTTACAATAGACCTCCAGCAGCTTGGATTGTCTGCCTCTCCACTCTTCCTCCAGACTCTGGGACCTTGATTTCTATAAGGAAATTCGAAATTTACTTCCATCTGAAAACAACACCTTGGACCACTTACAACAGTCCAGTTCTTTTTCTCCTTGGCCCAGGTAAGACGCTTCTGGCCTTGTCTATTGGCCATGAGTGGTTTGACACAAGGAATGCGACACTTGTAGCCCATGTCCTGGACACGTCTGTGTGTGGTGGCTCTTGAAGCAATGACTCCAGCAGCAGTCCACTCCTTGTGAATCTTCCCAAATGTTTGAATGACCTTTTCTTAACAATCCTTTCAAGGCTGCGATTATCCCGGTTGCTTGTGCACCTTTTTTTACCACACGTTTTCCTTCCACTCAACTTTACATTAATATGCATGGATACAGCACTCTGAACAGTCGGCTTCTTTAGCAATGACCTTTTGTGGCTTACCCTCCTTGTGGACTGTGTCACTGACTGCCTTCTGGACATCTGTCAAGTCCGCAGTCTTCCCCATGATTGTGGAGCTACTGAAACAGACTAAGAGACCTTTATAAACACTTAGGAAGCCTTTGCATGTGTTTTTTGTTATTTATTCTAATATACTGAGATAACTTTTGGGTTTTCATTGGCTGTAAGCCATAATCATCAACATTAACAGAAATAGACACTTGAAATGGATCACTAGCTTTGTAATGACTCTATATAACATATGAGTTTTACTTTTTGTATTGAACAACTGAAATAAATTAACTTCTTGATGATATTCTAATTTTGTGAGAAGCACCTGTATATGTGCGCATGTGTATAGGTGTGGCAAAGTTTAATCTGAAATCTAATATAGCGAGTGTCATGCTAAAATTGCACTTTTAAAAACTTTGAAAATGTAATGAAAAATTGTCACATTTTGTCCTCTGCGATATAATTTCTGCAGTACTGATAATGTCCACCAGGTGGAACTAATTGAGGACTGTCTTAGCAGAATGGTTTGTTTTCTTGCATCTTTTTTTAAAAGCAGTTCTAGGGAAAGCAGATTGGACTACCACATGTAAACAAAAATAGATCTGTTTAATGTAAGATATGTAGATTTTTGAGTGAAAAAGGAGGAACTGCAACCGCTTAGGTAAAGGGAAAAAAAGTGTAGTTTTTGAGATTTTTAGGGTTTGCCCGTGAGACCTTCACTGATCCGAAGAACATAGGAACAGAAACACTACCAAAGAAGCATTGCACTTCTCCTTCTATCAGTAAAAGTTAATTTGCCAATGAGTCTCATAATGTTGTTGTGACCTTATTGGCATGAAATAAGAAAAAAGGGAGCGGATTTGTAAAGCTGATTTTGGAGTGGTGGCATTATTAGGGCAGGATTTTTCCAGTAGGCGTAAGAGGCCCTTTTTTTCATAGGGGCAGCCCAACAGGAAAAAGCAACTGTTGCCCACTGTTTAGGTACCGTCACATTAAGCGACGCTGCAGCGATACAGGCAATGATGCCGATCGCTGCAGTGTCGCTATTTCGTCGCTGTGTGGTCGCTGGAGAGCTGTCACACAGACAGCTCTCCAGCGACCAACGATGTCGAAGTCCCCTGGTAACCAGGGTAAACATCGGGTTACTAAGCGCAGGGCCGCGCTTAGTAACCCGATGTTTACCCTGGTTACCATTGTAAATGTAAAAAAAACCAAACAGTACATACTTACATTCCGGTGTCTGTCCCCTTGCCGTCAGCTTCCCGCACTGACTGTGAGCGCCGGCCGGCCGTAAAGCAGAGCGGTGACGTCACCGCTGTGCTTTACGGCCGGCCGGCGCTCACAGTCCATGCGGGGGGACAGACACCGGAATGTAAGTATGTACTGTTTGTTTTTTTTACATTTACAATGGTAACCAGGGTAAACATCGGGTTACTAAGCTCGGCCCTGCGCTTAGTAACCCGATGTTTACCCTGGTTACCAGTGAAGACATCGCTGAATCCGCGTGTGTGATGTCTGCGGGAGATCCAGCGACAAAGTAAAGTTCTGGCCTTTCTGCTCTGACCAACGATGTCACAGCAGGATCCAGATCGCTGCTGCGTGTCAAATACAACGATATCGCTATCCAGGACGCTGCAACGTCACGGATCGCTAGCGATATCGTTGTTAAGTTGTTCAGTGTGAAGGTACCTTTTAGCTACATGCAAATATTACATTAGGCTAGGTTCACACTTGCGTTGTGCAGTCCGTTCAACAAATCCGTTAAACCAACTGCGCTAACGCAAGTGCCGACTTTGGCACTGCGCTAGCGCAGATGGAGCATCTGCTAGCTCCATCTGCGCTAGCAGTGTCGGACCCGGAAACGCTGCAGCCCGCGTCTCGGGTCCGTCACTCAATGACGGCACATCACTAGTGCACGGCCATTGTGGGCGTGCGCTAGCAATGCGTTTACCATTGCAAGTAATGGCGGCATTAACGGACTACGTTACACCGCGTTATGCCGCGGTGTAACGTAGTCCGTTTAACGGGTTCACACAACGCAGTGTGAACCAAGCTTTACTCTCATTTTCAAATTTAACTAGTAGTTTTTTAAATGAATGTTGACATGATGATCTTGTCCGAACAAAGTGAAACAAATATATTGTGCCAACTAGTTTTCATATAAGTGGAGTGGAAAGCTTATTCCTGCATAAGGGCCCACCGAAGGATTCTCCTGTTCTCCTATGAGCCAATCCGAGTCGTCTGCAAATATGGCTCAGCTTGCTTTCAACATGAAGAAAGTAATACACCACTGTCGGGCACCCCAATCCCTTCTATTCATACCACCATTCCTACCGATATCTCAGTTGCTAAAATAGTGCTAGCTTTGCTCCTTAGGACTGCCCAAAACTGAGAGGGAATGTTAATTTGTGGGCAGGGTTTACGTAAAACATGCCTCTTTTCGGACATGTCCAAATTTACCACATTTTTTTACAAATATTAGGGATACCTCTAGCAGCTGCTTGTCCCTTGTGAGAAGACGGGTACAGGCATGTTGAATTTAGCATACTCATTCTTTTTCCTACGGGGTTTGTCAGGAGCCCCCATGTACAGGACCTGAATTTACGCATTGTAGAATCCTTGTCTTATCATTATGGCATATAACTGTATTGATTTTTGCTTCTGTCTTGTTTTGTTTTCTTTTTGGTTGCTTTTTTTTTACTTATGGTAAATTTGCAATAATAAATTTTATTTTGTCACAATTTTAGGAACCATGTTACATAGCCGCATGCTTAACATAAAGCAAATCATTATTTTAAAAAGAATAAATAGTATTTCTTACTTGATGTACATAAGACTAATGAGCCCGTGTTCTGCATCTGAGACACCAGATAACTAGACATGGTATTTTTGTGCTGGAATCTGGTGATGTATTAATTAATGAAATCTCAAGTCATTTTCTCTACTTGGGTCTGCATTTGAATGGACATTTACATTCAGTTTCATTTTTATATGCAATTATTTTTTTTCTTTGTTTCCGACTCATGCATAGCTGTAGAGCTAGCACAACTCAGAGGCATAAACATAGAGGAATACCTAAAACTGTGTTCTCAAAATACAAATTTGACAATGGGATCATTACCCCGAAGTCAAATGCTTGAAGCGTGACGAGTACAACACATCATGCACCCCGTGTCTAGAGCTGTATGTTTCTATTCTATTTAGCTGTGTTTTATACATGAGAAAAAAAACAGAACAATACACTGTTACTTAAAAAAAAATTGGATTCTCAACCCTGAAACGTGTAAGCTTTGTATTCTCCATGTCACAGTCGCCAAGAGAATCTTTCAACTGGACACATTTCTATAAAATGTGGCATCTCTAAGTATTTACCTTTCTTTTCTTTCTTGTATTTATTGGTTGGGTTATATCATCATGAATAACTTGCCTTGTATTATATCCTATTCACTGATATCATTCTAAGTTTCTCTGTCCATCAGGCCTCGTTCAGACGTCCGATATGCTCGCACGAGTGCTATCCGTGGTTTGCATGGATGCCACTCATACTTGTGATAGTCTATGGGGCCATTCACATGTTAGTGATTTATTGAAGACCAAGCGGTCCACGCAAAATCGCAGACACATAGCCAATTTTGATCTGCGTGTCGGATCAAAATCGGAAAAGCAAGTCTGTGGGTCTGCGAAAAATATCAGACGGTACTCAGTCAGATTTTCATGGACTGTCAGAAAGGAGAATGTGGAGAAACTGTTTATTTTTTTTCCTTTCCACTCAGATGACACTCAGACGACACTCAGCCAAGTATTGAACCTGAATCACTAAGGTGTCAGAGAAGAACGTAGTTCAACCCCTTTACGACCTTGGATGTATAAGTACGTCCAGAAAAATATTTAGAATTGAGAGTCCTCAGTGGTTGATACCTTTTAATGGCTAACTGAAAAGATGGTAACAAATTGCAAGCTTTCGAGACTAGTCAGGTCTCTTCATCAGGCATATACTAATACAAATTCTGAAGAATCACATATTTATGCACAATAAAGCCCAGAAATAATGCCATAGATAAGACAGGTGACGTGAAGCAGAACTAGATATTTTTCTATCCACTGCCTAACACGGTACCAAGATATGTATCTTTCCTGTTAGTACGTCCAAGGTATTCTCCTTGCATTTGATTCGGGCTTCGGAGTTGAGCCCGCATCTTTCCCTGCACATGACAGCTGATCTTCTCAGCTGTCATGTGCCTCTAACAGCCGCAGTTGTTAACATGCTAAATGCTACTGTCAACTGGAAGCACGTCATAAGACACACCCATAGGCGCCTCTGTCATGTGATCACGGAGCGCTGATGGGTTATCATGACAGCTGGGGGTCTGCAAAAGACTCCTGTGCATGTCATTGTGATCCTCCTATGAATAGCGGCCCATGGCGATCATGATTTATGCTACACATAGCAGGGCTGAAGCTAAAGAGACTATTAAAAAGCAAGTAAGAACAAATGTTTAAAAAAAATTTAGACATACCGTAAAAGTTCAAATCACTCCATTTGCCACATTCAAAATAAAACAAAAAAAGTGCACATATTTGGTATCGTTGCTTTAAAAAATGTCTGACCTATCAAAAAATAAAGTGAATGTCAATAAGGAAATGACATAACGAGAACAAAAATCAAAATGCCATGACTACTTTTTTTTTGGTTGTTGCAATAAAATGCAACAACAGGCGATTAAAACATCGTATCTACCCTAGAATAGTAATCAATAAAAATGTCAGCTTGATGCACAAAAAAAAGCCCTCACACAGCCCCAGATCCTGAAAAATTGGAGACGCTTCTGGTCTCGGAAAATGACGCCTTTTTTTTTTTTCTTACAAATTTGGGATTTTGTTTGGGATCTATGTACTTGCACTGATTTGGAGAATCATCTTGGAAGGTCGGTTTTAGCATTTATTGAACATGCCAAATAAAAAAAAATAAAAAATCAATGCACCTTTTTTTTTTTTAGATTTCACTGCACTTTTTTTTTTTCTCCTATTTTCCAGTACACTATATGGTAAGATCAATGGTGTCATTCAGAAAAAAAGCCCTCATATGGTTTTGTTGATGGCAAAATAAAAAAGTTCTGGCTTTGGGAAGAAGGGGAGTAGAAAACAAAAATGCAAAAATGGTGGTGAAGGGGTTTAAAGTTGCAAGGAATCAAATGGCACATGAGACTAGTCAGACAGGTGAGTTCCCGGTGGCTTCTACCTGATTACTGTCAGTGACTGCCAGGTCTCTACTTACACACGCAGACAAGAAGAGACCTGACAGTCCTGGGGAGCGGGTGGGTAGAAATAGCCAGGGACTCGCCAATCCAACTAGTCTTATCTTGTGCTGCTCGGTCTCTGGCAGTTTGGTTCCCTTTAATTGCTCTTAATGTGTTTTGGTATTACTGAATATATTATTTTTTTGTCTCACGTATGTTTTACTCTGAAATGCTATATTTCATCAAAAACGTACCTAGTAAACCCGGTGGGGCCCATGCATCTGGAATGTGTAGTGTGAAACTTGGCCTTGGGTAGATTATCCCAGCTCCACCGTACTTGATTAGCAGGTCTCTCCCTATACACACCCATAGGGAGGGACTTGTCAGTCTACTGCAGTGGGAGAGGAAGACGCTGATGACGACTGGTCTCAGACGAGTCCTCCCAGGTGCTTGGTTTTAGAGTATGATTTCTTTGACATACCAGAGAATTTCAGAGTAAGGCATACTTGGCTGCAGTAAAGCAGCCAGCATCTGATTCTTGCTGCATGTGGTTTGGCCAACATGAATCCTCCCTTTAAATTTGCTATTATACAGCTTCCTATGCAAGCATTAGGGTAAATAAAACTCTGAATGGATTCTTACCCTTTCTGTTCCTTAATTATGCAGAGTCCATCCAGAAAAGCCTTGTATTGCTGTTATTGAATTACAATGGTGATAATTAGTGATGAGCGAATATACTCATTACTCGAGATTTCCCGCGAGCACGCTCGGGTGTCCTCCGAGTCTTTTTTAGTGCTCGGAGATTTAGTTTTCATCGCCGCAGCTGAATGATTTTCAGCATAAGTACATGTGGGGGTTGCCTGCTTGCTAGAAAATCCCCACATGTAATCAAGCTGGCTAACAGATGTAAATCATTCAGCTGAGGTGAGGAAAACTAAATCTCCGAGCACTAGAAATTACTTGGAGGTCACCCGAGCGTGCTTGGGAAATCTCGAGAAGTGAGTATATTCACTCATCACTAGTGATAATCTTTGGGTAAATCGAGAACCATAAACCTATCTGAGACATTTCACCTGTGTACCCTTACTATACTGCACTTCTGCTCAGTAGAATCGCGGAGGAAGGGGCTGGGAGAATACGTTCTCTACAGTGAGGCCTAGCATAGTTGTCATCCTAATGTCTCGCAGAGTCGCATTACCTTTTTATGGTTTTGACTATTTTATGGGCTTACTTCTAGGGTAGACTGCCACACTTCCATACGGCAGTACAGTGGATTTCCGATATCAACTCGTGGGGCACCATGTTCCATCTTATAGGATGATACAGCTGTTTGACCATGTGTACACATGGAATATTTTACCAACTACTTCAACGCAAGCAAAGTCAAGGTAAACACATAATTTACTGAAGTATTTCAGAAAATAACACTAATATAATAAAAGTAGATTAGTAGTTTTGAATCACGTGCATTCAGTTTGGTGCCCTAATAAAATAAAGTATCTGAAAGTAATGCCCCATGTTTCCAACATAGTCTGCGCTCACTACAAATTGGATTGTAAAACTGTTTGTTTAGCGCCCAGGTCTTCTGCTGTGTTTCGCCTCTTCATACACTGGAGGTATTGTTATGTTCAAATATAATTACCTATTGCTCTGTGATTTGTGATAAATTATATTACATACCCACGTGAAGCCGTGTAATATCCCCAAACTCTCATCACTCGATATAATTAATGTGTCCTTATCAGAAGTTAATTACTGCACAGGAAACATGATTATCATTTTGCAGAGTATTTTTTTTTTTCTCTCTCTGTCGAGTCGATATAAAAACAAATATATTGTATTTCCATGGCATTCCTCTTTGGGGAATATTCAGTTTGCATTTACAATTATTGGGGTGTGTTAATTCTCTATAAATACTGTAAATAAAGGTATAATAATCAGTAAACGGGTATTAGAAAGCAAAAACGTTAAACTAGATGGACCTGTGGTTTTTTTTTTTCAATCTATCTACTATATCTGTTGTGCCATTAAATTCAGTCTATTAGAGATGAGCAAAAGGATTCACAGGACCCTGTTACCGCTGCCATGTCGATGGTCTATGGTGCTGGTCCAGAGCTTTACAAATCTCCTTCTACCTGCCAGCATCCCCAAAGGCGTTTCTGATTAGTAGGCCTGGTGTGATATCATGGTTGAAGCAAGAAGGAGGTTTGTAGTGCTCTGATCCGGCGGCCACAGACCACCTGCATAGCCACTGGATCAGAATCCTGCAAATCTTTTTACTCAACACTACGATTTATTTACTATTTCTTGTTATCGGTTATTTTGAGACTGTGTGGTGGTAAACAGGTGCTTGGGATGCAACCGCACGGAAGATGAGGACACAGCAATAACTTAACCAAAAATTATTTATTACTCAAACACAGCATTATAAGTTAGAGACTGGACAATCTAAATTTAACAAAGATAAAAGTGTTTAAAAAAGATATATTTTGGGCGAAATAAGTATTGAACATATCACCAATTTTCTTCATGTAAATATTTCTAAAGGTGCTATTGACATGGATTTCTCACCAGATGTTGGTACAAACCACCCATTCAATCCATTAGGCAAAGAAATCAAAACATAGCTGTCCATAAATTGGGAGCCTCTCACCAGGGAATTTTCCCTATTCTATTGCACGACGTATGGGCTCTTCACCCCACATCTTGGATTTCTCCAGCACAACATTAATTTCAGGCTCTCCACTTCTCTATATATCTTATCTGAAGAAGGTCTGATTATAAGACCGAAACGTTACACACAAGATAATGGGATCACTTAATCTTAATAAATTCTCTGCAAACATTTTTTGATTGCCATATTTTTGATATTCATATGAATTAGGAGTGATATATCCTTTTCAGTGCACCTTTAACGGAGTGACGTGTACCCAATCTTCATGTCCATAAATTAAGTTATGTGTAATAATGAGAAATGACACAGTGAAAAAGTATTGAATACATCAAGAAAGAGAGGTGCAAAAAGCCCTGGAAAGTAATGACACCAGCTGAACCATCTATCAGTAATTTAGAAAGCACTTATGGTAGTGAAAAATAATATCAGCTGATTCAACTGATGACTGATAAAAAGTTGTCTCCTTACCAAGGTGCCACCCACAAGAAACATCTCATGATGGGTAAAGTCAGTGAGCTGCCTCAGGACCTTAGCAACCTTATTGTTGCAAAGCATACTAATGGCATTGGTTACAGAAGAATTTCTAAACTACTGAAGGTCCCAGTGAGCACTGTTAGGGCCATAATCCTGAAGTAAAAAAGAACATAATTTCAATTAAAAAATATATATATTATACACTAGATTGTGGCCCGATTCTAACGCATCGGGTATTCTAGAATATGCATGTCCCCGTAGTATATGGACAATGATGATTCCAGAATTCGCGGCAGACTGTGCCCGTCGACCAATCAGAGACGCGGGATGTCTAAGTCCTTTATGACATCATCGTTGCTGTGCCGGTCGCTGATTGGTCAAGGCCTGGCGGCCTCGACCAATCAGAGACGCGGGATTTCCAGGACAGACAGACAGACAGACAGACAGATGGAAAAACCCTTAGGCAATTATATATATAGATACTGCATATACATACATACATACACAGCAGGAGAAAATTGGTGACATGTTCAATATTTACTTCACCCGCAGTATATCCCTATATCCCGAAGCTCCCCGAGTTATACCTGTAAGCTGAGATATAGAGTGTTGTTTGTTGGGGTTCTAGAACTTGTTAAACTAGACCCTGTTCACTATACTTTGTAATGCTTTGTTATTGTGTTTTACTCTTGTTGCCACCAGACAACTATAGGTTTGTACATTACGCTAGCCTTTAGACTGAGCTCCAATCTTGTACATTGTACTTAACTGGTTTTAAGCTTGATTTCTTTCCACCAGGCAGCCATGCTTTGTATGTCATCTATCACCCTCTGCTGTGAGTTTTGCACTTAGCCCTTACACTAGGCTTTGTGTTGTGTGCAAACGAAAAGACTTGAACTTGTACGTTGCCACCTGTCTTCACAGTGTGCTAGATAGCAGCCCCAGCATTGTCCTGTTTTGTATATTAGCCGCTTCTACAGAATTGTTGATGTATACTAGTCGCCGCATGAACATCTGTCATTTATACCATTTGCCAAAATGATGGTAATGAAGCAGACAAGGGGGCTGGAGTGCTGGAACCCATGAGTTTCCAGTAACCTCACCGCCTAAATGACTCACAGATCGATCTTCTCTAGATGTAACTTTGTATTTGAATGAAACACATCAGTTCAGCCCACACAATGAGGGATACTGTGTCTCTCTCTTATCCTTCTGGTTTCCCTCCAAGCCTTGTCACAGCTGCTCAAGTAGGTGTACAGTCTTGAGAAATGCGGAGACTGGGGACTTTCTGGGAACCTTAAAACTGCAGCACTACACAATAGGCTTAGAAATAATTTTTTTCATGGTTACAGCTATGGTTCCCTTGGGATTCATTTGAAATTTACTCTAAAAAGGTACCGAAAAAAAAACAACCAGCCTCCACTCTCTGTATATCAAGATGCAGCAGCGCCTAAAAAAAAAAGAATAAAACAACCCTACAAAACAAAAGCCGACCAGAGAGCCTGATTCTTCCTCTGTATAAAGAGTTAAAAGAAAAGAGATAAAACCAGATACGTGTAGCCTCCAGACGTCCATTAAAAGAGTGGAATGCTGTTTTCTATCACAGATTATATGCCAGATGTTCAAACTATCTCTAATCATTGCAGATGTAATGGACTAGAATGCTGCAGTTTATGAGTTTACTGGCATTAATCCTATATACTGCACAAGGGAAAAAGATTTTAAATATATAATTATACCTCATTAATACTCAGGTTTTATTTCCTTTCAACGGAACAAGACTTATTAAGGCTTACATTTACAGCATTTTTTTTTTTTTTTGCGAGACTTGGCCGCAACATTGTCTTTTGTGAGTCGGATATGAAAATATTATATTGCCATACTGCTGATGTTTTATATATGAGCTCAGAATAATGATACGTGGATTTCTAAATGGCCTGGTCTGCGTAATCAAAAGGCCTAGGAAGTAAGAAGGGCTCAATGGAGCAGAGAGGAGGCTGGATCGCCCTCGATGTCTATCTGTTGCTCATCAAAAGAGACAGACGGATGAGACAGTGTGGTATTACAGTAGATCCTGACCCTTTTAGATTCCAGATGTGCTCAACATATGACTGGAGATGGGGATGGATATTGCCCACAAGGGGACGACCGTCCAGCGGATGTCACTGTTTATACACCAGCAAGAGATTTCTTTTTTTTCCAGACAAGATGAACGTCTACAGCAAGACTTGAATAGGTCCAGAAGTTGTAAAGATAAGGAATTAAAACAAGGCACAGAAATGCTGTACATTAAATCTGAGCGAATTCCAATTTCACTTTTTTTTTTCTCACCTGGGCATCATGCTGAGATTTTATTGTGTTAATTATTGTCTATCTATTCTCGATGCATAATACGGGAATCTGCACGTGCCGGAGGGATACGTGCAGAGATATTACCACCAAGCTGTCCAATGGTTTGTTGCATTATTTGGCTTCCCTAATTGCTTGTGCAGACTGCCATGGTATAGTTCTGTAATATAGTACCAAAAGAAATCTATGGCTGCATACTGTACCACTGTATGCTTCTGATATGATATATATATATATATTTATATATATATATATATACTTCACAAAAATAGGCAGCACTCCGTTGCACGGAGATGTGGGTATAATAAAACCCTGCACATTTTTCTAAAAATTTGGAGTGCTGCCTATTTTTGTGAAGTATATTGACCAAGAATAACCAGTGGACAGGTTGTTTTGGGCCTTGCACCCGAAGATAAGTATTGGATTTGTGCTGTTCCATTTTTTGTATTGCTATATATATATATATATATATATATATATATATGTGTACACAGAAGTTTTTTTCTTAAGGATTCATACAGAATGTGATGGCTTGTTTCATGAATTGTTCTTTCCTAGAAATATGGCTTTTAGGGTAGCGTATGGTGAACTGCAAAAGCAAAAAATGTTACGTCTCCCTAAGGCCAGGTTCAGATGTCCATATGAGAAAACTGGGCCAGTCTCGTCTGCATATTGTGGATGTCACTGGCTCTCTGTGCAGCTCTGTGCTTATCAGCATAGCAGACGGGTGCAGGAGATGCCTGCATTTGCATTAACTAGTGCATACTGTGATTTTATTTTTTTCCACACAGACCATAAGTCACTGTGAAAAAAATAGCTGGTGAGCGAATATATTCCCAGAACTCTGGTCCAGCTCTGCAAGCTTACTCCTACACGCCAGCATCTCTGGCTCTTTTGATTGGCCAGCCTTGTCTCAACATAATTGTTGTGGCGTGACACACACACAATGTCATGACGTGCTGCTAATCAAAAGAGGAGTCACGTATGCCGACAGGAAACAGGTGGTTCTCAGAGATGCCGACCAGTGGACATGAAATACTGACTTGGTCGTTTGATCAGGGTCTCTCATCTCTGCCTACAACTCATGTGTATGTGCAGTCTAATTCGGATTGTCTAAGATGAGAAAAAACATGGCTATCTTTTTTTCCAAAATAATAGCACCATCCATCTTCAGGTTGTTCCCAGTGAATACTAGAACGCACGTTAGCCATGTATGCACACTACTGTTCCAGTCAATGCCTATATGACCCACACACAGCTGAATATTATCCTTGGCCCTTGTGAAGCAGTCCCATAGACATTCAGTGATGCAGCCATATTCCCAGCACTGGCCTACTCATTGCATTCGGCGCTCTGCTTATCCTCGTGTAGCACTTCTTCATACCCTTGAAATTGCCATATATAGGGGGCGCAGCAGGAATTTATCAGGCAGCGCCACCCTTCACACCTTGTTTGAGCTTAGGTTCTAGTGTCTTTTGTCTCTAGCTTCCTGCTGTTTAGTCTTCTCTGTTATCAACTCGGCTTGTCTACTCGTCTGTTCTGATCTCCCTGTTCCTGTTCTCAGCTTTGTTTGTGAACCCATACTGCCTGCCCTGACTGCAGACCATCTGGCTATATTTCTGTGTCTCACTTATCTGTT
This sequence comes from Ranitomeya imitator, assembly GCF_032444005.1. Taxonomy (NCBI): domain Eukaryota; kingdom Metazoa; phylum Chordata; class Amphibia; order Anura; family Dendrobatidae; genus Ranitomeya; species Ranitomeya imitator. The sequence goes on from NC_091290.1 coordinate 144,098,884, forward strand.
CTGACCCGTGGATCAGCTGCTGCAGGTCCGGACACTGCCCTGGTGTGGCACCTGGTGACTATTCCATGGTCCAAGCCTATGCTTACCATCAGAGGTGCTAGTGAAGACCAGGAAGCCACTTAGTCATGCCAATGCAGGGTAAGCGCGGCTAGAGTTGCAGTGGGTCTATATCCAACAGCGTTACAAAGATGTATGCATGGCAGCCACTTTTTTTTCCAACAACAGACAAAAGACCCCTCATGATAGCTGGGGGTCCCAGTGGTGGTACCCCGAGTGATCACACATCAACTATCATAACATTAGTGATGATGAGCGAAAATACTCGTTGCTCGGGTTTTCCCGAGCACGCTCCCGTGTCCTCCGAGTATTTGTAAAGTGTTCAGAGATTTAGTTTTCATCGCCTCAGCTGAATGATTTACAGCTACTAGCCAGCATAAGTACATGTGGGGGTTGCCTGGTTGCTAGGGAATCCCCACATGTAATCAAGCTGGCTAATAGCTATAAATCACTCAGCCACAATGAAAACTTAATCTCCGAGCACTAACAAATACTCGGAGGTCACCTGAGCATGCTCAAGAAAACCCGAGCAACAACTATATTCGCTCATCACTACATAACATACATCTATTTGTCCACTGAATATTACTGCTATATAAATAATTATATAAATATGAATCATTCAGTAGTATTGCAGAATATTTAGATTTACGCTTGTAGTATTTGGTTGACTATGCTATGATGTGCTGTATTACTATAGTGTTTTCATCAATGTGCTAGTATTTTATCAACGGTTTACATTTGTCTATAGGTGAACGAACCTAGTTACCTTAATTCTGAGTTTCTATGGTGCATAAAATAATTGAAAAGTTTGAATCTTCTGCATAGATTAAGACATGGAATTAATGAAATGAAAACCGCAAATGCAAAACTTTGAAGATCGGAAACTTTTCTATGAAATCGCCCTTTGAAAGTATAAGGAATAATATTCTGTAAGAGTGGAGAAAATGACATCATTCTTTAGTACTGGAAGAGTCTGCAGCCATCCGCTGAATCGCACACACTAGTTTCTCTATAAGTTATGACAGTACAATATAATGCATAGACCCATTTTATTAAATTGTATCATGGAAAGTGCCCCTGCGGATTTATGCAGCATAGGTTAACTCAACTGTTCTGTTTCAAGCAAATTTGGAATACATTACAGATGACCCAAGGATCATTCCACTCTACAGACGTAGAGTTATTTCCAATATCTTTTATTTTATGGGGTGGTGTCACATTTAAGAAATTGAAATTGTCATTGCTCATAAGTAGTTTCTTATTTCGGTGACTTCTTTCTCCGTGTGGATAACACATGCAATTACAACTGTGTATACCATAGTTCAATAGACATAGGAAATTATTCATCTATTAAGTAGTTTCACAGAAATATATCTAAGCAAGTTACCGTCTCCACGCTTGCTGTTTTGTATACATTAAAGGTCTGCATTTTTTTTAAACTATACAAAAATACATATTTCTTATATATTCATATAGTTATGGATTCACATGTCTCTACAATAGAAGTCTATTTTGGCATGACCAATAGCAAAAGTAAATCTTCATTTCCCGGCCCACATGGATACTTTGAGTGTTTCTGACCATGACTAGGTTGGAAAAGCTCATCAACTTTCTTGAATGGGTTTTCAGGGACTACAAATTTGTTGGCTTACACATAGAAAAGGTTTAGCAGTAAAGATGATTGAACCGTATAAAATTTGAAATTTCCCATTGGCCACCACATCGCAGTAATGGATGTGCGGGGAGGCGGGGGCTGCGGAAAAATGACCACCGGGGGCAGCGTGTGCTCAGATTTAGTTCTTAGGTGCCGAGATCTCGTCTCTCGTTGCCGAGATCACAATCTGGGCATGCGCCGCCCCCGGCAGCCATTTTCCCAGAGGCCACCGCATTGCATTAATGTATGTGCTGGGGCACTCCGGGCTTTCACAAAATGGTGGCGGAGCCCCCCGCACCACAGAGCACCACAGCCATGTTCACCTGCAGCAGCCCACATCAAAACACCCCCACATCCCAGCCTGCAGCACAGCTCCACTCTTGCCTCCTCCAGCAGCGACCCTGGGACCCTGCTCCAACTTGGCCGGTAAGGTATATCTGTTTTATAAGACGCACCCCCATTTTCCCCCCAAATTGGGGGGAACAAGGTTTGTCTTAAAATCTGAAAAATACAGTATATAAAAATCATACAATGTAATTTTGTGGATGGATTTTTTTTTTAGATTCTGTTTCTCACAGTTGAAGTGTACCTATGATAAAAAAAACTTACAGACATCTCTATTCTTTGTAGCTGGGAAAACTTGGAAAAATCGGCAGCGTATCAAATACTTATGTATTTGGGTAGCATGTAGTCTAGTATTGGACTACTACAACAAAGAAGTGTTAAAAATGTATGGATTCCAGAGGTTTCTGTTTTGTAGTGAAAAAAAGGACTTCTCTGCCTGTTACAAACAAGCCTTTGTTTCAGGATTCTTTGCTACTAGCAAGATTGGGACACATGGAATTAAACTACTCTCCTGTTTTGCAATTGCTGTGTTTGAAGATATAACAAAAATGCTGTTATTCAGGTGTTGTTACTGCAGGATTTCACAGAGCAATGAATTCACAGTCACACTGACTATGCAGGTTCAGCACCTCCCTATCTCACTTGAATATTTGTATTATTATGCAAAGGCTGACTACCACTCCTATTTTCAGTTTGTTTCAACCCTAGTGCAGTAGTAGAACACAATCCAATTGTGTCCTTTTTAGGTCTCTATGTGGTGTGAGCTGCGTGCTAAGACCACCTACTGTAGTCCTAGTTTGTTAAAGCATAAAATGCCTCTGCGTGGCCACACCTCATCTTTATACTGGACATTACAATCTTCGCTGATTGGCTGTGCTAGAACATGTGATGTGGTAGCTGCTCATTACGGGGAAACCCGCCTGTCTGCGCCTGATTTAGCCCACTCCGTGACCCTTCCGCACTGTGTCAAATGGCGGCAGGCTTTTTTTTCTTTTGTAAGCCAATTTGTGCAAATAGAATCACAAATTCTTCAAGTTTACAGAGACCTTTAAAACTTCAGGAACCTCAATTTGATTCATCGTAGATCGTTTCAATCATCTCTTATATTATTGGTAGAAATCTGCTAATCAGCTCATTAAAGATAATGTCACACTCTGCCGGCCCCCCAATGCGACCTGTTGACTCTGTACTTTCAGTGGTGACTCTGTCAGGTATTGCAGCTCAGTTACATTCACTGAAGACTTGCTAGGGCTAGTAAAAGATTATAAGATCAAAACTCTCTGTTGCAAAGAATCATGGCAAAGATTTTCAAAGTAATGACTTGCATTGAGGCTGTCATTTGGGGGGATATTTTTGAACATTCTTGATTACTTACTTTCATAGAGATAATTAACATGTGACTTAATTTATTTTTCATTCTAGCTAGGAGAGGTTTAAATGTGACTCTATGCTATGAGGATTCTTTGTCCTGATTTTCCTGAATTTACACTGGGTCACACATATATGTTCATATGCAACGTGTGAACATGTCTTAAAAGTTTATTCCCATCTTCATAAATGGGTATTGTCGGATAGTGCATGTAATACAAGTAATTTAGCAATTTGCTGCTTATAAAAAAATTTCAGTCATTCTTAAGGTATTAATACTTCAATTAACAGGTCACTGCCTTGGAGACAAACCACTAATACTAGGCAGCAGAAAATGTGCACTACTGACAAGCTCTTTTTTTTTACCCAACTCCATACTGGGGAGGTAGAGGTAAAAAGGATGTCTATATTCTGAATAGGCTGGGCCCGTACATATGTGCACTGTCTCTTGTTTGGACTCTTGTATCTTATTGGCATGCTCTTACCCCTCTAATCCCAGTGCGCTTCAGAGCAGTGCTTACAAGCTAGGCAGCAGCGATGGACGGTCTCTTAGGCAATAAGTTGTGAAGAAAAGAAAAGTGTTAGGCCTCTTTCACACTTCCGTCAGTACGGGTCCGTCGTTGTGAAAGTTTTGCACGACGTGGGCAGCGGATGCAGTTTTTCGACTTATCTGCTGCCCATTCTGCAGTCCGGAGAGGAGGGGGCGGAGTTTTGGCCACGCATGCGCGGTCGAAAATGGCGGACGCGACGGACAAAAAAGTTCACCTAAACGTTTTTTGTGATGACGGTCCGCCAAAACACGACAGATCCGTTGCACGATAGAGGCGACGTGTGGCCATCTGTCGCGATCCGTCACTAATACAAGTCTATGGGCAAAAAACGCATCCTGCGAGCACATTTGCAGGATCCGTTTTTTGCCCAAAATGACGGATTGCGACAGATACCGAATGATGGAAGTGTGAAAGAGGCCTTAATATCTCAAGAACGATTGCAAATTTTAATAAGCAGTAAATCGCAAAAGTGATTGTTTTTCCGGGCTCTATTTGACAGTATTCATCTTTGAAGATGGGAAGAACCCTCTAAGCCTAGTACTCTTCAACAATATTCACAGTTCACGGGTTATTAGATGTCGTGCTTTATTGACGCTAATATCATCCTATGGGGTTGCATGACTAGCATATGTGCATGTTGTTTTAGCTACCCAAAACTTTAGGTTTCAATCTTTCAAGATCTTCTTTTGCAATTCAAAATTGCTGGCATTTAAATATAACAATCATAGGTCAATTTGCGCAGCGATAATGTTTAATATGGTTCTGTAACACTTAAAACGTGCAATAAATGTCATTAAAATGACTTGGAGTTGCAGTTCGAGGTTGGGTTTACCAGTAGTGAGGGTGCGCTGTTCAGCAAAACATTTTACTGTAATTTACCACCATTCTGCAATGATGTTATCTGTCGTGGTTTCTTTTTTTTTTTTTTGGCTGAAAGATGTTCAAAATAGTCCAGTTTGAAAAAAATAAATTGCGGCCAATATTGGCACAACTTGTGGCACAGCACATATGCATCGATGCAACATACCTACACGATATGTGAACCCAGGCTATATACTCTTTTTATAAGTCTCCTTACATGTTTACAAAGGGTGGCTAATGTACAGGGTGCGTGTCAGTGGTGAGTTTTCACTCGCAGTAGCGCTGTGGGCCGCTCATTGTTTTCCACTTGCCTGATGTTCTATGAAATAAAACCTTTACCATTGAATAAAAACCCAAGTGTCTATTACTCCGGCAGAGAGAGGTTTAATCTCCCCCTCCCCATCTACTCTCAGATGCCTTTTATATATTAAGCAGTATGTTATGCATACTTCCACGTGGGATGAATTTATAGGTATCATTTGTAAAAATTATACTTTTTCGGAGGAATAGTGAGAGAACAATTTCAAGTTTTACAACAAGAATTTATGTGAGTCTTTATTTTCTCAAGCACTGAAATCAGGGTCTGTTCATCCTCAATCCCACACATTGTTATGTCTTTTTAATGAAAGTATAAAATCGCGTAGTTTAATCTGCGCTGAATAGAAAATGCATTGTGCCTTCAGCATTCTGTTTGCGACTGAACCCTAGATTAGAAAAGAATTTGAATAATTTAACTACTCCTATGAACTCAACCTTTTAACGCTCAACATCGGAAATCGCAGTTTACCCAGAAAGAAACATGGCACTCTTAAACTTCATGCTGAAATATTGCGGCTTTGTCAGTGCGAGATCACTCTAAATAAAATTAGTATGTGCGCGTAACAGTCAAGTTGTACGTGTTACATTTTCTAGTTTTACTTGTCTTTTTTTAAACCAGGTTTAGGTATAATCCTTTGATGTTTAGTGGGCAATTTCAGCCACAATTGATCTTAATATCCATAATTAGGTCAATATTCCTAAATTAGATACGGAAACTTAGAAAAAAATATTTACGAAAATGACTTTTTTCTGGATGCCATATCATTCGTATGTCTCAAAAAAAAAGTCATACTTTCTTTACTCAAATAGACTCTTGTTACATTTTCCATAGAATGTGGATCTCTAGATCACAATTAATTGGACTGGCTAAAGTGAGGCACAAAGTCCAAAAGATCTCTGTCTCAATTAGGCCAGATTCCTGTGTAGTGTAAACGCTACAATTTTAATGCTGCATTTTTTGTGGGGAAAATCTGCTGTATAACAATTAAACCAGTGTGTTGCTGCTATCGAATAGCTGTGAGACATGCAGGCTCCGGGACTCGAACATATTATTTAAACACGTCGAAAATACTCTGTTAGCATCAGAACGTGCTCAGATAACACCTTATCTGAGCACGTTCGCTCAACACTACGAACCAACCACAACCTTAAATCTGTCAAGGTGAAAAGGTCCCTTTGAAATAGACCACAAGACCCATCCTGTAGCCTATCTTACTTTCTTTGTGGCATTTGTGAAGAGCACGTATGCAGAGTCTTGTCACTGTCATTAAATAAGGACAACAGCAGTTTGGAACGGGCCTGACATGGCTCCCGGATATTATTGCTGCAGGAAGAGCTGAGCAAAATGCCGGATTACTAACCAGGTTACAAACAGGACCTGAATCATGTGACAGAGTGGGAGGTGGTCGGGGGCGGAGCCAGATGCCAAGGTGCAGAGGAGACGATACACACAGGAGAATAGTCAAACAAGCTAAGATCAGAGCCAGGAAATCACGAGGTACCAAAGGGGTGAGACGGGGGATTGTCAGAAGGGAAGCCAGAGGTCAGAAATCCAAAAGAACAAACAAGCAGAGTAACGCATGGTGAGCAAGGAACACAATTGCAAACCGAGCAGACACTTCAGGGGTCAGGCACACAGACTAGAACGTGAGTATAGCTGACAGGGAATCCTAGTCTGAAGTGAGAATAAAATACCCCTCCCAAATCGAAAGGGAGGCCAGCAAAATTAACCCTGAGAGAACAGGACATTAACCATGTCCTAACCATGACAGGTCCCCTCTCTAACTAGGGAGGCTATCCTTCCCATCCAAGGGTGAAAATGCGACTAATTGTAACTCGTATAGTAATATACCCCAACATAACTTGCCAGACATAAGAGCTGGATGACAAGCACAAATGGCAGCCATATTTTTTTGTCACCATGTAAGTGTAAACAGTTATTCAACTTCATAAGAATATAACAGAAGAAGACAAATCAATTATTAAAGCAAATATGGACAATTTTTATGCTCTTGTGTCACAGTAATGGTGCCCCAATGTTTTCATAGAACACTCAGATCAATATGACAGCCTTTGATTTCTGTCCATTGTGAATGAAAGACATGGAAATTATTGACTGCTTTTGACCTTGTAAGTTTTAAGGAGGAAGTTTCAATGCCAAACCAAGGGACAATGAATGTGAGATCTGTCATTTAAAGGCTTTTGTTTCAAACCCCCATCATAAATAAGAAGACTTAACCTTACATGTTACTCTTTTTGAAACATGACTTAGATTGTAGACAGAGGGAAAGGTCGTACTTATCAGCATGCACTGTGATAGACTCTTACCCAATTGACATTTTCATTATCAGGAAATTTATGTCTCCATTGCTGTCTGTAATAATGACCATTCTCTGTAGAAGCCTGGTTGCCATTAATGCACATGAATGGAAAAAAAATATTTAATTAATACCGGTATTGAGACATTTCTTACAGCCCAGAGAGATCTGCTTTGTGTTTGGTTACATAGACGGTTGATAAAAGGAATAAATCTCATCATCCGTTATTTAAATTATGAAAATACAATTTGCAAGACATAATCTAGTTGCCACTTAACCCTTGTAGCTGAATAAGCCTGATGACCTGAATGTAAAAATAAGATTGCTGGGATAAAATAATTTTTCTATTTTTTTTTTAAATTAGCATAAGTGTATCTACTATTGAAAAATAGAACATTTTTTTTAGTCTCTATTCTCTATCTTGTAAAAATGACAGGTGTCACATGATGGTGACCCAAATTATATATTCCACAATATTAGTGGCTAACCTACTAGATTTGCACGCACACAAGCTGTTTGTAGCCACATAGAATCATATATATCTCAATACTCTGATGCTTTCAGGGACACTTGCTGTCATTTTGATAATGCTAGGATTTGTAATCCCTTTACGTTCAGTGATTAGTACAATCTTTGGGATCCCTATTGATCCTGAATATAAAGGGGTCACAGCTCTGGTGTAGCTCATTTTAGGTTCTGTAATTCTGGCTTTAGTCTGTTTACCATAACACAGGTGTTTTCATTTGTCTGCCCCATCACCTTTCAGGTGCAGCTTTATATTCTGTCCCCCTGCTAGCTGGAGTTTCCTGCTGGTGATAGTTTAATTTGGATGTCCAGCCCTTCTGCTGTACTTTAAAGCCAGTCAGTAAAACTCCAGTTATTGTTTGTATTATTGCTGTTTCTGTTCTTAACTCTGCACCAAACGTCTGTTTCTTTTGAGAAAGTAGGTGGCATATTCTCTTAATAGTATGTACTTTCCTCTTTCAGCACACTTTCCCTTCTGTAGGTAATTCACACTCTACTCTGCCCTCTGGTTCTTAAGGAGGTACATGAAGCACTCTATGGCCTTTTAGGCAGCATAGTTCCAAGTTGCCATCTTCTAGTCTGTGGTTACGACTATATCAGCTCACACAGAAACCACTAGTTACTGCTGGGTCAGGATCTCTAGTCTCTACGGGAACCGGAAGAGTCAGTTGTAGTGATGAGAGAGTGCACTCATTGCTTGGGTTTTCCCGAGCACGCTCGGGTGGTCTCCAAGTATTTGTACCTGCTCAGAGATTTAGTTTTCGTTGCCTCGGCTGCATGATTTACGGCTGCTAGGCTGCCTGAGTACATATGGGGGTTTCCTGGTTGCTAGGGAATCCCCACATGTATTCAAGCTGTCTATCAGCTGTAAATCATGCAGCTGAGGAGATGAAAACTAAATCTCTGAGCAGTTACAAATACTCGGAGACCACCCGAGCGTGCGCGGAAAAACCCGAGCAATGAGTACACTCGCTCATCACTAGTCAGTTGCAGTTTTTAGCTTTACCGATTATCCCAAGTTGCTACTCTAGCATAACATATGGACACTTTTGGGTTTATATGTTGTTTTCTTACTTAAACATGTGCATTTTTTTTGCCTAGAAAAGGCATTTTTGCAATGTGGAGTCATTAGAAACTTTGCATGGTTTGTCCAATAAAGCCTGTATGTATTACGGTCGATAGAAGACTGATATCATTCTGATAGCAGGGTCTGTAACATTTATTTACTGTATCTTCTCTTAAAGTATCTCTTAGGAGAATTTTTTATAAATTCGCTGAGAAGATGGTTCAGGATAAAAGTTATAAAGGTTATAGACCTGTCCGTCGGGAATGATCTCGCTGACTAATTCTTTCATTGGTAACTCATTGTGTAGTTTTCTTTGTACAGTTATACACAGAGACCTATAGTAGCCAATGGTTCCCCCCAAAAAATTCTGAAACCATATTTGTAATTTTTTTTTACGCCAATCATACATGTATTTAATTTTATATTAAAATATCCCCCCATAAGTATCCATATAGTTTATACTTGTGTAGACCGTATCCTACTATTAGCTTAGAGATCTTATTCTTAAACTTTCTTTTCAATTGGTATTTTATTAATCCATCCTTGAGTCTTAACATCCTCTGTATTTTTTTTGTTTGGGTTTCTGTTTTTCATTACATTCTCTCTAACCCTGTTTGAACCAATGTCTTTTTCTGGTGGACCAGTTATTAAATAAGATCTCAGAGCCTATAAAAGTTGTGTTGCTTCATACTGCCTGGAGCGTGTTGACTGAGCTTTGTGGCCAGTTGTGTACATTGAGGCCAGTCTTGTACATGGAGCAGGGAAAAATAACTTTTAGCTGATCTGTCTGTATTACCCAAAGACTTTGCTTATTTTCCGTGAAGTTTCTTACCAATGAACTTCACATTTAGTATTTCTTCTCTTAAGGGCAGAGTAATTTAGTTTTTTTTTGTTCAGTTTAGTGGCCTTTTGGCAAGTTTCTGACACGGCCATCAGTAAGACGACTTAAAAAGTCTTCTAGTGAAACAAGAGAGATCACCTTGGGCTGCAATTCTTCCTTAACTGTGATTGCACACAGCTCAAAGACGAACATCAACCGGAGTGACAGCTTCATACGTCCACCATCTGCGTGCTGTCAATCAGCCAGAAATCCTGAGGCCACTGACATAGCTGTCAGACTGATTGAATGTCAGTTCTCAGTGACGGCTCCAAGACTGTGAAATTGCCGGATCTTTCAATATATCATTTATGTAAGAGAAGAATGATGGGGTAGGGTTTACGTGGAGAAAAAAAGTAGTTGAGTGAGCTGTAAATAACCCAAAGAAAAGAAAAACAAGAGTTAATGTAAATCCAGTTGGGAGTCTGGATTATCCTTTTCTGAGCTGAGGATAACCATAAATATATATTTAAATGAAGTCTAATATTTGTGTCACATGTTAAGGTGTTTATTGCTACAGTTTAACAAAAACAACAATAATAGCGATAATAATAACAAATGCTGGAAGAACTCGTAACAACCCTAGGAGGCTTGCTGTTGTAACCTAAAAAACTGTAAAGATTCCAACTAGTTTTGTGTGTGATTTCTGGATTCTTATACTAAATCCTTTTCATTGTTGTAGGAGGATCGATTCAGATTTCTAGAAGATCTCAACTTAATCTAACGCTGAATGATAAAATACTAGCGCGCACTTAGATGTATCACAATTACTATGACCATTAGTAAGATGGCCACTATCACTTCCAAACACGTGAACACTCTGCTCAGATTTCTGTTGTATTTCTCCTATTGTTCCAGTCCTGCAACCTATCCATTGATTTGTTGCTTCATCACAGAGACCAGTTTCCAGTCCCAGTGACCATAGCCCTGTTTCATGAACTGCTCAACACATCTGTTCCCCTGTGTAACACCACATGTGGTAGAATCTACCCACCCTTTATCAGTGCCAAACTTCATCTATTGACAATTTCCCTTTAGTCCTCCTACAAGTACACTGATCTGGCACATTGGTCAGCCCCAGGCTTTTCCTTGGTTTAGGTAGGACAAATTGCATCCCTATTTGATTGTCCCGCAGAAGTTTATTATTCGTCTGAGAACAATGCATAGGTATTACATTTGTCAGAGGTCACAGGCTCAAAAAGGCTATCTCGGACAGACTTGGTGCAAGCCACTCAGTCTGGCAGACTCTACAGGAACACTGCCGACCTTCACCCTTTAACCCCCTGTACAGGGATCTGGACTTAAACAGGGTCCACTGGATTGCTTCCATGAAAGGGCTGCTGTCTGGAAGAGGGAAACAGAGGCAAAATAATAGTCTGGTAGCTGGGTCGGAATCGGGAGGTTAGTGCAGGGATAAAAACCATGAAAAATGAGAATAATCAAAAAGCAAGCCAAGGCCAAAAATCAGGAAGGCACAAGTTACACGGAAGCAGGTCAGATTATATCTGTCAGTGGTCAGCAGGATTTCAGGATCTTAAATAGCTAGTGGCTCCACTCAAACAACACAGCAGTTAACTCTGTCTCCCAGTATGGATGGGACTTAAAACCCCAGACGACACAAAACTGGAACTGTCGCCCTGCGTTGCCTGCAACGAGAGCGCGGCGCTGTCCGGCGGCAGAAACAGAGCTAGGAAAGACATGCACCAATTCCAATGTCACAATAGGGTAACAAAAACAGTCTTCTTGCAGGTTCAGACCATTTATATGTTAAAATGCACAGTATTGATAATAGCAAACCTCATTCCTTTAAAGGAACATGCAACAAGCAGGATACATACACTTTCCGTAGTTTGCAATGAACAGAAGGTTTTTATTTATAATTCTCATTACATGCAGGTATGTCATTATTCAAACCAAAATGCTTTCATACCTGTGCCAGCCATATCATTTACTATCTCCATACTCCAGCAATGTTTTCCCTCCTTAATGGAAAGCTAAAGGATACAAACAAGGCATCATAAAAAAAGCCACCTGCTCATTACCCCTTTTTCTGTATCGCTCAGTAGATATAGGTGGAGGGAAAAGGCCAGCATCCCCAGCAGAAGCAATCTTTTACTTACTGCTACCTGGATATTTGTAAAGTAAAATTGCTTTATTGCTGCATTTAACCCCCCCATCATAAAGACCCATGCGAAACAATAAAATCTTATCGTCACTAAAACAATGATGAAATCATTTGGTTCTTTATTAACTGGAATATTAGCAACAACCCAGGTTTGATCAACAAGGTTATAATCTCGCAATGAGCTGCATTTTTTTCCCTTCTTTTGACTGGCTGAATCGAACGCATTATTATCTCATGTCTCTCATTCATTAGGATAATAAAAATGTCAGCCACATGACTGAGCATGACAATAAACCTAATAAACTCAATATGCAAGCAAAATCCCTTGTAATATGTATTTTTTAATTAACCTGCGTACATAAATATTTATACTATATGATTTTTGGAGGAGAAAATGGGAAAAAAAAAAACAAGTAAATGACCTATGAAGCATATCCTATCAGGAAACAAGAAAATGACTTTAGTTTTTAAAGACCTCATGTTTTATACTTGGCAGCACGAGTTCCCAGCACTGTAGGGGTTAACTGTTTTATCATCCACCATGCATTATGTTGGATAGACATCCTTGCATCGCAGTCATCGGAACACACTATAAATTATTCATCTCTACAGGATAGGATACTTGTAAACAGAATAGGCCGAGAAAGTTCCCTGTCATGGGAATTAATTAACAGTCAATTATAACAATTATATCAATTTAAATGTTGGACATTGATTTCTAACAAACAATCCAAGGTTCTCCAAGCAGCCAGTTCTCCTCTTCATTGATGGTTGCACCTTGTTTGTACATATTTCAGTTCTATACAAGATCAGGCTGGATTTTGCATTAGGAAATATTTCTGGCTGTGTTCACACCATGAGCTAAACTGAAATGGTATCTGGAAATGGTTATATATGAGTAACTGTCATGACTTGTAGATTGTGAGCCCTCGCAGGCAGGGTCCTCTCTCCTCCTGTACCAATTATGACTTGTATTGTTTAAGATTATTGTACTTGTTTTTATTATGTATACCCCTCCTTACATGTAAAGCGCCATGGAATAAATGGCGCTATAACAATAAATAATAATAATGACACAGCTGTCGGATGACCCGGGACCAGGGGCTCCTTCCCTGTCCTGTTATGATCTGGTAATTCAGTACCACAATGGACATAGAAGTCAGAGCACATACAGTGACCTGACAATAACCCAAAAACATAGAACGAGCTCTGAGACGTGGGAACTCTGCTGACCGCAATCCCTAATCCTCTCCAACCGCACTAGAGGCAGTTGTGGATTGCGCCTAACGCTCCCTATGCAACTCGGCACAGCCTGAGAAACTAGCTAGCCTGAAGATAGAAAATAAGCCTACCTTGCCTCAGAGAAATACCCCAAAGGAAAAGGCAGCCCCCACATATAATGACTGTGAGTTAAGATGAAAAGACAAACGTAGAGATGAAATAGATTTAGCAAAGTGAGGCCCGACTTTCTGAACAGAGGGAGGATAGGAAAGGTAACTTTGCGGTCAACACAAAACCCTACAAACAACCACGCAAAGGGGGCAAAAAGACCCTCCGTACCGAACTAACGGCACGGAGGTACACCCTCTGCGTCTCAGAGCTTCCAGCAAGCAAGAAAAAACAAATAAGCACGCTGGACAGAAAAAAACAGCAAACAAATAACAAAAGCGGAACTTAGCTATGCAGAGCAGCAGGCCACAGGAACGATCCAGGAGGAAACAGGTCCAATACTAGAACATTGACTGGAGGCCAGGATCAAAGCACTAGGTGGAGTTAAATAGAGCAGCACCTAACGACTTCACCACATCACCTGAGGAAGGAAACTCAGAAGCCGCAGTACCACTCTCCTCCACCAACGGAAGCTCACAGAGAGAATCAGCCGAAGTACCACTTTTGACCACAGGAGGGAGCTCTGCCACAGAATTCACAACAGTACCCCCCCATGAGGAGGGGTCACCGAACCCTCACCAGAGCCCCCAGGACGACCAGGATGAGCCATATGAAAGGCACGAACAAGATCGGGAGCATGGACATCAGAGGCAAAGACCCAGGAATTATCTTCCTGAGCATAACCCTTCCACTTAACCAGATACTGGAGTTTCCGTCTTGAAACACGAGAATCCAAAATCTTCTCCACAATATACTCCAACTCCCCCTCCACCAAAACCGGAGCAGGAGGATCAACAGATGGAACCATAGGTGCCACGTATCTCCGCAACAATGACCTATGGAATACGTTATGAATGGAAAAAGAATCTGGAAGGGTGAGACGAAAAGACACAGGATTAAGAACCTCAGAAATCCTATACGGACCAATGAAACGAGGTTTAAACTTAGGAGAGGAAACCTTCATAGGAATATGACGAGAAGATAACCAAACCAAATCCCCAACACGAAGTCGGGGACCCACACAGTGTCTGCGATTAGCGAAACGTTGAGCCTTCTCCTGGGACAAGGTCAAATTGTCCACTACATGAGTCCAAATCTGCTGCAACCTGTCCACCACAGTATCCACACCAGGACAGTCCGAAGACTCAACCTGCCCTGAAGAGAAACGAGGATGGAACCCAGAGTTGCAGAAAAAAGGCGAAACCAAGGTAGCCGAGCTGGCCCGATTATTAAGGGCGAACTCAGCCAAAGGCAAAAAGGACACCCAGTCATCCTGATCAGCAGAAACAAAGCATCTCAGATATGTTTCCAAGGTCTGATTGGTTCGTTCGGTCTGGCCATTAGTCTGAGGATGGAAAGCCGAGGAAAAAGACAAGTCAATGCCCATCCTAGCAAAAAAGGCTCGCCAAAACCTCGAAACAAACTGGGAACCTCTGTCAGAAACGATATTCTCTGGAATGCCATGTAAACGAACCACATGCTGGAAGAACAATGGCACCAAATCAGAGGAGGAAGGTAATTTAGACAAGGGTACCAAATGGACCATCTTAGAGAAGCGATCACAAACCACCCAAATGACTGACATTTTTTGAGAGACGGGAAGATCTGAAATAAAATCCATAGAGATATGTGTCCAAGGCCTCTTCGGGACCGGCAAGGGCAAAAGCAACCCACTGGCACGAGAACAGCAGGGCTTAGTCCGAGCACAAATCCCACAGGACTGCACAAAAGAACGCACAGCCCTCGACAGAGATGGCCACCAAAAGGATCTAGCCACTAACTCTCTGGTACCAAAGATTCCAGGATGACCAGCCAATACCGAACAATGAACCTCAGAGATAACTTTATTCGTCCACCTATCAGGGACAAACAGTTTCTCCGCTGGGCAACGATCAGGTTTATTAGCCTGAAATTTTTGCAGCACCCGCCGCAAATCAGGGGAGATGGCAGACACAATTACTCCCTCTTTGAGAATACCCACCGGCTCAGATAAACCCGGAGAGTCGGGCACAAAACTCCTAGACAGAGCATCCGCCTTCACATTTTTAGAGCCCGGAAGGTACGAAATCACAAAGTCAAAACGGGCAAAAAACAGCGACCAACGAGCCTGTCTAGGATTCAACCGCTTGGCAGACTCGAGATAAGTCAAGTTCTTATGATCAGTCAAGACCACCACGCGATGCTTAGCTCCTTCAAGCCAATGACGCCACTCCTCGAATGCCCACTTCATGGCCAGCAACTCTCGATTGCCAACATCATAATTTCGCTCAGCAGGCGAAAACTTCCTGGAAAAGAAGGCGCATGGTTTCATCACCGAGCAATCAGAACTTCTCTGCAACAAAACAGCCCCTGCTCCAATCTCAGAAGCATCAACCTCGACCTGGAATGGAAGCGAAACATCTGGTTGACACAACACAGGGGCAGAAGAAAAACGACGCTTCAACTCTTGAAAAGCTTCCACAGCAGCAGAAGACCAATTGACCACATCAGCACCCTTCTTGGTCAAATCGGTCAATGGTTTAGCAATACTAGAAAAATTGCAGATGAAGCGACGATAAAAATTAGCAAAGCCCAGGAACTTTTGCAGACTTTTCAGAGATGTCGGCTGAGTCCAATCATGGATGGCTTGGACCTTAACAGGGTCCATCTCGATAGTAGAAGGGGAAAAGATGAACCCCAAAAATGAAACCTTCTGAACACCAAAGAGACACTTTGATCCCTTCACAAACAAAGAATTAGCACGCAGGACCTGAAACACCGTTCTGACCTGCTTCACATGAGACTCCCAATCATCCGAGAAGATCAAAATGTCATCCAAGTACACAATCAGGAATTTATCCAGGTACTCTCGGAAGATGTCATGCATAAAGGACTGAAACACTGATGGAGCATTGGCAAGTCCAAATGGCATTACTAGATACTCAAAATGGCCCTCGGGCGTATTAAATGCACTTTTCCATTCATCGCCTCGCTTAATACGCACAAGATTATACGCACCACGAAGATCTATCTTGGTGAACCACTTAGCCCCCTTAATCCGAGCAAACAAATCAGATAACAACGGCAAGGGGTACTGAAATTTAACCGTGATCTTATTTAGAAGGCGGTAATCTATACAAGGTCTCAGCGAACCATCCTTCTTGGCCACAAAAAAGAACCCTGCTCCTAATGGCGACGATGACGGGCGAGTATGCCCCTTCTCCAAGGACTCCTTCACATAATTCCGCATAGCGGCGTGCTCAGGCACAGATAAATTAAACAGTCGACCCTTTGGGAATTTACTACCAGGAATCAAATCGATAGCACAATCACAATCCCTATGCGGAGGTAGGGTATCGGACTTGGGCTCATCAAATACATCCCGGTAATCAGACAAGAACTCTGGAACCTCAGAAGGGGTGGATGACGAAATTGACAGAAATGGAACATCACCATGTACCCCCTGACAACCCCAGCTGGACACAGACATGGATTTCCAATCTAATACTGGATTATGGACTTGCAGCCATGGCAACCCCAACACGACCACATCATGCAGATTATGCAACACCAGAAAGCGAATAACCTCCTGATGTGCAGGAGCCATGCACATGGTCAGCTGGGTCCAATACTGAGGCTTATTCTTGGCCAAAGGCGTAGCATCAATTCCTCTCAATGGAATAGGACACTGCAAGGGCTCCAAGAAAAACCCACAACGCCTAGCATACTCCAAGTCCATCAAATTCAGGGCAGCGCCTGAATCCACAAATGCCATGACAGAATAAGATGACAAAGAGCAGATCAAGGTAACGGAGAAAAGAAATTTTGACTGTACCGTACCAATGGTGGCAGACCTAGCAAACCGCTTAGTGCGCTTAGGACAATCAGAGATAGCATGAGTGGAATCACCACAGTAGAAACACAGCCCATTCAGACGTCTGTGTTCTTGACGTTCAACTCTGGTCAAAGTCCTATCGCACTGCATAGGCTCAGGTTTATGCTCAGATAATACCGCCAAATGGTGCACAGATTTACGATCACGCAAGCGTCGACCGATCTGAATGGCCAAAGACATAGACTCATTCAGACCAGCAGGCATAGGAAATCCCACCATGACATCTTTAAGGGCTTCAGAGAGACCCTTTCTGAAAATAACTGCGAGCGCACCTTCATTCCATTGAGTGAGTACGGACCACTTTCTACATTTCTGACAATATACCTCTATCTCATCCTGACCCTGACACAGAGCCAGCAAATCTTTCTCTGCCTGATCCACTAAATTAGGTTCATCGTACAGCAATCCGAGCGCCAGGAAAAACGCATCGATATTACTTAATGCAGGATCTCCTGACGCAAGAGAAAATGCCCAGTCCTGAGGGTCGCCACGTAAAAAAGAAATAATGATCCTAACTTGTTGAACTGGGTCACCAGAGGAGCGAGGTTTCAAAGCCAGAAATAGTTTACAATTATTTTTGAAACTCAGAAATTTAGTTCTATCTCCAAAAAACAAATCAGGAATAGGAATTCTTGGTTCTAACATAGAATTCTGAACCACAAAGTCTTGAATATTTTGTACTCTTGCCGTGAGCTGATCCACACATGAAGACAGACCTTTAATGTCCAGCGCTACACCTGTGTCCTGAACCACCCAAATGTCTAGGGGAAAAAAAAGGCAAAACACAGTGTAGAGAAAAAAAATGGTCTCAGAACTTCTTTTTTCCATCTATTGAGAATCATTAGTACTTCTGGCCTCCAGTACTGTTATGATCTGGTAATTCAGTACCACAATGGACATAGAAGTCAGAGCACATACAGTGACCTGACAATAACCCAAAAACATAGAACGAGCTCTGAGACGTGGGAACTCTGCTGACCGCAATCCCTAATCCTCTCCAACCACACTAGAGGCAGCCGTGGATTGCGCCTAACGCTCCCTATGCAACTCGGCACAGCCTGAGAAACTAGCTAGCCTGAAGATAGAAAATAAGCCTACCTTGCCTCAGAGAAATACCCCAAAGGAAAAGGCAGCCCCCACATATAATGACTGTGAGTTAAGATGAAAAGACAAACGTAGAGATGAAATAGATTTAGCAAAGTGAGGCCCGACTTTCTAAACAGAGCGAGGATAGGAAAGATAACTTTGCAGTCAACACAAAACCCTACAAACAACCACGCAAAGGGGGCAAAAAGACCCTCCGTATCGAACTAACGGCACGGAGGTACACCCTCTGCGTCTCAGAGCTTCCAGCAAGCAAGAAAAAACAAATAAGCACGCTGGACAGAAAAAAACAGCAAACAAATAGCAAAAGCGGAACTTAGCTATGCAGAGCAGCAGGCCACAGGAACGATCCAGGAGGAAACAGGTCCAATACTAGAACATTGACTGGAGGCCAGGATCAAAGCACTAGGTGGAGTTAAATAGAGCAGCACCTAACGACTTCACCACATCACCTGAGGAAGGAAACTCAGAAGCCGCAGTACCACTCTCCTCCACCAACGGAAGCTCACAGAGAGAATCAGCCGAAGTACCACTTGTGACCACAGGAGGGAGCTCTGCCACAGAATTCACAACACTGTCCCTAACATTAGGGGGTGCCCCAGCTCGCCCCACTCCCCGAGATACTTCCTAAGGTGAAGATGCCGTGGCCTCTGCCCTTAACTTATCTCCTGAGTTAGCACTCCATCTGTTTTCTTCCCCCACCCAGGGAAGTGGAGTGCTACTGTGCATGGTAGTGCACCAACCAGACAAACAAGGCAACACAAACAAGGGTTCAACAGAAAACTCAAGGGTGCATACAAAATATTCACTCACATATAACAGAGTCTGCTCCTTTTCAATTTTAGTAGATTTTTGACAAATACTGTGAACAAATGTTATCTACCATTGCTTAGATCTCAAACACACATATTCTGCTTTTTGCCAAAAAAAACCCATCACACTTTCATGGGTTGCTACACATTCCCATCTTCTATAATTGGTCTGAGCTGTAATACCAGATGCAACCTATGAACCTGTGTGGCGTTCTTTTCAGAAGCATGCACACGTGTTTTTTTTAACCTAGGACAATTTCTTTAATATAGCATGCAACTCCAGAATCAAGTTCCAATTTACAGGCCTACTGCCACAAAAGACACCGGTGGTTTCACACTTGCGTTTTTGTCTGCAGCGTTTTTTTTCAAAAAAACGCATGCGTTTTTTTTCCCTATCTTTAACATTGAAAACGCATGCGTTTTTTTGTGTACGCGTTTGGTCGCGTTTTTTGACGCATGCGTTTTTTTACTGCATGCGTTCATTTTCTGAAATGCTACCTACAAGTTCTAAAGTTATTTTTAGAAGCGTTTTTTGGACCAAAAAAAAACGCATGCGTTTTCATGCGTTTTTTTGGGGTCAAAAAAATACATTGGAGTCAATGGGGACGCATGCGTTTTTTGGTGCATGCGTTTTTTGCGGTAAAAAACGCATGCGTTTTTTTATTAAAAAACCAGAAAACACACTGATATGCCACCCCCCAACATAAAGGTGATAAAGGGAACCTAACCCTACCCCTAACCCTACCCCTAACCCTAAACCTACCCCTAACCCTACCCCTAATCCCTTTATGGTTAGGGTTAGGGGTAGGGTTAGGGTTAGGGGTAGGGTTAGGGTTAGGATCCCTTAGGGTTAGGGTTAGGGGTAGGGTTAGGGTTAGGGGTAGGGTTAGGGTTAGGATCCCTTAGGGTTAGGGGTAGGGTTAGGGTTAGGGTAGGGTTAGGATCCCTTAGGGTTAGGGTTAGGGGTAGGGTTAGGGGTAGGGTTAGGGTTAGGGTTAGGATCCCTTAGGGTTAGGGTTAGGGGTAGGGTTAGGGTTAGGATCCCTTAGGGTTAGGGGTAGGGTTAGGGTTAGGGGTAGGGTTAGGGTTAGGATCCCTTAGGGTTAGGGTTAGGGGTAGGGTTAGGGTTAGGGGTAGGGTTAGGATCCCTTAGGGTTAGGGTTAGGGGTAGGGTTAGGGGTAGGATCCCTTTAGGGTTAGGGTTAGGGTTATGATCCCTACCCCTAACCCTAACCCTAACTGTTTCTGTTTATAGTGGGTTTTTTACTTTTTTTTGATGATTGGCAGCTGTCACACATTTCTCAGCATGCATTTAAAAAACGCAAACGCATGTAAAAACGCATGTAAACGCGTCAAAACGCCGCGTTTTTTTTACCACATGCAAAAACGCATGCGTCAAAAAAACGCAGCGTTTACACGCGTTTACATGCGTTTTTTCACCATGCGTTTTTTTGCGTTTTTTACCGCAAAAACGCACCCCAAAAAACGCCAATGTGAAACCAGCCTAACTGTTGCTTTTTGTTCCGTGTCAGTGGTTAACGCTTGGTTTAAGTCCACGTATGAAAAACCATGCGGCAAGCAGCCTTTGATCTTTGATACCACTTAGTTTGAAGCATTTTTTTGCTTGGCTTGTCACAGACATTTCAGGCAGCTTTATGTAAAATGACAGCTAGTAAGAAAATAATTAAAAATGTATTTTGCCGACAGCAAGAGTATTTTTGGACTCAATAACCACTATCTTTAATTTGCCAGGCATTTCCTGCAATGTTTCAAGGAGGGTTCTGTATATTGGAGAGGAGTAAGAGGAAATAATGGAAATCTTTTCCTAGATCACCTGAAGGTCACTCGGACTGTGACAACCTCCCTCACTCATAAGCATTGTGTGGGGTTGACATTCTCAGTTCCTCCTTGCCTCCATACTAACAAGCTGGCTGACACATGCAAAATCACTCCTACACAGGATTGCACAAAAAGGAAAAAGCCTCATAATTCACATGCAGCTCCCATTTATTTATTTATTTATTTTACCAAAGAAGAGAATATTCATTAACCGAGCATTGAGACTCTTACTAGTCCAGGGGAAAATGTCAGGGGTCGTTAAAGTTTGGAGAAACGAGGTCCCAGTAAAACCAGGTTCAAAGGGGGATACTGGTAACTAATATTGGGACCAAAGGAGAAAAAATGGCCACTTAAAGTATGAGAGTACAAGAAACTAAAATTTCCTTTATTAACAAGAAATAGAATGAGTCTGAAGATTATATTTCCTCTCCTTAAACCAATTCTCCAACAACTTATTTTTAAAGAATGCAAATCTCAACACCCAGTAGACGAGGGAATACAACCAAACATGGATAAGCCCTGTGAAAAAAGAATATACAGTATATATACAGTGGGTAAGGAAAGTATTCAGATACCCTTTAAATTTTTCACTCTTTGTTTCATTGCAGCCATTTGGTAAATTCAAAAAAGTTCAATTGTTTTCTCATTAATGTACACTCTGCACCCCATCTTGACTGAAAAAAAACAGCAATGTAGAAATGTTTGCAAATTTATTAAAAAAGAAAAACCAAAATATCACATGGTCATAAGTATTCAGACCCTTTGCTCAGACACTCATATTTAGGTCACATGTGGTCCATTTCCTTGTGATCCTTCTTTAGATATTTCTACTCCTTCATTGGAGTCCAGCTGTGTTTAATTAAACTGATAGGACTTGATTTGGAAAGGCGCACACCTGTCTATATAAGACCTCACCTCACAGCACACAGTGCATGTCAGACCAAATGAGAATAATGAGGTCAAAGGAATTGGCTAAGGAGCTAAGAGACAGAATTGTGGTAAGGCACAGATCTGGCAAAGGTTACAAAAAAACTTCTGCAGTACTCAAGGTTCCTAAGAGCGCAGTGGCCTCCATGATCCTTAAATGGAAGAAGTTTGGGGCCACCAGAAGTCTTTCTAGACCTGGCCGTTCAACCAAACTGAGCAATCGTGGGAGAAGAGCCTTGGTGAGAGAGGTAAAGAAGAACCCCAAGATCACTGTGGCTGAGCTCCAGAGATGCAGTAGGTAGATGGGAGAAAGTTCCACAAAGTCAACTATCACTGCAGCCCTCCACCAGTCAGTCCTTTATGGCAGAGTGGACAGACGGAAGCCTCTCCTCAGTGCAAGACACATGAAAGCCTGCATAGAGTTTGCTAAAAAAACAACACATGAATAACTCCTAGACTATGAGAAATAAGATTCTCTGAATCTGATGAAGATAGACCTTTTTGGTGATAATTCTAAGCTGTATGTGTGGAGAAAACCAGGCACTGCTCATCACCTGACCAAACTGGAGAGGATCTGCGAGGAAGAATGCCAAAGGATCCCCAAATCCAGGTGTGAAAAACTTGTTGCATAATTCCCAAGAAGACTTATAGCTGCACTAGATCAAAGTTGCTTCTACTCAATACTGAGCAAAGGGTCTAAATACATTGAGTAGAAGCACCCCTTTGAGCTAATACAGCCATGTGTCTTCTTGCGAATGATGCAAGTTTTTCACACCTGGATTTGGGGATCCTCTGACATTCTTCCTTGCAGGTTCTGTCAAGTTCGGTCAGGTTTGATGGTGAATATTGGTTGACAGCCATTTTCAGGTCTCTCCAGAGATGCTCAATTGGGTTCAGATCAGGGCTCTGCCTGGGCCAGTCAAGAATGGTCACAGAGTTGTTCTGAAGCCACTCCTTTGTTATTTTAGCTGCGTGCTTGGGGTCATTGCTTTGTTGGAAGGTGAACCTTCAGCCATGACTGAGGTCCCGAGCACTCTGGAAGAGGTTTTCATCCAGGATATCTCTGTACTTGGCCACATTCATGTTTCCTTGAATGACAATCAGTCATCTTATTCCTGCAGCTGAAAAACACCCCATAGCATGATGCTGCCACCACCATGTTTCACTGTTGGGATTGTATTGGGCAGGTGATGAGCATACTTCAAGAAGCACCCAGAAATGGATGGAAACAATGCACAGTATAGTTCTGAAGTGGCCAGTAGTGAGTCCGGATCTAAATCTGATTGAACACATGTGAAGAAATTTTAAAATTTTTGTTGAGAGAAGGCGCCTTTCAGATATGAGAGACCTATAGCAGTTTGTAAGAGTGGTCTAAAATTCCTGTTGAGAGTTGTAAGAAGCTTGTTGATGATTATAAGAAGCGATTGATTGCAGTTATTTATTCTAAAGGGTGTGCAACCAAATATTAAGTTGAGCTTGCCAACAATTTTTGTCCTGATCATTTTTGTAGTTTCGTGTGAAATTATGTCGAATTTTCCTTTTTTCTCTCTGCTTTTTTACGCTGTTCAAATGCACACAAAGGATATAAACGTGCATAACAAAAAGTGTGTAATTGCAATAATTTTCTGGGAGAATTACTTAATTTTCTGGAACAATTTCAACACTTTTGGCCATGACTTTGCATGTATGTATTGACAGTAATATAATTTTATAATGTTGCCCACTAAGCAAAGAAGTAGAACTATTATAATACTGCCCTCTGTATACAAAAATATAAGTATTATAATATTATACTGCCCCCTACGTACAAGAATATAACTATTATAAAACTGCCCCTATGTACAAGAATATAACTACTATAATACTGTCCCCTATGTATAAGGATATAACTACTATAATACTGCCCCCTGTGTACAAGACTATAACTACTATAATACTGCCCCCTATGTACAAGAATGTAACTATTATAATACTGCTCCTATATACAAGAATATAACTACTATAATACTGCTCCTATGTACAAGAATATAACTACTATAATACTGCCCCTATATACAGGAATATAACTACTATAATACTGCTCCTATGTAGAATAATATAACCACTGTAATACTGCCCCTATGTAGAAGAATATAACTACTATAATACTGCTCCTATGTACAATAATATAACTACTATAGTACTGCTCCCTGTGTACAAGAATGTAACTATTATAATACTGCTCCTATATACAAGAATATAACTACTATAATACTGCTCCTATGTACAAGAATATAACTACTATAATACTGCCCCTATATACAGGAATATAACTACTATAATACTGCTCCTATGTAGAATAATATAACCACTGTAATACTGCCCCTATGTAGAAGAATATAACTACTATAATACTGCTCCTACGTACAATAATATAACTACTATAATACTGCTCCCTGTGTACAAGAATATAACTACTGTAATACTGCTCCTATGTACAAGAATATAACTACTATAATACTGTTCCTACATACAAGAATATAACTACTATAATACTGCCCTCTATGTACAAGAATATAGCTACTATAATACTGTCCCCTATGTAAAAGGATATAACTACTATAATACTGCCCCCTGTGTACAAGACTATAACTACTATAATACTGCCCCTATGTACAAGAATATAACTACTATAATACTGCTCTTATGTACAAGAATATAACTACTATAATACTGCCCCTATGTAGAATAATATAACTACTATAATACTGCTCCTACGTACAAGAATATAACTACTATAATACTGCCCCATGTACAAGAATATAACTATTATAATACTGCTCCCTATGTTACAAGAATATAACTACTATAATACTGTTCCCTATGTACAAGACTATAACTACTATAATACTGCCCCTATGTACAAGAATATAACTACTGTAATACTGCCCGTACAAAATTATAACTACTATAATACTGCCCCTATGTAGAAGAATATAACTACTATAATACTGCTCCTATGTACAAGAATATAACTACTATAATACTGCTCCTATGTACAAGAATATAACTACTATAATACTGCTCCTATATACAAGAATATAACTACTATAATACTGCTCCTATGTACAAGAATATAACTACTATAATACTGCTCTTATGTACAATAATATAACTACTATAATACTGCCCCTATGTACAAGAATATAACTACTATAATACTGCTCCTATGTACAAGAATATAACTACTATAATACTGCTCCCTATGTACAAGAATATAATTACTATAATACTGCTCCTATGTAAAAGAATATAACTACTATAATAATGCCCCTATGTACAAGAATATAATTACTATAATACTGCTCCCTATGTACAAGAATATAGCTACTATAATACTGCTCCTGTGTACAAGAATATAACTACTGTACTATAATACTGCCCCCTATGTGTAAGAGTATGACTATTATAGTACTGTCATCTTTTCCTATTTTATGTAAATGCAATTACTTCTTATTATTAAGTTTACAATATTATTATTACAATATATTATTTACAATATATTATTATTTACAATATATTATTAAGTGTTCATTTTCTATAGGGATATGCTGTATTGTAAACTGGCAGGTGATAATGCTGCAATTTTGCATATATTGTCAGGACATTAACAAGGCTCGTGGGTCCATGTCTTAACATAAACTCCTTAATCAGTCATTGTGAAAGAAGTAAATCAACTGTCTAGAAAAACATCAATAGCTTACAGTCATTTGTTTTAATACTTTAGATTGCATGATGACTTGAATAACAATAAAATAGATTGAAACCATCACTGATAGCCCATTGATCGGTCTGTGTCATTCATCTCTATCCCCCCCTCCCCCCTCCCTGGACTTTCTGCAGAGAGTTTTATTTATGGCACCACCAGAATCACATATCCATCTATGCTGCATCATTGATTGGAAACCAGCAAATAACATGTAGGAACAATTCAATTGCCTTGCCAAGTAATGGTCTCATCTGCTGGGATCTCGCTCGATGAGCCAAGTGTGATTCTGGATGCTGGTGGTCAGCGACTTGTCCTGAAATGTTCTTTTCTTTAGAGCAATGCTGGGTTCAGGTAGCTGGCTAGAAGAATTAAGAACCTAATTAGTGTGAGAGAAACTGTAGAAAATTATTGTATAGGGAATACATTTTTCTAAAATTCTGTATATTCCTTGAAAAACTGTGGTCTGCGTTTTTCCTCTCCAGTTTGGATGTAGAGCTAGTGCACGTGGTTGTATCTTGGACATCATAGAATGTTGTTTGCATTTAACTGTACTACTGTGTGCACAATATTGAGAAATGTTTTAAATCCGTGATAATAAAATTGTGACATGTTCAATTGCAAACCCAGGGATAGCTTCACGATAGCTAGAGTGTACATTAGCAGCCTGATTACGGAGCCTCACAACGGGATAGGGAGCCATAAGTCCTCCTTTTCATAGTGATTACATTAATAGCAGTGCATAAAAGGGATTGTCTTGGTCAATATTAGAATGGTGGGGTCCAACACCCAGAACGCCCATGATCAGTTGATAACTCTTGCTTCGTCCACCCATAATACACAGTGTACAGACCCAGAAGACGACCGCCCTGTTCACTTTATCGTGGTGGTTCTCAGGTACTGCTGTTCAGCTCTCATTCACTTCAGTAGAAACCAAGCTGCCGTTCTCGTGAATGATCACTACGTCGTGTGTGAAGCTATGATGTTCTGGCCACGTACACTGGACCATCAGCGACCACAGGACTAAAGTATTGATGATTTATGAGAATCAGTCATCAATATTTTAGTCCTGATCGACCCTATTAACTTGATAATATAGGAAAATGGAAAATAAAATGTTTCCAGCTCGCTTTTTTACCATGCAAAGTGCAGACTAATTGACTGCTATGGGTGACTGCTCCACATGTACGTGATGTCACGACTGCTTCTACTCAATATGGGCCGCTGAAGCTCTGCTTGACAGATCGCCTTCACCAGGGTTACATTGAGTGTTTATGGCGGGTCATATGGTGCCCATAAACTTTTCAGAACTGTTTGGTAGACCACTATTTTTCCTGATCCATATTTGCATGAACTTTCAACTCAACTGAATGTGTAAGAGAGTGAATTTGGGCCAATTTGGGAGAGAGTGAATAAGGGCCAATTAACAAAAGCCAACTGCTAATTGATACATGCCAGGCAATCAATTTAGTTCAGCTGAACTGATGTACTATGTCATGATTCCAATGGCAGGGAATCACAAAAGGACAAGCACCAACGAGCTCTAGGGTGATGGAACCTGAGCTGACCGCGACCCTAAACCTGAACACACAAATAACAATAGCCGGGGAACGTGCCTACGTTGATCCTAGACGTCTCGCACCAGCCAAAGATCTAACTTCCCCTATTAGAAGAAACACAGACCTCTCTTGCCTCCAGAGAAATACCCCACAGAAATAGCAGCCCCCCACATATAATGACGGTGAAATGAGAGGAAGGCACATACACAGTATGAAATCAGATTCAGCAAAATGAGGCCCGCTAAAACTAGATAGCAGAGGATACAAAAGTAAACTGCGCGGTCAGCAAAAAACCCTTCAAAAAACCATCCTGTAATTACTTGAACTCATGTTCCAACTCATGGAACATGAGGAGCAATTACAGCCCGCTAGAGCAACCAGCAGCAAAGAAACAATTATATGCAAGCTGGACAAGACAAAAATAAATCAAAACGTGGAACAAGAAAATCAAAAACTTAGCTTGTCCTGAAGATTACTGAAGCCAGAAGCTGAGGTAACAAAACACTCTGATAACCTTGATAGCCGGCGGGGAAATGACAAGAAAGCCCGGTTAAATAGGAAACTCCCAAATCCTAATAGAACAGGTGGACACCAGAGACAGCAGAACACAAATCACCCAGTACCATCAGTAACCACCAGAGGGAGCCCAAAAACAAAACTCACAACAGTACTAGAGCTTGTTGCATGTTTTATTCTTTGCCATATGCAAAGCATGCTTAGCATGTCAATCTCCGCAAGGAGAAACGATAATTCTTGGATATCGGTCGGGCATCTCTCACACAGCCAAGCCAGATCTCCACTTTGCACTGACGAGGGGCAGTACCCCGAAACGCAGTGTCTGCAAATTGAGATTCTGGTTTGGCTGTTATCCTAAGTCATGTGACAAGGCTCGTTAAAGGGTCGACATTGACTTGTAGGATTGCTCCTTCCTATAGGTGGCACTAGAGTTCTACTTCTCTTTCTCTCTGAAAAGACAATTTGCATAACTAGCATATTTCCCAGAGGAGCATTGCGGCTTTAAGTCTCCTCATCTTGTCGTGCTTAGCATGTCAATCTCCGCAAGGAGAAACAATACTTCTTGGATTCTTTGCCATAGAATGATTGTTATTGGCAGCACTTATGCTGTTGGCCATGAGCTGACGAGAACGATAATTTAATTGTTGGCATGAACAATTCAATCGCTCGATGAACAAGTATTTTACTCATTCGTTGACTTAATGCTGGCATATTTAGAAAAGCCGACTGCTCGTTTACGATTATTGGCTCTTCTGAGTGAACCTTACGCTACCGATAGACACTTCTGATGCCGGCTTACTTCCATTTAGAAAACAAAATGTTGACAAAACTTTTACTCCGTATGAAAGTTAACTCTCACAATAATTCCAAACATAACATAGTTTCCTAAGTGTTTCAGACTAGGACATCCAATATGCCTGACCCTTGTATTTGTTGTACAAGGGCAGTCGGGATAACCCAAATATTATTAGAGGATTGTCTAGTCCCTACAAAATCAGCGTTTTCAGCTGATATCCATCTGATGTGCAAAGCCACAGTCTGAAAGAAGATTACTGCCCGTATGAGGTGGAACACTTTTGGGTCAACACACTTGACTTACTTTTGATTCTCAGATGGTCGGTCAGCATAATTGTTTCACACTGCCATCATCTCATTGCTTAGTTTATATCAATTCTCATTTTGAATGCAGCTTTAGTTGTGACTGGAGCATAAGTCGAACTAAGTATTTGCACAGGCATTGTGAATGATATCTATATTTAAGTGGTCTGGTACTATACAACCGAGAAGGCAAAAATCACGATTTGATTAATAGAACTTTTTATACATGTATATTTTACATTTCAAGTCATTGCGTTGTTGTTCTGTATTCCATTATATATTATTATTATTTATGGTTTTATTTTATTTGCATATATGACACTTAATATCTTAAATGTTAAAACTGTGATTTATTCTTTTTCTGTTATCTAAGGCCGAGCCCTCCCTCCTCCCAACCTTTTATAATCAATTATCTCATACGTTGAATGTACGCTCTGCAGGTTTTCTCACCTTCTACAATTTGGGTGCATTGCCCATCCTTTGTGTGACTGATCGAAGCTTTTAATGAGGGTGTATAGTAACCCTCATAGAGACAGCTGAGTATTTCAGGCCTGATGACCCCTGATATTCCTCATGCTCAGCCTATCTCCTTCCAATTGTTTCATCAACTACAGGACTGTCTGCTAACACCTGACAAGTGACAAGCTGCAGCCTCCCGCTGACTAGATAATCAAAGTCTTGTCAGAGCTGTCAATACCCTGCAGATAGGATAGGACAAAAAAGAGGCAAGGATTCTAGACAAACTAGTGTGTTTTACAAAAATACCACAGATTTCCTTCATAGGCTGCATGTAACAGTGTTCTACCCGGTACAGATAAAACACCTTGTTCTACTGCCCACATATACCATGGGGTGAACGAGGATTAGATTCCCCCCTTGCTTTTGGGAAGTAGACGTGTATTACAACTGTTACATCTAATGTTATTCGAGCTTACTTCACAGAGAGGCCTCAATTTACAGTGTATAGACCAATTTAGCTCGTTTCAGTGGCTTAAAGTGAAGGTCCACCAGGGGATAGAGTACAGAGTTTCCTATCTTCTAATATCCAAAATTAACAAAATGCCACCATTTTCTTATAGAGTCTGATCTTTCTGGTCTGAGTTGAATCCAACCTGGCTAAAAAAGGTCCAGTTTCTTACAGGAGATTGGGAAATGATCAGTTATTGGCTGATCAATCCCCTCTCCAGGTTCAATACAGGCATGAAGAAGAGAAGGAAATGCTCACTCCATCATGGAGGAACACATATCAAGAGTAGTAACTCCATTTATTTGGGGTCCACCCTTTTTAATAACCAGTAAAGGCTAAACAGACATGCTGTGAGCTGATATTAGTAGAATGGGAAGGTCCATGGATATTGGCCCCTTCCCAGAATAATAACACCAGCTCACAGCTGTCTGCTTTCTTCCAGCTGGGTATTAAAAATAAGGGATACCCCATTTTTTTTATTTGTTTATTAGCTACATACATGTACTTTAGCTACACATGCACCACACTAATTATATATATATATATATATATATATAGTGAAAAAATTGGAACAGCATCAAATTACTACCTTACAAGGCATGCAGAGCTCTCCCGACCAGCAATCCAATGGTCAAAAAGTAATAAACTAAAAAAAAAGGAAAAGCAGCACAAAATAATTGAAAAAAAGTGGACTTTAATGCCTGAACGGCGTGGCACGCCACGCCGTTCAGGCATTAAAGTCCACTTTTTTCAATTATTTTGTGCTGCTTTTCCTTTTTTTTTTTTAGTTTATATATATATATATATATATATATATATATCACTGACATGTTTCTTTCTATTCTGATGAAATGTCAGTTTTAATGTCGTGTACTATGTTTTTTTTTTTACTTTTTTTTTTCTCCCACCCATTGACTTGCACTGACGAGTATCGTCTGATATACGTGGCCACTCGCAGCATGTGGTGATCTTGTTTCTCAGTCCGATACGAGCTGAGAAAAAAAATCTCAGCTGAACACTGAATCAGTGTAATATATTGGTCAGAGAGCAATCAATTTTTTTTAACCAGATTGCACTCTTTATACGTGGATGAGTATGAGCCCAAAAGAGCAAAATCTGACTGCGCCCTTAGCACTTTTTCCCGTTTTTCTTGATTGAGTGTTTCAGATAGCATTGTGACATTTATTAGTATAGCATTACTTTAAAGATCAATTTATCTCTTTTTAACGATATCCCAAATTGTGTTAAGGTGCAGCAGATGAACTTTTTACAGGTGATATCTATGGATATTTGTGAAGCTTTACAAATTAGTGTTCCATACATTATAGAGCTTAACAGTGATCATACTTGCTAGTTATCTCTCTTCATCGACAACACAGTGATAATTCGCTTAAACTACAGAAATTTTTAGTACAAGTGAATATAAGAAAATTTGTAATCTATAATATCAAGTAAATCTGCTCCTTTCTCCACTGATGAGCCATTTCTTTTGGTCCACTCGACCTTCATTCACTCTGGAAAAACTGATCAAGTACCGTATGTCCTGCTCAACATGACGCGGACTGCCAGCTCACTAAGGGATCATATTACAGTGAAAAAAAGTATGGATAAAGGAGGGAGGAGGAAGAAGTAAAAAAACAGAGTTGGGTGCATTTAGGCAGCCGTATAAATCAGTCCGAGATTGGACTGCAATGCTTAGACTGACTGTGGCTTTCCTAACTGGAGCATGACAGATGCATTTATTTCTATGCAACAGTCACGCCTGGGTAGGTAGAGTCGCAGCCGCCTGAGCATTTCGGTCTGATCTTCGTCCGATTTATACGATCATCTGAATGCACACTAAGAGAAACGCACAGATCCCTTCTGCTGCTTTTTAGTAAGAGTTTTATCTCACCCCATTTCTGGATTCACAGTTACTCTGCTTAGTATAATGTCCTCTGTATTGTGCTACATAGAGATAAGAGAGAATAAATCCCTCAGGTCTCTGTGCAGTGTATGGGAGACATCAAAGAATCTAGGCTCTACATTTCCACTAAAATGTTTATCCAGAGTAATTAATCTCTTACATTCATAAAAATAATAAACTAAGGCAGGGAGGTTGGATCCCTTAATGTCCCCCAGCTTGACGTAGCTTAACCATTGGACAGGTTATCCTTGTGCTGCATATCTCATTTCACCCGTACATCTTCCTGACTTTGGCCTATAAATTGTAATTACTCTTTTATTATTACCATTATATTACATCTCTGCCTTTGTAATTACTATTTAAACTAGACGTAACTAATTACAAAGAAAAAGCAGAGGAAAAAAAATGGCAACGCGGCTTGTGGCTGTTTGCTTCTTTTTTCTAGCAGAGCTGTTTAGACGTGATTTATATCGCCTTTTGTAAGTATCAAACGTATTTCAGTAATCTATGAAGAGATTACTGTAGATATAATATAGTTAATTGATATAAGCGATTTCAATTCTCCTTAATATGACAAATCTCCAGTGTGAAATATCCTCAGTTAACGATCAACATAAAATAGATAGAGGTCATTTTTAATGTAATTTTAACTTTTGAATTCATCTGCAGTTATACGGTGGATACCATTAAACTTTACTTATTTAGTGTTAAAAAAAAACCAGAGCCATTCCGGGGAGTAACCTGTAAAACGCGGCCTCGCCGGGCCCTTTATAACAAGCTGCTGTGCTGTTCTAGAAGACCTTCATTAATTTCACTGCTAGGACTTCTGCATTACGGAAAGACATTACTTAAAGAGTGGAAAGATACAGAAAATTAAATAAAACTTAATTGCTTTCTTTTTTTTATTTTTTCAGATCCGTTCAGCCTTATACTCCAGCGCGATAGTTGTAATTTTCAAATGTTAAGCAGCGGGCGGCCATTTTTCTTTCCCATAAAGCCTCAGCCGATTCTTTTCAGGTTTAGGAATTAATCAGATTGCTTATTAATTTTTATTATTCTGCATCTGATAATCCGGCATTTTGGCATTTGTTTTTACCGCATTACTGCTATACAGTATAGAATTATCCAAGACCAGAAGCAGATAATTGATCAGGGAAAACCAATTGGAAAATGAGAAAACCACTTGATGGCATCAAATTAACCTTGCATTTATTGTTCTGGAAGGTTTACTATTTTTATGCTTTTCTATTTTATTCATTGATACTGAATGTTTGTTAATCTGACACATGTCAAGTCTCATATGTGCATGAGGGCATGAGTGCCTTTCTTGGAAAATATAACATAGGTAATGGGTACTAGAATCTAAAGATGGGACCTAGTGCGTTTGCTATTTGTGGAGTTGGAAAGAA
Source organism: Ranitomeya imitator (assembly GCF_032444005.1). Lineage (NCBI taxonomy): Eukaryota > Metazoa > Chordata > Amphibia > Anura > Dendrobatidae > Ranitomeya > Ranitomeya imitator. The sequence goes on from NC_091290.1 coordinate 144,132,097, forward strand.
ATCTTCCCCTAACATGGGCAATTTATCATCTGCCTCTTGTTTTTTTTCCCTTCCTATAATTTAAAACCCTTTAGGTTTTAGGTTGAACTTCATGGACCTGTGTTTTTTTTGTAACTTTTGAAACTATAGGATATATAGGGGGCACAGAGAGAAAAGTTTTCTGCCACATGAAGGGACATCAATGTAGCAAAACAACAATTAAGCATTGATGGGGAGATGATTATTAACATTTTTTCCCTAGGATATATGAACAGTATAGAGGTCAGTTCACTCCTAAGCCAGAAAGGAGAGCGACTCCTTACATCTAACTCTTGTGTTGGACTCAAGCATTTCAAGAATGAGCAGTCATCTGAATCAGCGATCTGACAGGCAGTGTAGGAGGCTTGTCGGCACCTGGCCGCCTGCTCTTAGCAGGCGCTGACAAGCCACCTCACTGAAGGACCCGGAAGGACACCGCAGCCATCTTGGAGATGGGGGTCTCCATGGAGACCACAGGAACAATGCGATCGCATCGCGTTGTTCCGGTGGGAGAGCACAGGGAGCCCCGGTTCCTGCGCGATTGCTCTCTATGCCGCTGTCAGTACTGACAGCGGCATCATAGGGGTTAAATGCCCACGATCGGTGCTAGCACCAATCGTGGGCGTTGCTGCGGGGTCTCAGCTGTCACATTCAGCTGACACCCACACCCGATCACTGCGGCGCTCAGCCTGAGGCTGCTGTGATCGTGCCGCCGTACTAGTACTGCTCCGGGCAGAAATGCAGTTCCCGCAGAGCAGTGCTAGAATGGTGGAGGTCGGGAAGGGGTTAATGGACCTGTGTTTTTGTGGCACCCTAGGGTCCTGGTCATCACAGTAGCGTTGCTTTCCTCACAGGGAGAGTGATGTCACACTTGGAGGCAAGGAAGAATAACTTTCATCAGGTAAACACAAGCATGCAACATGTTCACACTCCAGGCCACAAGGGGGAGCTTTTGATCCTATTCCTAGGTGACTCCCCTATATATATTGTGGTTTGGAGGGAAAGTTAATCAGTTCCTGTCAGAGACACAGAGGGAAAGGAAGCAGAGGGGCCGTGCAGCCACGAGAAAGTGCTGCAGCTCCTGGACAGAGACATCATCGAGAGCAGGGCATATTGCAGTGAGCGTGTAGGAGAGAGAGGCACAGGCGAGGACACCAGGGGGAGGACGGCAGCGAGCAGACTGTCTCCCTGGCGAAGTGCAGACAACCGGTTGCCGTCACACCGAGGTTGTAAGGGACTCTAAGACTTGCATCAGAGACCGACAGGACAGCTGAATTGCAAATTACCTGTCCACCACAAACACCTGAAGACACAGTTACACATAGAGCCTGGTGCGTGATAGAGTCCCTGTAAAAAGGCTTGAGTTACCTGTCATACAGGTATTGTCCTATCCTATATGGGGGACAGCGAGAAAAACTGTGAGGACCTTATCTGAAGCCACAGGCAGTAAGGGACTACAATAGCACCGCGCTAGAGGGAAGGCTTTAATCTCCACCTGGAAAAGGAGACTTCCAACTTGCCTCCAAGCCGGCCGGACTCTACCTATTCTGTGGTCTGGTACCCTTTACTGTGGCTGCCTAAAGTCATCAGTAAACAAGGTAAAGAGACTGCAAACCTGTGTCCTCATTCCTTACTGCCCCATTCACCACCATCTTCCATCTACAGACCGGGAGCCCTTGGGATATACTTCACCTGTGGGAAGTTATACCATTTAGCTGCAATAATATTACCCCAGAGGACCCCTTAGAGCAGCGCCGGTCCCTACTGACCGAGTGCCACAGGTGGCGTTATGAACATAAACTTTATTCAATTTCCCTTTTACATGGGCGCCCAGGGCCACGGACCGGGTCGCCACCGTGACATCCCCCTGTGAATATCGCACCCGGTACCGGGTACCCCACAGCCCTGGCGGGCAACTCATCTTTTTGTAACTTTGGAAACTATAGGTTATATAGAGGGCACAGAGACAAAAGTTTTCTGCCACATGAAGGGACATCAATGTAGCAAAACAACAATTAAGCATTGATGGGGAGATGATTATTAACATTGTTTCCTTAGGATTTATAGACAGTATTGAAGTCAGTTCACTCCTAAGCCAGAAAGGAGGGCGACTCCTTACATATAACTCTTGTGTTGGACTGAAGTATTTCAAGAATGAGCAGTCATCTGAATGACTGACATGGACTACTAGGCTTCCGTTGCTGCAGTCATCAAGACTTCTGAAGACACAAAAGAGAATAGTAAAACCAAAAACACTCAGTTTGAAAAAATGTTGCAGTAACCCGCAAGTGCTAGTAAAAGATGTAAAAAACAGGGTATTTGGTTGATACGTTTTTTGCAAAAAATGTATACTAAGCTGCTCTACCAATCTTCACGGTATACCCTTATCAGAGCAGTCCTAACTAATGTATGCAATCCCTATCTGATGTATTTAAAAACCTGATCATCTGTATATAACCTGTGTGAACAGGGTTCAGAGAGGAAAAATCCATGTGTGCATACAGGGTAGAACAGCTTTTGTGCAGATAGCCCAAGAGGAGTGGTGGAACTCCCCAGTCTTGTAGACACAAGAGAACAATTATGGAAACAGGAACACATGGGCTACTTGCACAGTGAACAAGTCTGTATGATCATGTTCACACACCACCAAGAAACCTGAAGACACAAAAGAGAATAGTAAAACCAAAAACACTCAGTTTGAAAAAATGTTGCAGTAACCCGCAAGTGCTAGTAAAAGATGTAAAAAACAGGGTATTTGGTTGATACGTTTTTTGCAAAAAATGTATACTAAGCTGCTCTACCAATCTTCACGGTATACCCTTATCAGAGCAGTCCTAACTAATGTATGCAATCCCTATCTGATGTATTTAAAAACCTGATCATCTGTATATAACCTGTGTGAACAGGGTTCAGAGAGGAAAAATCCATGTGTGCATACAGGGTAGAACAGCTTTTGTGCAGATAGCCCAAGAGGAGTGGTGGAACTCCCCAGTCTTGTAGACACAAGAGAACAATTATGGAAACAGGAACACATGGGCTACTTGCACAGTGAACAAGTCTGTATGATCATGTTCACACACCACCAAGAAACCTGAAGACACAAAAGAGAATAGTAAAACCAAAAACACTCAGTTTGAAAAAATGTTGCAGTAACCCGCAAGTGCTAGTAAAAGATGTAAAAAACAGGGTATTTGGTTGATACGTTTTTTGCAAAAAATGTATACTAAGCTGCTCTACCAATCTTCACGGTATACCCTTATCAGAGCAGTCCTAACTAATGTATGCAATCCCTATCTGATGTATTTAAAAACCTGATCATCTGTATATAACCTGTGTGAACAGGGTTCAGAGAGGAAAAATCCATGTGTGCATACAGGGTAGAACAGCTTTTGTGCAGATAGCCCAAGAGGAGTGGTGGAACTCCCCAGTCTTGTAGACACAAGAGAACAATTATGGAAACAGGAACACATGGGCTACTTGCACAGTGAACAAGTCTGTATGATCATGTTCACACACCACCAAGAAACCTGAAGACACAAAAGAGAATAGTAAAACCAAAAACACTCAGTTTGAAAAAATGTTGCAGTAACCCGCAAGTGCTAGTAAAAGATGTAAAAAACAGGGTATTTGGTTGATACGTTTTTTGCAAAAAATGTATACTAAGCTGCTCTACCAATCTTCACGGTATACCCTTATCAGAGCAGTCCTAACTAATGTATGCAATCCCTATCTGATGTATTTAAAAACCTGATCATCTGTATATAACCTGTGTGAACAGGGTTCAGAGAGGAAAAATCCATGTGTGCATACAGGGTAGAACAGCTTTTGTGCAGATAGCCCAAGAGGAGTGGTGGAACTCCCCAGTCTTGTAGACACAAGAGAACAATTATGGAAACAGGAACACATGGGCTACTTGCACAGTGAACAAGTCTGTATGATCATGTTCACACACCACCAAGAAACCTGAAGACACAAAAGAGAATAGTAAAACCAAAAACACTCAGTTTGAAAAAATGTTGCAGTAACCCGCAAGTGCTAGTAAAAGATGTAAAAAACAGGGTATTTGGTTGATACGTTTTTTGCAAAAAATGTATACTAAGCTGCTCTACCAATCTTCACGGTATACCCTTATCAGAGCAGTCCTAACTAATGTATGCAATCCCTATCTGATGTATTTAAAAACCTGATCATCTGTATATAACCTGTGTGAACAGGGTTCAGAGAGGAAAAATCCATGTGTGCATACAGGGTAGAACAGCTTTTGTGCAGATAGCCCAAGAGGAGTGGTGGAACTCCCCAGTCTTGTAGACACAAGAGAACAATTATGGAAACCTGCAAACCTGTGTCCTCATTCCTTACTGCCCCATTCACCACCATCTTCCATCTACAGACCGGGAGCCCTTGGGATATACTTCACCTGTGGGAAGTTATACCATTTAGCTGCAATAATATTACCCCAGAGGACCCCTTAGAGCAGCGCCGGTCCCTACTGACCGAGTGCCACAGGTGGCGTTATGAACATAAACTTTATTCAATTTCCCTTTTACATGGGCGCCCAGGGCCACGGACCGGGTCGCCACCGTGACATCCCCCTGTGAATATCGCACCCGGTACCGGGTACCCCACAGCCCTGGCGGGCAACTCATCTTTTTGTAACTTTGGAAACTATAGGTTATATAGAGGGCACAGAGACAAAAGTTTTCTGCCACATGAAGGGACATCAATGTAGCAAAACAACAATTAAGCATTGATGGGGAGATGATTATTAACATTGTTTCCTTAGGATTTATAGACAGTATTGAAGTCAGTTCACTCCTAAGCCAGAAAGGAGGGCGACTCCTTACATATAACTCTTGTGTTGGACTGAAGTATTTCAAGAATGAGCAGTCATCTGAATGACTGACATGGACTACTAGGCTTCCGTTGCTGCAGTCATCAAGACTTCTGTCTGAAAAAAACAGCTACATTGATTGCAGTGAAAATTGGGATTGTGACCCAGGACGATCACCTAATCATCACCCCAAAGGTCACATTCTGATCTTTACTCTTATTTTGGATAGACTAACTAAAGGTTCAGCCTACAAGTTAGCTACCTCTACATTATTCAGTTCTTTACTTTTATTTTGGATAGACTAACTAAAGGTTCAAGCCTACAAGTTAGCTACCTCTACATTATTCAGTTTTATGTTTGATTGGTATGGTGAAACATTAACCATTGAGCTAACAACGCTCAAGAGTTGCGTGACTATGGGTAGAACCTGCTACCCCATGTCAAAATAAAATATAATTGGATGCATTTGAGGTTAGTGCTATAACCTCCATCTATTCCATTCTTACATATACATTATGTAGCCCTAATGATACTGGATTACTCTACAAATTGAGGTTCTAGTTCAATTTTTTGAAGTTTAAAGGAGTTGTCTAGACCTATCCTTAGAATAGCTCATCAATATCTGATGGGTGGGGATGCGATACATGGCACCCCTTCTGATCAGCTGTTCCCGGTGTTGGTTGCTGCTGGAACTGCTCAGTTACGGAGCTGCAAAGCACAGCTCTGTTGACTGTATAGTGGCCACGGCCGGGTACTGCACATCCGCCATCTGTTAAAATGAATAGGGGTTGAATGTGCAGTACTCGGCCACTATTCCGTCAACGGAGCTGTGTTGTGCAGCTCCGTAACTGAGCAGTTCCAGCAGCAACCGACATCGGGAACAGCTGATCGGCGGGGGATGCCCAGTGTCGCACCACCACCAATAAGACATTGATCTTACAAAAATAAAGTTGCACAAACGTTTTATGGAAACTGTGTGCAACTAAATGATGCCACAACTCCAATAGAAATTGTCTAAGATACAAGACATATTGTGAGATGTTAGCTCAGCACCCGTCTGCTCACGGTATTTTAAGCTTTTCTCTTATGGCTTCACTGATGATCGGTTGCTTTAGATGTTGCATCTCCACTGCTCAAGGGGTGAGCTGATATTAAAGGGGTTGTCCTGTCCAAATCAATAAGTCTGCAGTCACACAGAATGACTGCAGACTTATGAATCCCCCCCCCCCCCCAGTACACGCACTGTGCGCTGTGGGGATTCACAGGATTCTGAGCCGGGAGCGGAGGGTATGTATGACTTATATATACTCCCGTCCAATGGGCACGTCCTCGCTTCATACATGCCCTCCGGTCCAGGCTCAGAAACTGGCGAATCCTCGCATCGTACAGTGCATGGGCCGGGGGCTTCATAAGTCTGCAGTCACATAGAGTGACTGCAGAATTTTCGTTGTGGACCAGACAACCCTTTTTTGACTGAGCCATAATGGTCTCCATTCGTTTCTTGAGGTGTCAGCCATTAAAAGCCTTAGACTCAAAGGTCCGATCTAACAACCCACCAACTACAAATCTGACTGTTAGCTCTGCAGGCGAGAGCTTTTTTTTTTTCCCACAGAAGTTCATTGCTTGTCAGGATTACATTACAAAAAACATTTTGTTCTTTAAGCATGAGCTGTTACTGTCATTAAGTGCAATCTCCTCTTGTAAACGGAATCCCAAGTGTATATTATTGATCCATAGATATTTTAATGCATTTTTTTACTGACCAGCGTGTCCAGCGATAAAGAATATGGGCAAAATTAGTTATCTGATCGGCTGTTTTGATTAATGGCGTGCCTCTGCTCCATTACACATGACAGCATTATCAGAATCATCCATCGTGTCGGCTGGAGAAAACGTCATATCTGTCTTTTCCTTAATATTCAAATGCCAAATACAAAATGAAACCTTGTGTGTGCGGACGTGAAGTTGTAATTTATTTATGTGGCTTTTTTTTTTTTCTTTTCTTTAGAACAAACTGTTGTCATGTTTCCGAAACAGGAAAGGCGACAAGGTTGACTCTCTGCACAAATCAATGTTTTCTGGCTCAGGGGGGAAAATATAATCAGGATTCAGACGCTGACCTTGTCCAGAGTAAAACTTGTCTTACAATAATCGTGGACTGTCCAACAAATCATTACAAACATTATCCTGCATCCAGTAGAGAACTTATAAAAGTGATGTAACGTGCTCTGGCCATTATAAAAAAAAAATGTGTATGGACACGGAGAGGATGAGCGCTGCATCAATCAAACTGCTTTTATATCATGGAACTTTATATAGAATTTTAGCACTAATTAGATATAGACAATTTATAAACCATTTTTCTAAAATGTGGTGGCCCAAAATTACGAAGGTTTGTTTTCACTAAATACTAAAGATTTGGGTACCACCAATTGTGAGAACCTGATCTCCTAAAGTTCCCTCTGAAAGGAGCATTACTGTTTGGTGGAGGAGAGTAATAATGACAATGTTGTTTATTTATTCATAGTACAATCTTCATTAAAAAATAAAATTGATGGTCTAGCAATCTTGCAATTTTCTCACTGGCCACCAGGGCCTTTTTATACTCATACTTCCTGTCCTTTAAGGAAAAGTCTTCAGTAGGCTACTTGTGATCAGAGACAGGGTTACAATGACTGATAACACCTCTATACACAGTAACACAGGATCCACCAATCACCATAGATGATGTCACAGCTCACCTCCTCCTCCTGTATAATGATTGATAACACCTCTATATACAGTAGATAACACAGGATCCACCATTCACAATAGGTGATGTCACAGCTCACCTCCTCCTCCTGTACAATGACTGATAACACCTCTATATACAGTAGATAACACAGGGTCCACCATTCACAATAGGTGATGTCACAGCTCACCTCCTCCTTCTGTACAATGACTGAAAACACCTCTATATACAGTAGATAACACAGGATCCACCATTCACAATAGGTGATGTCACAGCTCACCTCCTCCTCCTGTACAATGACTGATAACACCTCTATATACAGTAGATAACACAGGATCCACCATTCACAATAGGTGATGTCACAGCTCACCTCCTCCTCCTGTACAATGACTGATAACACCTCTATGTACAGTAGATAACACAGGATCCACCATTCACAATAGATGATGTCACAGCTCACCTCCTCCTCCTGTACAATGACTGATAACACCTCTATATACAGTAGATAACACAGGATCCACCATTCACAATAGGTGATGTCACAGCTCACCTCCTCCTCCTGTACAATGACTGATAACACCTCTATATACAGTAGATAACACAGGGTCCACCATTCACAATAGATGATGTCACAGCTCACCTCCTCCCTCCATGATGACTTATGCACATGCTCTTTAGATGTTTCAATACAAAATATAAGGTCAAAATCTGTTCATTGCTGCTAATGTTCATGTGGTTTCCCCGAAACAACAGGAAGTTATCATTTAAGTAAACTCAAATGTGAAAATTGCATGATTTTTATATATATATATATATATATATATATATATATATATATATATATATATATATATATATATATATATACAGGGTGGGCCATTTAAATGAATACATCTAAGTAAAATGGGAATGGTTGGTGATATCAGCTTCCTGTTTATGGCACATTAGTATATGGGAGGGGGAAAACTTTTCAAGATGGGTGGTGACCATGGCGGCCATTTTGAAGTCGGCCATTTTGGATCCAACTTTATTTTTTTCAATGGGAAGAGGGTCATGTGACACATTCGACTTTAGCTGATACATTGCCATTAAATACAGATGCCACATGGATGTAAAACACGGACATACAAATGATAATATGGTTGAAAATTGTCAGACTTTTCTCGGACGATTTTCCATATGCTCATCTGAACCCGATCTCATGTCAGATCCCCTGTGGGGCTTCTAGGTGATTCCTATAATATTTTTTTTCTTTTTTTTAACCCACCTAATCATATCGTAGTAGAAAACGTAATTACAGATGGAATTATTCTCGAAACCAATAAATTTAGTACATATGTATAATTCCTGCAATATTTCTTCTGAACACAATTCATAAAATGCCTTCACTCCGGAGTCATTGTTTCGCCAGTCGGTTTCCCACAAGCCCCCAATAATCAGTCTCCTGTATGGTCAGTGCAGCTATTTCCTTTTGTTTTATGTCATTTTTATACTTTCTCAGTTGATTATCCCTACAAATCATTCACGTTGACATGTCCTAAACAAGTGCCCATTAATCCCTCCATATCTGCTTACTTTATAAATTCCGCTCCATCACGAGCTCTTGACACTCTGTGTCTGTTTTGAGAGTGAAGACATATGTTTTACTCACGGAGTGATAGAGTCCGGATTTGCTTCACTTATGAGGTTATTCTAAAAATTGATCATTTTAAATTTGGAAAATATTGCTGACTTTTGCCTGCACGACAAATTAATCAAATCCGTAAATGGCAATTTACAGCCAAACGTATAACATCTTGTTTTTTTTTTTCTTACTCTTTTTCTTCAAATGTCTTTTGCAAAATTTATGACGTTTTTCAATTTCTTATCCAAAGTTTGCTGCCTGCAGCCTGTGTGAAGATGATAGATCTTCTCGAATTGATAATATAGTGTATAAATGTTTGGCCTTTAGCCACTGGAAGGTTTCATTTCTGCACAAATTAAAACATTCTTTGCAAATTTCTGCTAGTCAACCATGTATCCTTTATACTTATCGAGCCACATTGCTAAATCGAAATGTATTAATCTCGCCCCGTGACAAATTTATGGCTCCTTTCAGTTAGACTTCCATTAGTAAACATATTTGTCCCGGGCTTTCAGTAAGAGCACATGCAAGCAGACGATCTTTATTGGCTCCATAAAAAATTTTCACAGTTTACCAGTAAATAACAAGAATTGTTGTTTACTGCAGCCCTAAAATAAGCATTACCCATGGAACAAAACTTTCCAGACTCAGAGAGCATAGCCTGTGTTGTTTTATTGTCTTGTTTCTTTATTTCTTTTGCAATTCTTTTATGCCACCCTTGAATGACAGCGCCCATCATTTTCATCAGTTTGGAGCTTAGACCTTATTTTTCAGTTTTGTCTGGTTTCATAGGAAATTTAATGTAGTGAATGTCTGCACAATGATCTTTCAGACTCGGCAATGCAATCTGAGTAAAGGCGGATGTAGCCTGCTAACCTGGCATTCATTTATGGATGGATGGATGAGAGTTTTACAGCATTGTCTTATGAAATTAGTAAATCAGTAGCATCTGATGATGAGGAGTGAGAAGCCATGTGCTTATGTGAGACCATACCATATGTAATCTGCTTAGATACACCTAGTAAACAGGAAACATTTAATTCAAAATGGTCTGAAAGGTTGAATCCCCTGTTCTAAGGGTACCGTCACACTATACGATTTACCTACGATCACGACCAGCGATATGACCTGGCCGTGATCGTAGGTAAATCGTAGTGTGGTCGCTGGGGAGCTGTCAAATAGACAGCTCTCCAGCGACCAACGATGCCGAGGTCCCTGGGTAACCAGGGTAAACATCGGGTAACTAAGCGCAGAACCGCGCTTAGTTACCCGATGTTTACCCTGGTTACAAGCGTTAAACTAAAAAAAAACAAACAGCACATACTTACATTCTGGTGTCCGTCACGTCCCTTGCAGTCTGCTTCCCGCACTCAGTGACTGCCGGCCGTAAAGTGAAAGTGAAAGCACAGCCGCTGTGCTCTGCTTTCACTTTACGGCCGGCAGTCACAGTGCGGGAAGCAGAGACGGCAAGGGACCTGACGGACACCAGAATGTAAGTATGTGCTGTTTGTTTTTTTTTAGTTTAACGCTTGTAACCAGGGTAAACATCGGGTAACTAAGCGCGGTCCTGCGCTTAGTTACCCGATGTTTACCCTGGTTACAAGCGAACGCATCGCTGGATCGCATCGCTAGATCGGTGTCACACACACCGATCTAGCGATGACAGCGGGAGATCCAGCGATGAAAGAAAGTTCCATACGATCTGCTACGACGTACGATTCTCAGCAGGATCCCTGATCGCTGCTGCATGTCAGACACAGCGATATCGTAACGATATCGCTGGAACGTCACGAATCGTACCGTCGTAGCGATCGAAATGTTATAGTGTGACGGTACCCTAAAAGGTTAGAATCACAGTGGCCAGAGATTAGTTAGGAGATAAAACTTTGGAGACCACACGGGCAATGCCAATAGGCCTTCATGAAGGAAAATCACACCATTCTACTCTCTGGATTATGTTGTGAGCTGGCATAATGTATAGCAGTTGTGCCCCTCTAGTCTTCATTCAAGGTGCACTAACAGCTTTATGTAACATTGATTTAGTTGTGGAACCAGTTGTGCGGCCATTTCCCCAAACTGTCCCAGGAGCTGTTTTTCGACATGACAATACAAAGGTAGCATATTGCTCTTTATACTGCGAGTAGCCTACGGGACCTAAACATGCTGCCTTGGCCTGCAGCGTCTCTGAACTTGTGTAATATCCCCTATCCAGCACATCTTGGACTGTCATTGGTCGATAATTGCCAGGGAAGCTGCCAGTGGTGGATCTTGATGATTTTTCCAAATGCATTCAGTGTGGCAAAGCATTCCTCAGACATCCATTAATAACTTCATTGATAGACAAGGCGTGTAAGTGTGTTTATTTTTCCATTTGATGCTTATAAATCGAGATTGAATAAACTGAGATGTTATAAAGATTTTGTTTCCATTTTTTTATAATTTGCTGATCATTAACAAGACTATTATCCTATGATTTCCATAACTCTACAACTTTTTGGTGATGCAGTTTCAATGTTGAGGAGTGAATGTTAATGTGTCTATATACAGGTGCTTCTCACTAAATTAGAGTATCATAAAAAAGTTAATTTATTTTAATTCTTCAATACAAAAAGGGAAACTCCATCATTACAAACAGAGTGATCTATTTCAAGTGTTTATTTCTGTTAATGTTGATGATTATGGCTTACAGACAATAAAAACCCAAAAGTCATTATCTCAGTAAATTAGAATAATTAACAAAAGACACCTGCAAAGGCTTCCTAAGTGTTTAAAAAAGGTCCCCTAGTCTGTTTCAGTAGCTCCACAATCATGGGGAAGACTGCTGACATGACAGTTGTCCAGAAGGCAGTCATTGACACAGTCCACAAGGAGGGTAAGCCACAAAAGGTCATTGCTAACAAAGCTGGCTGTTCCGAGTGCTGTATCTAAGCATAGTAATGAAAAGTTGAGTGGAAGGAGAAGTGTGGTAGAAAAGGTGCATAAGCAACCTGAAGAACCGCAGCCTGAAATGATTGTTAAGAATAGGCCATTCAGACATTTGGGGGAGATTCACAAGGAGTGGACTGCTGCTGGAGTCATTGCTTCAAGAGCCACCACACACAGACTTATCGAGGACATGGACTACAAGTGTCGTATTCCTTGTGTCAAGCCACTCATGACCAATAGACAAGGCCAGAAGCGTCTTACCTGGGCCAAGGAGAAAAAGAACTGGACTGTTGCTCAGTGGTCCAAGGTGTTGTTTTCAGATAAAAGTAAATTTTGCGTTTCATTTGGAAATCAAGGTCCCAGAGTCTGGAGGAAGAGCGGAGAGACCACTATCCAAGCTGCTGGAGGTCTAGTGGGAAGTCTCCACAATCAGTGATGGTTTGGGGAGCCATGTCATCTGCTGCTGTAGGTCCACTGGGTTTTATCAAGACCAAAGTCAGCGCAGCCGTCTACCAGGAAATTTTAGAGCACTTTATGCTTCCCTCTGCCGACATGGTTTTTGGAGATGGAAACGTCATTCTCCAGCAGGACTTGGCCCCTGTCCACACTGCCAAAAGTACCAATACCTGGTTTAAAAACAACAGTATCACTGTGCTTGATTGGCAGCAAACTTACCTGACCTTAACCCCATAGTCTATGGCAGCGGTCCCCAACCTTTTTGACCTTGAGAACCACATTCAGCACTGAGAGAGGGTCGCGAGCCACATTCGTTTCTGAGAAGGGGGCACGAGCAACATCCTGCTTATGTCCCCCTCAAAGTCGTGTCAACCAAAGCCACCATTACGGATATAATGATAACCAAAGCTTGTCCACAGAAGTCACTCCAAAGCAGTACACTGAGATCCAAGGGTTCCCACAAAGCCCCAATTCAGTATTATCCCACCAAGGACTCCCAACACTTCGTTGTATCCAGCTTCAAGAACCTCCTCTAACAGGTAGTATCATCCTTCAGCGTACCATACCTAAAACATCTCTAAACCCCAGTGTATGTGCATCTAGATCTTATCTGCTGTGCTGGGCTACTCGAATATTCACAATTTTGAGATGTACTCTTCATACCTGTTTGCTAGACCTGGAGCTAATGCACCAAGCTGGCAGACAGTCGCGAGCCACAATTCCTGGGACCGCGAGCCACATGTGGCTCCCGAGCTACACGTTGGGGACCCCTGGTCTATGGGTATTGTCAATAGGAAGATGAGACACCAGACCCAACAATGTAGACAAGCTGAAGGCTGCTATCAAGGCAACCTGGGCTTCCATAACACCTCAGCAGCGCCACAGGCTGATCGCCTCCATACCACTACGCATTGATGCAGTAATTGATGCAAAAGGATCCCTGACCAAGTATTGAGTGCATTTACTGAACATACATTTCAGGAGGCCAACATTTTGGTTTTTAAAATAATTTTTCAAGCTGGTGTTATAAAATATTCCAATTTATTTAGATAATGACTTTTGGGTTTTCATTGGCTGTAAGCCATAATCATCAACATTAACAGACATAAACACGTAAAATAGATCACTAATGACTCTATATAATATGAGTTTCACTTTTTGTATTGAAGAACTGAAATAAATTAACTTTTTGATATTCTAATTTTGCGAGATGCAGCTTTATTTATGAATTATTTGTCATTTATTTTTTTATGGATACTAGGATTCTGGTTTCTGAATACTTCACAATATACATGGAGATATGAGTATGCTAATATATTTCTATTTATATTACTATGAGATATAAAGGCTCACCCAGTGTTCCTCTATAATATACCAATGCATTCCTGTGGTCATGACGGTCTATCTGCCACACACCGAGCATCTGCTGGGAGGATCAGATAGGTTACGTTCTTAGACCGTGACCCACAGACAGTCTCCTCATCAACCCATGAAATAACAGAGCGGCCGCACACTCTAATTGGCAAAAAACAGCTGCAAAATTAGAGAACAAATAGCATTTTAAACAAAATAAAATAAATGGCTGATATTGCTTCAAGGAAGTACTAATTGGCAATACCTAGCTAATGCCAGCCAGTCACAGGAAGGAAACATTACGTTATTATTTTTAATAATGTTTACAAGTATATCCAGCCATATCCAACCAGCGAAAAATGTCAGCCTTGGGAAAAAGTGGCAGAACTACTTTTCAGTGGTGGAAGCCGCTCATCTTCTCCCTGATAGCAATCATTAGTTTTATTTTTTAACCTACTGCTCAAATGAAGATGGATGAGCGGGATACTCTTAAATGCAACCTGCTTATGTACAGAAAAATGGCTCTTCTGCCACAAAGGGGGATATTGCCGGATGAATTTCAGTTACTGGAAAGGGAATAAATAAATATAAAGCATACACAAAATATATATACAGTATTATATATATTACACACAAATGGTTAAGGCTGTTTTGACACTGGCATTATTGCTAGTCTATGACTCTTTTGTTTTTCCTTCAAGCATACAGAAACTTTATTAGAGACCTGGTTATGAATCAGTGGGGTATGTCCACAATCCGGCACTGTAATGATGAATTATGCCAGGATTATAATGTAGCCACAACCTAAATGACCTAAAACAAATTAAAACACAATAAATAATTACCGTATGTATTTTTTAATCTACTTTTTTGGCTTCTTTACATTCCATTGCACTGTACAAAGAATATAATCGCACCACTCAGAATTTCAGCATATGCATGTTTGGAGGTGTACATTAAGGGGGCATTTTGTACACTAGTTATCATCCAGAATGATTTGAAGTAAGATCAGCCTATATTGCCTTACACTTATTCTGCAATAGGAATTTCCTCAGCTATATGGCTATGTACTGCAGAGACTCTGCTCCTTCCCTGATAAGTAGGCAGAAAGTACATTTTATTGGCTGCTCTGCATAGAACACAGTATCGCTATTCAGAGACCTACTGTGGGGAAAGTGACTGAGCGTGTGTGACCACCAGCACTCAGCTCATTAGATGGAGGTGACAGAGCATGTGTGACCCCCAGCACTCAGATCATTAGATGGAGGTGACTGAGCATGTGTGACCACCAGCACTCAGCTCATTAGATGGAGGTGACTGGACATGTGTGACCACCAGTACTCAGCTTATTAGATGGAGGTGACTGAGCATGTGTGACCACCAGCACTCAGATCATTAGATGGAGGTGACTGAGCATGTGTGACCACCAGCACTCAGCTCATTAGATGGAGGTGACAGAGCATGTGTGACCCCCAGCACTCAGGTCATTAGATGGAGGTGACTGAGCATGTGTGACCACCAGCACTCAGATCATTAGATGGAGGTGACTGAGCATGTGTGACCACCAGCACTCAGATCATTAGATGGAGGTGACTGAGCATGTGTGACCACCAGCACTCAGGTCATTAGATGGAGGTGACAGAGCATGTGTGACCACCAGCACTCAGCTCATTAGATGGAGGTGACAGAGCATGTGTGACCACCAGCACTCACCTCATTAGATGGAGGTGACAGAGCATGTGTGACCCCCAGCACTCAGCTTATTAGATGGGGGTCACTGAGCATGTGTGACCACCAGCACTCAGGTCATTAGATGGAGGTGACAGAGCATGTGTGACCACCAGCACTCAGCTCATTAGATGGAGGTGACAAAGCATGTGTGACCACCAACACTCAGGTCATTAGATGGAGGTGACTGGGCATGTGTGACCCCCAGCACTCAGGTCATTAGATGGAGGTGACTGAGCATGTGTGACCCCCAGCACTCAGGTCATTAGATGGAGGTGACTGGGCATGTGTGACCCCCAGCACTCAGGTCATTAGATGGAGGTGACTGGGCATGTGTGACCCCCAGCACTCAGGTCATTAGATGGAGGTGACTGAGCATGTGTGACCACCAGCACTCAGGTCATTAGATGGATGTGCCTGGACATGTGTGTCCCCCAGCACTTAGCTCATTAGATGGAGGTGACTGGACATGTGTGACCACCAGCACTTGGCTCATTAGGTGGGCGTGCATATTGCTATACGCTAAACACCAAGTGACATCATACTAAGTAACAAAATCTCTGAACTCTGGATTTGCATGTTACAACCAAACATCATTATTTTTTTTTATTTATATCATAAATTTGCCATAAGGGGTGTTACAACCCCTTTAGCAATACTTTTTTTTTATCTTTATTGTTTAGAAATTTTAAAATATTTCTTTAACATTTACCAAGGTAAATATTGCTAATTTCCTGTTTTATCAACGTTTTTCACTTTTTTGTTGTTTTCAATCATTTTTACATGCTCAATATTAAAATGCCAGCTAGTTGTCAAATTCTGAAGTTTCATCAGCAACACAGTTACATTTTTTTATACGTATATTTTTTTCCTTCCCTTGTAATCTGTTTTGAGAAGCATTATCACTCTGACACCAATTAGCGTGATTTAATTTCAATAGGTACAGTCATTTTATTGTAACGTGTTGCCACTTTACCTTGTCTTTGTAAAATGAGAGGCCTTGTCCTCTTGCTGCAACACCCATCATGACACATCATAATGCTAGCCCTAATTACTGGCAATTATGTAAAAAAGGGATAAAAATGAGTTGCATCATCACTTAATAAATATCATGTAAGTGAGCGATCCTTGTAAAAATACACTTTTGTTTTTCATTTCCTTCAATAACAGAATGTACATGGTGTGACAGACATCAAATACATTGTATATTATATGAGGGTAGCTAGACGTACAGCTATGTATAAAAAATCTGGGCAAATGAGGCCCAAGGCAGTGCAGTAATATAGGGTCTTTCGTCTCCAGTCCTACACAATTTCCACTTCATCCTTCATACAAGGTCGTTTTTAGACAAAGTGGAACCTTGGGCAAAAGTTTAAAGTGGGGCCACAAATATTACATCATCACACAGAAAAATTTTGGTTGTATTTACACGCCCTGAGTTCAGGCCACTAAATGAGCGTGATTGACAATATTGAAGTCGTTTGATGCTTGTTTCCGGTCCTATTTACAACGACTGAGGAAAAATTATGGAGACAGAACTATCACTAATAGATTAATCTGTCATCATACAGTATTATGTTATAAGCAACATATCTGCAGTTTTCACTGGGCAATGTGCTGCTGAGAACAATGATTTTTGTTCCGGCATAAACAATCTAATCACTCAATGAATAGTTACCATTTTGATTTAGTATAATATACCCCATAGTCCTCCACATTGTTTAATGCACACCCCATAGTCCTCCGTATAGTATAATGTGCCCCATAGCCCTCTATATAGTATAATACACTGCTTATAGACCTCTATAAAGTATAATACACTCCCCATAATCCTCCATATAGTATAATACACTCCCTATAGTACTCCATATAGTATAATACACTCCCTATAGTCCTCCATATAGTACTGTATAATACTGTAATATATTTTTTTTGCATGCAGCTCCAGTGTATTTGCATAAAGTTTATAGACTAAAACAAAGAGTGAATCTGTGCGAACAGAAGACAGATGAAAGGGCAATCACTTTTCCTCCCTTCTGTAGGCGAGTTATTTCACTAGTGCCACCTATTGTAGATAGCAGCTACCCTCTAATCTATGTTAATGTCCAACAATTGTAACCAGCTTTATAGCATGATTTTACATGGAGGATCTTGGCCAAATCAGTGTTCTTCCAAAAGGACAAAAACATCCAATTGTTGACTGCCTTCTCAGTACAGAGCTGGTTACTAATTAACTAAGTGATAGGCCTCTGAGGTACAGTAGGCTTCAAGGGGATAATGCTTCTCCTTGCAAAAACTGCCAATAAGATTCTAAATAAAATGTCTTGCATGCTGATTCTTTTTTAGTAAGTGTTTTTCTTTTATCGCAGTGCTGGATTCACAGCCACACTGCTCAAGACTGCCGAATAATGTCCTCCACGCTGCAGCTTTTGAGTAACTTTTTAGCTAATCACAAAGCTGTATTCACAGCTACACTGCTCAGTACTGCTGTGTAATGTCCTCCATGCTTCTTCTGAACATGTGCTACATAGAGGCAGGAGGGCAGGAATCCCTCCTGGGAGAAATAATATGGAAGACATAATACTAGATAATCAAGACCTATTAACTTAGAGGAGAAATGTTGAAACATGCAGGAGACACGTCCTATAATAACCAGAAGTAATGTTATTCCTCATGTACAGACACAACAGTTTATTCTGTATGACAGGTACACTCTAATATACACATGGGGTCTTCACATCTGCAGACATGTTTATAAACGCCAAATATTATTACTGACTCTTCAGGTATTGGAAGAGTTAATATCTAATTATAATGGATTCACGTGAATGAACCCATGTGAAATTCAGAACATTTGCAGCCATTTCAAATCTTTCCCACCTTTCTTTTCTTCAAGACATTAGTGAGAGTTTGCTTTCTTTTGTTCCCTGCTGATATGGACAAAGTCGAGCAGACATCCATCTGAGCGTACCTGCTGAGCAAATCGCATTAGGCCTCTGTCATTCTTAATGAGTTAAACAAATTATCTTGTGCCGGCTAATCTACAGTTAGATAATAACCGGACACCCTGGAAAAATGAGACCGCCCGATCATGATACTTTCTCTTCAAGATAGTACATACACTATATTACAAAAAAATGTTCACATTGATGAAAAGGAAATTGTAGCAACAAAAGTGCACAGTGGTCCTATTGATCTTTACATAGGAAAGATACAGAAGGGTGATTCTTCTAAGATGTTGTTCCCTTCTTAAGGTCACCATGTGCATTACAAAAACGTTGGCTGAACCCACCAGTTTCGACAGGTTTGGCCACATTTTGTCTTTGGGGTCATTTTGGAATTGACGAATCTTCATGAAAAGATAAAAAATGACTAATCTTGGGCCTTTTGTGAACCTAATAAACAGCAGGAGTAGGCCTCATACCATCATCCTAGGGCTTTCATAGCCTAGACATCTCCCTGCAGAGTTTGTGGCCACTGAGTGACTGTGATGTGAGTTAAACCCTTTTGAGAGTTTTTCTAGCATGTTGCCATAATGTTTTGTACTTTCATTGGGAGAAATTGGAATTGTTACCAAAATGTGCGGAATGGTAACATTGAACACATCTGTAGGTGGTTCCTAGAATATTTGCATTTCTTAAATAAAATCTAATTTTTAGTGTGCTTGGCTTTTCTTCTACAATTTTGTGGCTTCATGGCAATACCATAGGTCAAAGTGGAAATCTTAGACAGGCTGTTGGGTCTGTTAATAAACAGAGTGGGACATAAGTAGATGGTTAAAGGTGGAATTGCATCTTAGGTTAAGTAAGTCAAGCCTGCTAATTTTTGGTAGAAGCGACCAACCATCTAATGGTATGGAGAGTGTCCCAACTCTTCACCGATGTCACGTGTCAGGGTACAGAATCGATGCGCATATTGGATTTCTACATGCTCAGTCCTCTTTTCACTGGGTTACCGCAATGGAGTGGAGCCAGAAGACTGCAGCGTCTGGTTGCTACTACTCTGCCACTAAGAAGAAGCACTTTTCCGGTTTATTAAATGTGTTTATTTCTTCCAGCAGAACAAGGGTTTATCGGCCATGTTGGAAATTTCTGTGTTCAGTAGTGCTCGATTAGCCACTCCTTTTCCCTATGAAATCTGGGCTCTATTACCTAGTCCTTGTCAGAGTTAGCACTTGCTTGATGACAATAGGATGGAGAGAAGTTGGTTTGAGAAGGATTGCTAGAGGAGTTAGAAGCGACTGTTGTTTGGTTTGTACGCTTGGTAATTCCTTATACTTCTCTATTTTGGTTTCTTGCCCTACCTGCACACCCTGGTGGATACCTCTGTTATAGATGAGTGAATATTTTGTGTGTGTGTAGTTTTCAGTTTACCCTTGTCTTTGCTGCCCTATTTGTCGGGTTGGTGTATTGAGGTGCACAGTAGCGTCCTTGCTTCCCTGGGTAGGAGAAGGGGACAGACAAAGGGCTAACTTAGGAGATAAGGCAAGAGTGGAGGTCCCGGCGTCTAAGTGGGTGGATGACCCCCGGCCATCTGAAGTATCCCGGGGAACAGGGTGAGCTGGAACCCCTGGTCCCAGGTCACCTGACTGTTGTGTCATGACACGTCTATTCTCAAGAAGGAGATGTGGTCACTAGAGGTCTGGCATTCTAACTTACTGATCACTGGGGGCTCAACTGCTGGAGCCCATAACAATCCAGAGAACAGAGTTCTACAGAACCGCATCTGGACAGCATGGAGGTCTGCCATGATTGTTTTCAAGTTTATTAATGGTCTTTGGGACTACGGAAAAAGCCAAGCACTGCACTTCGATCCCTCTGCCAGTCCCATAGACAATGAATGGAGCTTAGGTGCACATGCTCGACCTCTGGTCCCATCAGATAGGGTTCTGCAGATAACTTAAAAACCCTTTTTAAAACTTGTCATAGTCCTTCAATTTTATTTGGCAAATTATACCAATTTCAAAGGTTGAACTTGATGGACCAAAGGTTGAACTTGATGGACCAAAGGTTGAACTTAATGGACCAAAGGTTGAACTTGATGGACCAAAGGCTGAACGTGATGGACCAAAGGTTGAACTTGATGGAACAAAGGTTGAATTTCATGGACCAAAGGTTGAGCGTGATGGACCTAGGTCTTTTTTCAACATATGCAACTATGTAACTGTTGATTGATTCTAGTTTAATCTACAGGCCTCCAGAAAATGCCCCAATGTCTATCCTCATCCTACATAATAATAATAAGCAGCTCCCACCTCCTTGCAGTGCGCATGTCCATGGAGGAATTGTGCACAATGACTATCCAATATCTATGGATAGTCTTTTATGCCAGGAATGAACCCCACAAGCTTTGCCTAATCTCTTGCAAAAAATTAGGCATCTCATAATAGACATGTTCTAGTCCCAGTGCGCGTATAGGACACTTTATCACAAACGTAAGGTAATCTTAACCTGTAAAAAGCACAACCTTTATGACAGAACATACTGTCATTTTGTGATCCTTGAGCCTCGTCAGTTGATCCTTACTGCAAACGACAGTGACTTAAGGGCTGAAGTGTCGGCTCTCCATATAATATCATCTTGTTACAGTTACACGGCTTTAATTCCACAGACTTCTGAGAAATCCTGATTTTTCTTGCAAATTGAACAAACGCATTTCACAGCCGACCCTGGTGGCTGCTTGCCGGATGCTTTTCCCAGAATGCAGCTGTGCAGGATCACACCAGCATTAATTGTCATGTACTTACTGAAATAAAAACAAGAGGTTAGAGACATATTGAGCCGGCTGACACACACTATTACAAATTGCTTCCATACAGATCAATAGTTATGTTTTCAGATAATGCTATTTTACCTGTGCCCAATGGTTGGCACAAAGGTGTCACACGTTGGCCGATGAGATTAATGAACGCCGGGGTTCCTCCTATCTGGAGGGATCTGTCAAAATATTTTGTTTTCATTTAAAGAAAAATGTATGGTGCATTTCTTATTGTCCTCTGCAAAGCACATGGAAAGGTCATATGGAGTCTGCAGGTTCACCGTGTGGTCCTCTGACCTTATCAGCATCCTCCACGCTTCGATTTCATGGTTATTTATTAAAGCTGCTTGGGTCATATTTTCCAATTGTTGTGTTGTAAGTGACAATGGAAATGCTATTGTACAATAAACCAATGCATTTTACGAAGGTGATACTTATATCTGATGTCTGATTGTCAACTCTGGCTGGTATTTTTCATAGTGATGAGAGGGATTTATGTAAAATAACCTACAAGACCGGCTACTAGTAATAATGTTACATCAGTCTTGGCATAAACTAACATTTTAGCAGCATCGAAATGACAATTTTACTTCTTGGACAAAAAAAAACGTCCAGTAGGAAATCTTGCAAGCAATAAGGTCAAAGTGCAATTACCCATGTAACTAAATTCTGTAAAATAGACACACACACACAAGCAATAACGTTGGAAAAAAAAGAAGAAAGAAAAATAAGAGTGGTCTGACAAAATTTAGGTCATAGTGCATAAGAGGCTTAGGTGAGATATATCAAAGCTAGCCAAAGGAAAAGTGGTTTTGTTGCACTGCTTCAACTTTTTTGCACTGCTGAAATTTTCCAAAGAGCTTCTTAAAAAAATCTGATGAATTAAATTTTTAAGTGCACTAATTTTTACGCTTATCCCTCACAGCTGGCATTAGTCGCACATTGCATACATTGCTTTGAGCAAACAGACTTTATTTTTGTGGAAAACAGAGGCATAAACAATTGCCATTGAGAAATACAACCATGACTGGGCCACGAAACTGGACCTTTCAATGGACAGCGCTATTTTTAATTGGATATGCACTCCTTGGACGCACATCTATATGTATTGCCGAGCAGAGAGCCATTGGTTCCTTGCTGAGAACTATTAGCTATGGATGTTGGCGCAAATGGCATCACTGCATTGTGCGACCTACAACTCATAAAGAAGAAAACAAAACAAATGACTTTAGTTGGAGACATTACCATTGAGTCACTGAGTTTACCTGTACTATATAGACTTCTACAGTGTCGGTGTGTATTTGGCATCTGCCACTATATGGTCACTAGGGGTAATTCAGAACTGTGTTTTTCGTGGGTGATCAGTATAGTGGTGTACTATCCTGGTATACATGGCCACCATCTCCATCAAGTATATATGGCCACTATCGCCATCCTGGTAAACATGCCCCCCTCATCCCCATCCTGGTAAACATAGCCCCCTCATACCCATCGTGGTGTACATGGCCCCCTCATACCCATCCTGGTGTACATGGCCCCCTCATACCCATCCTGGTGTACATGGCTCCCTCATCTTCAACCTGGTATACATGGTCGCCTCATCCCCATCCTGGTATACATGGCCCCCATTCACAATTCTGTCATGGCGCAGTCACTTTAATCAAAACATCAGCAAGTAATGCAGCCCACAGTTTTGGTCCAAGGCAATTATTGCAACACAACTTGCACTATGTCCCCCGAAACATTATACAGTTATTTTCCCTCAAGAATGGCCTGCGGTGGTTACTGGCTGCAGGGCATAATGGAAAACATGGAGGTTCACGCTCTTACAGCAGGTCTCACAGTCAAGGCCACAGTTTCCTTCACTGTCTCAGGCCACTTGCAAAGGGTTTTATAAAAAAGTTGCACTCTATTGTGCTAAAGCATGTCATTGTGAAATATATGAAATATGAATAGCAATATGGCTTCTCAATACTAGAAAAAAAATTAGACGCTTTGCACATAATTTGACCAAGTCTTGCCTGCCCATCAACCACCGTCAAGGTAGTCGCAAAAACTGATGGGTCCCTATCAATGTGAATACCTCTCTTAGGCTGATATCTGAATTCCTGGGTGAATGTGGACACCTCCCTCAGTAATACCTGCATTCATGGGTAGGTAGGAACCTGCTGTAATTAAAACCACCACATCTTTAAGGGCAGAGTGCTCGGTCAGTAAGCTAACACACAAATAACAAAAGACTGACTGGCACATCCAAGCTAGTGTAAATAGGTGCAAACTATGAGCAGCCACCTTCGAGAAGTAAAGAGCTGGCAGGCTGTGATGATTCACTACTGGTAATCTTAGAGCTTAAAGGGAGTCTGTCACCCCAAAAATCATATATGAGCTGCGGCCACCGGCATCAGGGGCTTATCTACAGCATTCTCTAATGCTGTAGATAAGCCCCCGATGTAACCTGAAAGATGAGAAATAAAGGTTATATTATACTCACCCAAGGGCGGTCCCGCTGCTGGTCCGGGTCCGATGGGCATCGCGGTTCGGTCCGGGGCCTCCCATCTTCTTACGATAACGTCCTCTTCTTGTCTTCACGTTGTGGCTCTGGCGCAGGCGTACTTTGTTTGCCCTGTTGAGGGCAGAGCAAAATACTGCAGTGTGCAGGTGCCAGGAAAGGTCAGAGAGGCCCGGCACCTGCACACTGCAGTACTTTCCTCTGCCCTCAACAGGTCAGACAAAGTTTGTATGCACCGCAGCCGTGGCAAGAAGACAAGAAGAGGACGTCATCTGATGAAGATAGGAGGCGCTGGAGCGGACCGCGACACCCATCGGACCCGGACCGCAGCGGGACCGCCCCTGGGTGAGTATAATATAACCTTTATTTCTCATCTTTCAGGTTACATCGGGGGCTTATCTACAGCATTACAGAGATGCCCTTAATCTGGTAGACTGGGACAATATCCTCAGAAATAAGAATACAGATAATAAATGGGAAATGTTTAAGAACATCCTAAATAGGCACTGTAAGCGGTTTATACCTTGTGGGAATAAAAGGACTAGAAATAGGAAAAACCCAATGTGGCTAAACAAAGAAGTAAGACAGGCAATTAACAGTAAAAAGAAAGCATTTGCACTACTAAAGCAGGATGGCACCATTGAAGCTCTAAAAAACTATAGGGAGAAAAATACTTTATCTAAAAAACTAATTAAAGCTGCCAAAAAGGAAACAGAGAAGCACATTGCTAAGGAGAGTAAAACTAATCCCAAACTGTTCTTCAACTATATCAATAGTAAAAGAATAAAAACTGAAAATGTAGGCCCCTTAAAAAATAGCGAGGAAAGAATGGTTGTAGATGACGAGGAAAAAGCTAACACATTAAACACCTTCTTCTCCACGGTATTCACGGTGGAAAATGAAATGCTAGGTGAAATCCCAAGAAACAATGAAAACCCTATATTAAGGGTCACCAATATAACCCAAGAAGAGGGGCGAAACCAGCTAAATAAGATTAAAATAGATAAATCTCCGGGTCCGGATGGCATACACCCACGAGTACTAAGAGAACTAAGTAATGTAATAGATAAACCATTATTTCTTATTTTTAGGGACTCTATAGCGACGGGGTCTATTCCGCAGGACTGGCACATAGCAAATGTGGTGCCAATATTCAAAAAGGGCTCTAAAAGTGAACCTGGAAATTATAGGCCAGTAAGTCTAACCTCTATTGTTGGTAAAATATTTGAAGGGTTTCTGAGGGATGTTATTCTGGATTATCTCAATGAGAATAACTGTTTAACTCCATATCAGCATGGGATAACGAGAAATCGCTCCTGTCAAACCAATCTAATCAGTTTTTATGAAGAGGTAAGCCATAGGCTGGACCACGGTGAGTCATTGGACGTGGTATATCTCGATTTTTCCAAAGCGTTTGATACCGTGCCGCACAAGAGGTTGGTACACAAAATGAGAATGCTTGGTCTGGGGGAAAATGTGTGTAAATGGGTTAGTAACTGGCTTAGTGATAGAAAGCAGAGGGTGGTTATAAATGGTATAGTCTCTAACTGGGCCGCTGTGACCAGTGGGGTACCGCAGGGGACGGTATTGGGACCTGTTCTCTTCAACATATTCATTAATGAT
Source organism: Ranitomeya imitator (assembly GCF_032444005.1). Taxonomy (NCBI): domain Eukaryota; kingdom Metazoa; phylum Chordata; class Amphibia; order Anura; family Dendrobatidae; genus Ranitomeya; species Ranitomeya imitator. The sequence continues at coordinate 144,157,652 of NC_091290.1, forward strand.
CTGGTAGAAGGTTTACACAGTAAAATATCGATATTTGCAGATGATACAAAACTATGTAAAGCAGTTAATACAAGAGAAGATAGTATTCTGCTACAGATGGATCTGGATAAGTTGGAAACTTGGGCTGAAAGGTGGCAGATGAGGTTTAACAATGATAAATGTAAGGTTATACACATGGGAAGAAGAAATCAATATCACCATTACACACTGAACGGGAAACCACTGGGTAAATCTGACAGGGAGAAGGACTTGGGGATCCTAGTTAATGATAAACTTACCTGGAGCAGCCAGTGCCAGGCAGCAGCTGCCAAGGCAAACAGGATCATGGGGTGCATTAAAAGAGGTCTGGATACACATGATGAGAGCATTATACTGCCTCTGTACAAATCCCTAGTTAGACCGCACATGGAGTACTGTCTCCAGTTTTGGGCACCGGTGCTCAGGAAGGATATAATGGAACTAGAGAGAGTACAAAGGAGGGCAACAAAATTAATAAAGGGGATGGGAGAACTACAATATCCAGATAGATTAGCGAAATTAGGATTATTTAGTCTAGAAAAAAGACGACTGAGGGGCGATCTAATAACCATGTATAAGTATATAAGGGAGCAATACTAATATCTCGCTGAGGATCTGTTTATACCAAGGAAGGTGACGGGTACAAGGGGACATTCTTTGCGTCTGGAGGAGAGAAGGTTTTTTCACCAACATAGAAGAGGATTCTTTACTGTTAGGGCAGTGAGAATCTGGAATTGCTTGCCTGAGGAGGTGGTGATGGCGGACTCAGTCGAGGGGTTCAAGAGAGGACTGGATGTCTTCCTGGAGCAGAACTATATGGTATCATACAATTATTAGGTTCTGTAGAAGGACATAGATCTGGGGATTTATTATGATGGAGTATAGGCTGAACTGGATGGACAAATGTCTTTTTTTGGCCTTACTAACTATGTTACTATGTTACTATGCTGGTGGCCGCAGCTCATATACGAATTTGGGGGTGACAGATTCCCTTTAACTCTCTCTATTTTTTCAGAGGTCTATCATTTTAGGTCAGGCCATTCCTCCATCACTGAAATCTCACAGGTAGACATCCGGTGTCGGGGAGCCTGGTTCAACCATAAAGGAAAAGCAACTGGAACGTAAAAGGTGACACAGTGGTGTAGACATTAGGACCCCACAACTCCAGTTCAGGGTCCTTTTCTGTCCTGCTCTTTGGCCACTTGAACCATTGAGAAAAAAAACTCCTACAGATGCTCTTTAGTTACTGGGTACAACTGTCCTTATTTAAGGGGTTTGTCCTACAAATATAATTACTATTATATTTAATTACTGTGGTGTTATTTAGGTCCGCAACTAGTTATATATTATGTTCAGCTGTTGTAGAAGCCACTAGCGGACTAACTAAGAACTCGGCATTCTCTGTGACACCTGCAGCTGTTTGATCCAGCTCCATTAATTAGCTACTTATCAGCCTCTCGCCCCCTTGTGCCAACCCTGAACTTTTCCCCTTCTTCTTCTTTCCCTTGTATCTTGCTATTGACATTCCAGCTCTTGATACAAGGTCTTCGCGCCTTTTTCACGTTTCTGGAACTTGTTTTGCTATTACAGTAACACCTGCCCAGCTATCGCTGCCAGTCAGCATCTGGGCCCGACTGACAACACTGTCTGCTCTCACTAATGATTTGATTGATGGACAAAATAAGAACGAACACACACTAAAAAAACCTCCTTCTTTCTGTCTGGACTGGTGTGTCAGCGCACCTTCATCAAGTGGCCACAGAAGGTATATTTTCCTGCATGCCTCATTACACCATAATGCCATTCTCAGGCTAAACTGATCCGTATCATGACAGCCAGCCGTCCGCACTGTGGTCTGCGGTCTTTGTCCAGCCTACAGCACTGATCTACAGGCATTTTCAAATTTACCTTAAATAATTTAATCATAAAGCTAATAAGTGGTTACATGTGAGGAGTTATCTAGAATGTCTAAAAACCTTTTATAAAAGAAAAAGTAATCTGTTAGCTATAAAGGTGAGGCGCACTCTGTTACATGAGGACAATGATATAGGCAACACAGCATCCCAATGTCAAGATAAATGCAAACGTTGACTATATGGATCCTAAACTGCAGTACTGATAAATAGTATGCTCCCTCCACACACTGAAATAAGCGCTTATAAATTGTGCCCCCTCATACCGTGAAATTGTCCCGGGGCAGGTCTTTCCCTCCTAATCACACACAGCACAGCCATCACTCAGTGCCTGCGCTGTAAGTATTTTTTTCCGGGCATGCGCAGTTGCTCTGCCCTTCGAACTTACAGGGCAGGCACCAGGGACGCTGATGAAGCAAGAGGAGGTGGCGCCCGGCGCGCACAGGCCCGGAGTGACGGCTGTGCTGCGTCTGAATAGGAGGGAAAGACCCGCCCCAGGACGATTTCACGGTATGAGGGGGCACATTTTATAAGCGTTTATTTCAGCGTGTGCAGGGAGCATAACTAAAAGAGCCACCTTGTTAGAATGCAGCATTAGTGCTGCACAAGGTGGCTCTTTTAGATACAAACGCCTGAGGGGCGTGACAGGTTACCTTTAACTTTTTGATGATATTCTAATTTTGTGAGAAGCACCTGTGTGTGTGTCTGTGTGTGTATATATATATATATATAGATAGATAGATAGATAGATAGATAGATAGATAGATAGATAGATAGATAGATAGATAGATCACAAAAGCAGGCAGCACTCCATGTTCTTAAAGGCAATATGTAGGTGTTTATTGAGCCCACATCTGGTTCAATAAACACCTACATATTGCCTTTAAGAACATGGAGTGCTGCCTGCTTTTGTGATCTATCTGGATTTATAACAACCATTGGATGGGTTGTTTGGGCTTTGCACCCGAAGATAAGTATAGGATCTGTGCTGTTCCATTTTTTTCTAGTATATATATATATATATATATATACCGTATATACTCGAGTATAAGCCAAGATTTTCAGCCCACTTTTTTGGGCTGAAAGTAACCCTCTAGGCTTATACTCGAGTCATACCCAGGGGTCGGCAGGGAAGGGGGAGAGGAGCAGTGTAATAATACTCACCTGCTCCTGGCGCAGTCCCTGCACGTCTCTTCCCCGGTGCCGGCAGCTTCCTCCTGTAGTGAGCGCTCACATGGTACCACTCATTACAGTAATGAATATGGACCCGACTCCACTCCCATAGGGGTGGAGCCGCATATTCATTACTGTAATGAGCGATACCATGTGACCGCTCACTACAGGAAGAAGCTGCCGGCGCCTGGGAACAGACGTGCAGGGACCGCGCCAGGAGCAGGTGAGTATAACTCAGTGCACGATATTCACCTGCTCCCCGTTCCACCATCGGCGTCGCTGCGTCTTCCGCATCCTCTGCAGTGACGCTCCAGTCAGAGGGCGCGATGACGCGATTAGTGCGCGCCGCCCTCTGCCAGACTGTCAGTGCAGAGGACGGGGAAGACATAGCGGCGGTCGGCGGTGGAACGGGGAGCAGGTGAATATAGCAAGTGCTGGGGGCCTGAGAGGTGAGTATGTAATTTTTTATTTTTTTAATCACGTCAACAGCATATGAGGCAAACGTCTGTATGGAGCATCTTATGAGGCCATGTGCAGCATTATATGGGGCAAATATCTGTATGGAGCATCTTATGGGGCCATGTGCAGCATTATATGTGGCAATTATCAGTATGGAGCATCTTATGGGGCCATAATCCTCATTTGTGGAGCATTATACTGGGCAAATGTGTCTATGGAGCATCTTATGGGGTCATAATCAGCATTTGTGCAGCATTATATGGGGCGTATTTTATATGGCGCATCTTATGGGGCCCATCATGAACTGTATGGAGCATTATGTGGGGCTCCTGATTCAATATGGATATTCAAAAACACTTAACCTACTGATCGCTCAATTAATTTTACTTTTATTGGTATCTATTTTTAAGTTTTCCCAGTTTTTTGTGGCAAAATTAGGGGGGTCGACTTATACTCTGGTCAGCTTATGCTTGAGTATATACAATATATATATATATATATATATACATACAGTATATATATAAAAAATATGTGTCACCCTCCTTTTCCCCTCATTAAAAATACACATTAAAAACATGAAGAAAGACAAATCTATTAAAAACTAAAATTATTAAGCAGTAAACATTATAGTATATCAAAATACTAGAATCGTTTTATTTTTTTTTATTGCCGCTTTCCCCTACCCACCACAAAGGGAATAAACATTAAACAAAAATCATATGAACCCCCATAACAGTATCAATAAAAATATCAGTTCACCATGCAAAAAAAAAGTCATCATATACAGTACAGACCAAAAGTTTGGACACACCTTCTCATTTAAAGATTTTTCTGTATTTTTATGACAATGAAAATTGTAAATTCATACTGAAGGCATCAAAACTATGAATTAAAACATGTGGAATTATAAACTTAACAAAAAAGTGTGAAACAACTGAAAATATGTCTTATATTCTAGGTTCTTCAAAGTAGCCACCTATTGCTTTGATGACTGCTTTGCACACTCTTGGCATTCTCTTGATGAGCTTCAAGAGGTAGACACCAGAAATGGTCTTCCAATAATCTTGAAGGAGTTCCCAGAGGTGCTTAGCACTTGTTGGCCCTTTTGCCTTCACTTTGCGGTCCAGCTCACCCCTGGTGACTGTGGAGGCCAGGTCATCTGGAGTAGCACCCCATCACTCTCCTTCTTGGTCAAATAACCCTTACACAGCCTGGAGGTGTGTTTGGGGTCATTGTCCTGTTGAAAAATAAATGATGGTCCAACTAAGCGCAAACCGGATGGAATAGCATGCCGCTGCAAGATGCTGTGGTAGCCATGCTGGTTCAGTATGCCTTTAATTTTGAATAAATCCCCAACTGTGCCACCAGCAAAGCCCCCCCACACCATCACACCTCCTCCTCCATGCTTCACGGTGGGAACCAGGCATGTAGAGTCCATCCGTTCACCTTTTCTGCGTCGCACAAAGACACGATGGTTGGAACCAAAGATCTCAAATTTGGACTCATCAGACCAAAGCACAGATTTCCACTGGTCTAATGTCCATTCCTTGTGTTCTTTAGCCCAAACAAGTCTCTTCTGCTTGTTACCTGACCTTAGCAGTGGTTTCCTAGCAGCTATTTTACCATGAAGGCCTGCTGCACAAAGTCTCCTCTTAACAGTTGTTGTAGAGATGTGTCTGCTGCTAGACCTCTGTGTGGCATTGACCTGGTCTTTAATCTGAGCTGCTGTTAACCTGCGATTTCTGAGGCTGGTGACTCGGATACACTTATCCTCAGAAGCAGAGGTGACTCTTGTTCTTCCTTTCCTGGGGCGGTCCTCATGTGAGCTAGTTTCTTTGTAGCACTTTATGGTTTTTGCAACTGCACTTGGGGACACTTTCAAACTTTTCTAAATTTTTCAGATCGACTGACTTTCTTAAAGTAATGATGGCCACTCGTTTTTCTTTACTTAGCTGCTTTTTTCTTGCTATAATACAAATTCTAACAGTCTATTCACTAGGACTATCAGCTGTGTATCCACCAGACTAATTCCACATGTGTTAATTCATAGTTTTGATGCCTTCAGTGTGAATTTACAATTTTTATAGTCATGAAAATACCAAAAAATCTTTAAATGAGAAGGTGTGTCCAAACTTTTGGTCTGTACTGTAGTTCCAAAATAAAAAGTTACTAGTTTCAAAATATAATGACACAAGCCATTGTTTGGTATCACCATATTTGCACTAACTTCGAGATTCGTTTTGTTTCCTGAATTTTGCTACACAAAGAATACTTTAAAACCCAGGAAACAATGTTCCTCATCTGGCTATGGCAATAGAAAAATAAAAAAAATCTTGGAAGAAAGGGGGAAAAAATTAAAAAAATTAAAATTGGCCTTAGAGAGACGTGGTAAAAATCCCATCATTTGCTGCGCATTTCACCATTATTGCAAAGCAGGAGATCACCAAAAATGTTTAACATATTAGCCAGTCTGTGGATTTTAAAATAAATCTGCAGCAGGAAAATATGTAACGTGTGAATAGTGCCATTGCGCCAAATACTTTTTCTTTTTTGCTTACTTGGAAGGGATATTGGCCACGTGGTGGCGCTGTTTTGTCTATTTTTGTGACGTTTCACTTTAAGTAACAGTTACTACACATGACAGCTCTCACTAACAAAGCACCAAAAGAAAGAGGCTTGCATCTGCCAAAAGTATCTATTTTACATGTTCAATTTCTGTTTAGTTTTTAAGGACCTGACTACAATGCTGATTGCCAGTGACCCTCCTTTGTAAGCAAATTTATGTGCACTCAATTTTAGGATTCTAGACCATTTCCTTCAGATCTGGCATCAAGATAACTTTCTTGATCAAAGGATTTTTCTTCTTTTGCACAAGTGTCAAGTATTAATACATAGGGAGTATGCATGGCACATCCTACATAATGGATACCACCTCACGAGTTACAAAAATTATTTCATTTTTTTTTTCACCCGCCACTTAACCGAACAAGACATCAATATAAATTCTTGTTATGACAAATGTAAGAGATAATCATTTAAATTGCATTTAATTTACAGTAGAGTAATCGCAAGAACCACTTTTGTGGTTCCTAAGAGTACAAAGTAATGAATACAAGATAATTTAAAGTAGGGAAGGAGTTAGATTGAAATTACACCAGCTCTTTCAGAAGCACACTCCAGGCTTTTATCAAGTAAGTAAGAAGAAAAAGACTGAAAAGAAGGATAGAAATACAATTTAGGATGTTTTTGGAAGGAAATGACTCACGACTGAATAAAGGATGAGTGAAAGAATTTGGAAAGTTTTAAAGGAAAATTCTACTCTGAAAATTGAAATGAGTTTTTCGGAGATGATGCAGCAGTTATCTGATAGCATTTTGCTGTAAGAGTGTTGAAACTTTCTTAAACTCATTTAAAAGTTTTATTTTTGTCATGTAACTCTTTTTCTTTTGATGGATGGGGCATGACAGGCTCCAGCTTTATGTGGACAGTTGGGTAGTAGTCACACTGGGCTCCTTTTATGTATCTTTCTTTCATCCAAAATGACATGTGAATATACCCTAAGATTAGAGGAACCCGTTATATACTGTGAAGTTTGTAATCTAATGCCTTACTTTCTGAAAAGTATGGCTACTATACTTCAGGTAGCCATAGGATATATATATATATATATATATATATATATATATATATATATATATATATATATATATATATATATATATATATATATATATTTATATTTATATATATATATATATATATATATATATTGTTTTGCCATCCCACATTCACAGTGAAAACAGGCACAACCTTTTTATCCTTTCTGTAAGGGCAGGCGCCCACTACTGTTCTCTCTCCATTTCTCAACATAATCCACTATGTTAGTCCGATACTGTCCACTGACCTATAGCATTTCCGGTTTTGAGCCGACACTTGGATCAAAATTGGAGGTGTCACTTATTTTTTTTTTCACTCGGATCAAAATCGGCCGTGTGCACAGCCCCATAGAATAACGTGAGCATGAGTGTTATTTGTGAAAACCATTGATGGCACTCATACGATGTTATTGATCGTGTGCTAAAGCCCTAAGACTAAGTCTTTTTATTTGTTTCCTTTAGGATCCACTTTGCCGTATACATAGGTATATTAACTTTTGTTACAGGTTACATAAAGAAAATGCCAAATGCACTTTTTTCTTGTTAAACATTGGCATTATACAGTACTACGGCCTAAAACAGGACCCAGGACTCAAGTCCCAAACTCTGTTGTTCCCTAGATACTGATTTGATATAAATGTGTCCTATACCATGGCCTTCTGTGGCTTAAGACATTGGGGAAGCCCAAGTGTGTCCCCTAGTTTTCTGCCCTACACCTATGAGTAACAATACAGACTCTTCCAGTGAAAGTGAAACTTTGATCTGCTCTGAATGTGATATACTCCAAGGTGATCAGAACTAATTGTCCAGTATCCAAAGCTTTTGGGACGTGTTCATTGCCAGCAACAAAATGGCTATGAGTATAAGAGATTGTTCCAGTTGTTATATAACCACCATTCTCAGTGCAACAGTATTGTAGAGTAACCAACAAGCTCAGTGCCACAGTATTGACTATAACCAACAAGCACTGTGCTTAGGTATTATATGATTGCCAAATTAAAGAGAACCTGACAGCAGGATTTTGCTAAGTAAAGTACACACATAGCCATATTGGCACTATAATACTGCTTAAAATGATTCCTATAGTCAAGAAATCAGTTTTGTGGCTTTTGTGTAATCAGAGTTTGAAGTTTCCTTATAATCATTCATTGGGGTGGGCCTGTGTGTAGGGTCTTCAGCTCTGTCACGGCCCGTCTGCTTATCATTTTCCTGGTTTATACTTTGTGCGGGCTGTCATAGCTATGGGTGGCACTTGTGCACATTGATCTCCTGGCAGTCTTCAGGAAAATGGGGTGCATGCCTGTAATCCTGACTTCTATACCAGGATAGATCAATCATGAGCCGAGATCTAAGTCAGCACATTCGCTGCCATGGCGCCAATTCACTGAAGACCTCCGGGAGGTCAATTTGAGCGTGCATTGACGCTATTTTCCTGAAGACTGCCAGGAGATTGATGCACGAAGCTATGATTTTAAGAAGACTTAAAACCCTGATTACACAAAATCCGCAAAATGGATTTCTTCACCACTGGTGTCATTTTAATCAGTATCACAACTGACAGGTTCCCGTTAAGTAAATCCAAAGCTATCTGAGGCACCATATGTCACAACTCTGTTGACAGGTATCCTAGGACCAGGGGCTCCTTTCCTGTCCCTAACACTAGGAATGCACTAGTTCGCCCTGTTCCCAGGATTACTTCTGATGGTGAAGATGCCAGCACCACGTACCAGACTCATAAGGTGATGCTATCAGGGATAAAGGAAAATACCAATCATACAAATATACACACATAAACAACAGAGGTAAACACTGGGAAATGAAGGATGGGGTTAAACCAAAGTAGAAGAAGCAAGGGAATTATCTAACACTCAAAACCAACTAACAATCACAGATAAATCCACCAAACACCTTCTCCAATAACAACCACCAACAACCTCCAGCCATACAGCAAAAGCTATCTCTGACACTGAGTGCTAGCCAGGACCCAGTTTTTTATAGGAGTATCTAACAGTGCACATCTGAGATCCTTAATGCAGGAAAGCTTCCAGGAGCTCTTAATGGAGCAGATTAACCCTTGTACTGCTAAAAGAAACTTACATCATTTAATATGAAGGCGAAGTGCTTCTAATTAGTGCAGGAGTAGGAGAAATCAGATGCTGCGGTCTTCTAGCTCCTTTCTGTCACGGTATACTCGTGACACCATAGTGATCCTTGTAAAAATCCAATCTTTATTCCAAAATATTTAAAACATCACCTGTTGTGAATTCAGCTTTTGGGCTCCCACCGGTGGTTTTAGAGGGTAATGCAGTTGTGCCTGGACTGCAGGAGTGGACAGGTGTATCTACTAATTGCAAAACTGACTGGGGTATATAGCTTTGCTGGATCCTTTAGTCAGTGCCAGTTGTCCATTGTTCTTGAAGGATTCACTTCCCTGCTGGTCTCTCCAGTTTGCTGTGTTTTTCTACAAAGATAAGTCCTGGCTTTGTTTTTGCTGTCCACCTGCGGTGGACCTTATAATTCTGTGCATTTTCATGTTTTTGTCTTGTCCAGCTTGGTCTGTGAAGGATTTTTTGCAGCCTAGCTATTTCTCTGGAGATGCAGATATACCCCCCATGTCTTTAGTCAGATGTGGTGATCCGTATTTTCTGCGGTGGATATTTTCTAGTGTTTTTATACTGACCGCATAGTACTCTGTTCTATTCTTTCTTTTTAGCTAGTATGGCCTCCTATGCTAAAATCTGATTTCATATCTGTGTATGTTATTTCCCTCTCCTCTCACAGTCAAGATTTGTGGGGGGCTATCTATCCTTTGGGGATTTTCTCTGAGGCAAGATAGGTTTCCTGTTTCTGTCTTTAGGGGTAGTTAGATCTTAGGCTGTGCCGAGGGGTCTAGGGAGTGTTAGGTACCCCCCACGGTTTCTTCTAGTTGCGCTGCTAGGTTCAGGGTTTGCGGTCAGTACAGGGACCACCTTCTCCAGAGTACGTCTCATGCTGCTCCAAGGCCACCAGATCATAACAATCACCGCAGTGAGAAAATAGAGCAATGTCTGGGCTAAATGGCTAATCTCAAGCCTAAAATACATCATAATTTTTAAATATTTTGGAATAAAGATTGGATTTTTACAAGAATCTCTATGGTGCCTTGGATATCTTTTTGATCTTCTGCTGTTTTTGGACCTGCTGGGAGGCCCTGGGCGGCACGGTGGCGCAGTGGTTAGCACTGCAGCCTTGCAGCGCTGGAGTCCTGGGTTCGAACCCCACCAAGGACAACATCTGCAAAGAGTTTGTATGTTCTCTCCGTGTTTGCGTGGGTTTCCTCCGGGCACTCCGGTTTCCTCCCACATTCCAAAGACATACTGATAGGGAATTTAGATTGTGAGCCCCATCGGGGACAGTGATGATAATGTGTGCAAACTGTAAAGCGCTGCGGAATATGTTAGCGCTATATAAAAATAAAGATATTATTATTATTACTCATCAAGGGTGCATGGGAATTCTATATATATACGAATCGAAGTCCTTTTATATATATAGTTCATTCTCTACTTCTTTAAACATAACCCTTCATCAAACTCCATCGCTTCCAAAAGCACTACAAATATTGGCTGGTGACTAGCTCAGGCAGCTTTTATCTGCCACCCATTTCCTCAAGATGGCCGGACCATCATTGTAAATAAGCAGCTGTACTTTGTGTCTCCCCCACCTCATTGTAGATGGTAAGCTCTTACGAGCAGGGTCGTCAATAGCTTTGCATTAATTATTGTATTGTTGTTAACTTTGTTACTCAATGACTTTTGTATATGAACTGTTGAATTGTAAAGCGCTGCAGAATATGTTGGCACCATATAAATAAAGATTATTATACTTGACTAAGTAAGGTTCCCTTAAAGTGCCATTATATTGTAATGTATCCAATAAGTTAAATTCATGAATATTGTAGTGTAACTGCCAAGCTCATCGTCACAGTATTTTATTGTAACTTCCAAGTTCACTGTCACAGCATTGTAGTGTAACCATCAAGCCAGCTCAGTGACACAGCATTGTAGTGTAACCATCAAGCTAGCTCAGTGACGCAGCATTGTAGTGTAAGCATCCAGCTAGCTCAGTGCCACAGCATTGTAATGTAACCATCAAGCTAGCTCAGTGCCAAAGCATTGTAGTGTAACCATCAAGCTAGCTCAGTGCCACAGCATTGTAGTGTAACCATCAAGCTAGCTCAGTGACGCAGCATTGTAGTGTAACCATCAAGCTAGCTCAGTGACGCAGTATTGTAGTGTAACCATCAAGCTAGCTCAGTGACGCAGCATTGTAGTGTAACCATCAAGCTAGCTCAGTGACACAGCATTGTAGTGTAACTATCAAGCTAGCTCAGTGACGCAGTATTGTAGTGTAACCATCAAGCTAGCTCAGTGACACAGCATTGTAGTTTAACCATCAAGCTAGCTCAGTGACGCAGCATTGTAGTGTAACCATCAAGCTAGCTCAGTGACACAGCATTGTAGTGTAACCATCAATCTAGCTCAGTGACACGGTATTGTAGTGTAACCATCAAGCTAGCTCAGTGCCACAGCATTATAGTGTAGCCATCAAGCTAGCTCAGTGACACAGTATTGTAGTGTAACAATCAAGCTAGCTCAGTGCCACAGCATTATAGTGTAGCCATCAAGCTAGCTCAGTGACACAGTATTGTAGTGTAACAATCAAGCTAGCTCAGTGCCACAGCATTGTAGTGTAACCATCAAGCTAGCTCCGTGACGCAGCATTGTAGTGTAACCATCAAGCTAGCTCAGTGACGCAGTATTGTAGTGTAACCATCAAGCTAGCTCAGTGCCACAGTATTCTAGTGTAACCATCAAGCTAGCTCATTGACGCAGTATTGTAGTGTAATCATCAGGCTAGCTCAGTGACATAGCATTGTAGTGTAACCATCAAGCTAGCTCAGTGCCACAGTATTCTAGTGTAACCATCAAGCTAGCTCAGTGACACAGTATTGTAGTGTAACTATCAAGCTAGCTCAGTGATACAGTATTGTAGTGTAACTATCAAGCTAGCTCAGTGACACAGTAATGTAGTGTAACCATCAAGCTACAGTAGCTCAGTGACATAGTATTGTAGTGTAACCATCAAGCTAGCTCAGTGACACAGTATTGTAGTATAACTAATAACATCTGTACCAATGTTCATTGTATAACCACCAGAGACTATAATAATGACACTTTCTTGGCTCGTATTTAGCAAACCCATTTCTGTCTACTTTACTATGACTGTGTCCATTACTGTACCATATTTGTGTGAGGAGCCACATTAAAGGGCATTTGATATATAAAAAACTGACCCACTTACACACATACACATACAGTACAGATCAAAAGTTTGAACACACCTTCTCATTTAAAGATTTTTCTGTATTTTCATGACTATGAAAATTGTACGTTCACACTGAAGGCATCAAAACTATGAATTAACACATGTGGAATTATATACTTAACAAAAAAGTGTGAAACAACTGAAATTATGTCTTATATTCTAGGTTCTTCAAAGTAGCCACCTTTTGCTTTGATGACTGCTTTGCACACTCTTGGCATTCTCTTGATTGCTTCAAGAGGTAGTCACCGGGAATGGTCTTCCAACAATCTTGAAGGAGTTCCCAGAGATGCTTAGCACTTGTTGGCCCTTTTGCCTTCACTCTGTGGTCCAGCTCACCCCAAAGCATCTCGATTGGGTTCAGGTCTGGTGACTGTGGAGGCCAGGTCATCTGGCATAGCACCCCATCACTCTCCTTCTTGGTCAAATAGCCCTTACACAGCCTGGAGGTGTGTTTGGGGTCATTGTCCTGTTGAAAAATAAATGATGGTCCAACTAAACGCAAACCGGATGGAATAGCATGCCGCTGCAAGATGCTGCGGTAGCCATACTGGTTCAGTATGCCTTCAATTTTGAATAAATCCCCAACAGTGCCAGCAGCAAAGCACCCTCACACCATCACACCTCCTCCTCCATGCTTCACGGTGGGAACCAGGCACGTAGAGTCCATCCGTTCACCTTTTCTGCATCGCACAAAGACACGGTGGTTGGAACCAAAGATCTCAAATTTGGACTCATCAGACCAAAGCACATATTTCCACTGGTCTAATGTTCATTCCTTGTGTTCTTTAGCCCAAACAAGTCTCTTCTGCCTGTTGCCTGTCCTTAGCAGTGGTTTCCTAGCAGCTATTTTACCATGAAGGCCTGCTGCACAAAGTCTCCTCTTAACAGTTGTTGTAGAGATGTGTCTCCTGCTAGAACTCTGTGTGGCATTGACCTGGTCTCTAATCTGAGCTGCTGTTAACCTGCGATTTCTGAGGCTGGTGACTCAGATAAACGTATCCTCAGAAGCAGAGGTGATTCTTGGTCTTCCTTTCCTGGGGCAGTCCTCATGCGAGCCAGTTTCTTTGTAGCGCTTGATGGTTTTTGCCACTGCACTTGGGGACACATTCAAAGTTTTCCCAATTTTTCGGACTGACTGACCTTCATTTCTTAAAGTAATGATGGCCACTCGTTTTTCTTTACTTAGCTACTTTTTTCTTGCCATTATACAAATTCTAACAGTCTATTCAGTAGGACAATCAGCTGTGTATCCACCAGACTACTGCTCAACACAACTGATGGTCCCAACCCCATTTATATGGCAAGAAATCCCACTTATTAAACCTGACAGGGCACACCTGTGAAGTGAAAACTATTTCCAGTCACTACCTCTTGAAGCTCATCAAGAGAATGCCAAGAGTGTGCAAAGCAGTTATCAAAGCAAAAGGTGGCTACTTTGAAGAACCTAGAATATAAGACATAATTTCAGTTGTTTCACACTTTTTTGTTAAGTATATAATTCCACATGTGTTTATTCATAGTTTTGATGCCTTCAGTGTGAATGTACAATTTTTATAGTCATGAAAATACAGAAAAATCTTTTAATGAGAAGGTGAGTCCAAACTTTTGGTCTGTACTGTACATACATGGAAACAAAAATAGAGGAAAACTCGTATTCCAGTCAGCACCATATCGAGCAGCTTTATGTATGGAACCGTCCACATAATCCAGCTCAAACATAAAAGAATTGCCAGATCTTAAAAGCTGGTAACAAACATAAAATACGAGCCATCCCTGGCATATGTTTAACAGTTCCTGAAGTTAAGAAAGCAAAATATCATCATTCCAGCTCGGAGAGTATAATACTTTTCGGGAATAAATCACATAGTATTTTCATGGCAGACGTATAATTTTATGATTTTTATGACGATCATGGAGAACCCTCTCATGTTTTATAGGTTCACTTACTTTTATAGGATTTTATAGAATCACTTGTTTGAAAAAAAAAAAAAAGACTGTGGAACATTGCAATCATTGTAGGCTCGCTAAAACCTAAATCAGGCACCATATATAGCGGGGTGGCATCAAAGTGCCTGCGTTAAATTTTATTTTAAAAAATATTAACGCAAGAGAAAGGTTTGTGATCGCTGTTGTTAAATCTCTCTATTCAATCGTTTCTTGGATTTGGCAGAGGACGTTTTATTTCAATGCAGAAGAGACAGAGGCGAGGTATAAAAGGAACGCTTGCTGTATAGTTCTGTCTTCTTGTCTGCATCATAAATGGTGTGACATGCCATCTTGTGCCACGCTCTGGGCGTCATTTACCATTGCAGAAAAAAGCGAATCCATTGCTGTTTACAGGATTCCTTTGATTTGGGGAAAGTTTCAAGTAATGGTACAAAAAATAATACATACTGATCATTGATAGAGTAAATCCTCTGCTGCTCCATTGCCGCCACCACCAGTCTTGTAGTGATCATGCCTTATGTGTCATTTATGTGACCAATGCAGCCAGTCACTGGCCATAGCGATCACATGCCATACATGCAAGCTAATGCCAGTAATTTGCTGCAGTGTCTACGTAAATATTTTACATGACGTTATTGCTGCAGGACCGGCAGGAACTACTAGAAAGGCAGAGGGAGTTGAGGAGTGAGCACATTTACTGTATGTTAGTTTTATTTTTTTACCATTTTCTGCTCGATTAATTCCCTTCTGACTCAGAAAGTCTTCATTGTTGCTGTTTATGATCACATTTATGATCCACCATGGCGTCTTCACATTTTTTTCAGGAGTAGTTATATTGCTGTGCATATGGGCAGTATTATAGTAGTTATATTACAGTACATAGGAGCAGTATTATAGTAGTTATATGCTTGTACATAGGGGCAGTATTATAGTAGTTATATTCTTGTACATAGGGGACAGTATTATACTAGTTATATTCTTGTAACATAGGGAGCAGTATTATAGTAGTTATATTCTTGTACATAGGAGCAGTATTATAGTAGTTATATTCTTGTACATAGGGGCAGTATTATAGTAGTTATATTCTTGTACATGGGGCAGTGTTATAGTAGTCATATTCTTGTACATAGGGGCAGTATTACAGTAGTTATATTCTTGCACATAGGAGTAATATTATAGTAGTTATATTCTTGTTGGGTGGCAGTATTATAGTAGTTATTTTCTTGTACATAGGGAGCAGTATTATAGAAGTTATATTCTTGTTGGGAGTAATATTATAGTAGTTATATTCTTGACCATGGGTGGCAGTATTATAGTAGTTATTTTCTTGTCCGTATTGAGCAGTATTATAGTAGTTATATTCTTGTACATAGGGGCAGCATTATAGCAGTTATTTTACTGTACATAGGGGGGTAGTATTATAGTAGTTATATTCTTGTACATAAGGGCAGTATTATAGCAGTTATATTCTTGTACATAGGCGCAGTATTATAGTAGTTATATTCTTGTACATAGGGGCAGTATTGTAGTTATATTATTGTACATAGGAGCAATATTATAGTAGTTATATTCTTGTACATAGGGGCAGTATTATAGTAGTTATATTCTAGTGCATAGGAGCAGTATTATAGTAGCTATATTCTTATGGCTGTGTTATATACTACGTGGCTGCTACATATTACGTGAGCTGTGTTATATACTACGTGGCTGTGTTATGTGCTACATGGCTGTGCTATATACTGCATGGCTGTGCTATTTACTACGTGTATTCTTGTACAAAGGGGGCAGTATTATAGTAGTTATATTCTTGTAGATAGGGGCAGTATTATAGTAGTAATACTGTATTCTAGTACATAGGGGAAGTATTATAGCAGCTATATTCTTGTACATAAGGGCAGTATTATAGTAGTTATATTCTTGTATATAGGGAGCAGTATTATAGTAGTTATATTCTTGTACATGGGAGCAGTATTATAGTAGTTATATTCTTGTACATAGGAGCAGCATTATAGTAGTTATATTCTAGTACATAGGAGCAGTATTATAGTAGTTATATTCTTGTACATAGGGGCAGTATTATAGTAGTTATATCCTTGTACATGGGAGCAGTATTATAGTAGTTTTATTCTTGTACATAGAGGGCAGCATTATAGTAGTTATATTCTTGTACATAGGGGCAGTATTATAGAAGTTATATTCTTGTACATAGGAGCAGTATTATAATAGTTATATTCTTGTACAGTGGGGCAAAAAAGTATTTAGTCAGTCAGCAATAGTGCAAGTTCCACCACTTAAAAAGATGAGAGGCGTCTGTAATTTACATCATAGGTAGACCTCAACTATGGGAGACAAACTGAGAAAAAAAAATCCAGAAAATCACATTGTCTGTTTTTTTAACATTTTATTTGCATATTATGGTGGAAAATAAGTATTTGGTCAGAAACAAAATTTCATCTCAATACTTTGTAATATATCCTTTGTTGGCAATGACAGAGGTCAAACGTTTTCTGTAAGTCTTCACAAGGTTGCCACACACTGTTGTTGGTATGTTGGCCTATTCCTCCATGCAGATCTCCTCTAGAGCAGTGATGTTTTTGGCTTTTCGCTTGGCAACACGGACTTTCAACTCCCTCCAAAGGTTTTCTATAGGGTTGAGATCTGGAGACTGGCTAGGCCACTCCAGGACCTTGAAATGCTTCTTACGAAGCCACTCCTTCGTTGCCCTGGCGGTGTGCTTTGGATCATTGTCATGTTGAAAGACCCAGCCACGTTTCATCTTCAATGCCCTTGCTGATGGAAGGAGGTTTGCACTCAAAATCTCACGATACATGGCCCCATTCATTCTTTCATGTACCCGGATCAGTCGTCCTGGCCCCTTTGCAGAGAAACAGCCCCAAAGCATGATGTTTCCACCACCATGCTTTACAGTAGGTATGGTGTTTGACGGATGCAACTCAGTATTCTTTTTCTTCCAAACACGACAAGTTGTGTTTCTACCAAACAGTTCCAGTTTGGTTTCATCAGACCATAGGACATTCTCCCAAAACTCCTCTGGATCATCCAAATGCTCTCTAGCAAACTTCAGACGGGCCCGGACATGTACTGGCTTAAGCAGAGGGACACGTCTGGCACTGCAGGATCTGAGTCCATGGTGGCGTAGTGTGTTACTTATGGTAGGCCCTGTTACATTGGTCCCAGCTCTCTGCAGTTCATTCACTAGGTCCCCCCGCGTGATTCTGGGATTTTTGCTCACTGTTCTTGTGATCATTCTGACCCCACGGGGTGGGATTTTGCGTGGAGCCCCAGATCGAGGGAGATTATCAGTGGCCTTGTATTTCTTCCATTTTCTAATTATTGCTCCCACTGTTGATTTCTTCACTCCAAGCTGGTTGGCTATTGCAGATTCAGTCTTCCCAGCCTGGTGCAGGGCTACAATTTTGTTTCTGGTGTCCTTTGACAGCTCTTTGGTCTTCACCATAGTGGAGTTTGGAGTCAGACTGTTTGAGGGTGTGCACAGGTGTCTTTTTATACCGATAACAAGTTTAACCCCTCTGTGACCTTAGACGTACTATCCCGTCGAGGTGCCCTGGGCTTATCTGACCCTGGACGGGATAGTACGTCATAGCCGATCGGCCGCGCTCACGGGGGGAGCGCGGCCGATCGCGGCCGGGTGTCAGCTGCTTATCGCAGCTGACATCCGGCACTATGTGCCAGGAGCGGTCACGGACCGCCCCCGGCACATTAACCCCTGGCACACCGCGATCAAAGATGATCGCGATGTGCCGGCGGTGCAGGGAAGCACCGCGCAGGGAGGGGGCTCCCTGCGGGCTTCCCTGAGCCCCCCGCAGCAACGCGATGTGATCGCGTTGCTGCGAGGGTCTCCTCACCTCCCTCCCTGCTCGAGCCCCGGATCCAAGATGGCCGCGGATCCGGGTCCTGCAGGGAGGGAGGTGGCTTCACAGAGCCTGCTTAGAGCAGGCACTGTGAAGGCTGCAGCGCTGCATGTCAGATCAGTGATCTGACAGAGTGCTGTGCAAACTATCAGATCACTGATCTGTGATGTCCCCCCCTGGGACAAAGTAAAAAAGTAAAAAAAAATTTTTCCAAATGTGTAAAAAAAATAAAAAAAAATATTCCAAAATAATGAAAAAAAAATAAAAATATTATTCCCATAAATACATTTCTTCATCTAAATAAAAAAAAAAACCAATAAAAGTACACATATTTAGTATTGCCGCGTCCGTAACGACCCGACCTATAAAACTGTCCCACTAGTTAACCCCTTCAGTAAACACCGTAAGAAAAAAAAAAAAAAAACGAGGCAAAAAACAACGCTTTATTATCATACCGCCGAACAAAAAGTGGAATAACACGCGATCAAAAGGACAGATATAAATAACCATGGTACCGCTGAAAGCGTCATATTGTCCCGCAAAAAAAGAGCCGCCATACAGCATCATCAGCAAAAAAATAAAAAAGTTATAGTCCTGAGAATAAAGCGATGCAAAAATAATTATTTTTTCTGTAAAATAGTTTTTATCGTATAAAAGCACCAAACCATAAAAAAATGATATAAATGAGGTATCACTGTAATCGTACTGACCCGAAGAATAAAACTGATTTATCAATTTTACCAAACGCGGAACGGTATAAACGCCTCCCCCAATAGAAATTCATGAATAGCTGGCTTTTGGTCATTCTTCCTCACAAAAATCGGAATAAAAAGCGATAAAAAAATGTCACGTGCCCAAAAATGTTTTCAATAAAAACGTCAACTCGTCCCGCAAAAAACAAGACCTCACATGACTCTGTGGACCAAAATATGGAAAAATTATAGCTCTCAAAATGTGGTATTGCAAAAAATATTTTTTGCAATAAAAAGGGTCTTTCAGTGTGTGACGGCTGCCAATCATAAAAATCCGCTAAAAAACTCGCTATAAAAGTAAATCAAACCCCCCTTCATCACCCCCTTAGTTAGGGAAAAATAAAAAAAAATGTATTTATTTCCATTTTCCCATTAGGGCTAGGGTTAGGGCTAGGGTTAGGGCTAGGGCTAGGGTTAGGGCTAGGGTTAGGGCTAGGGTTAGGGCTAGGGCTAGGGTTAGGGCTAGGGTTAGGGCTAGGGCTAGGGTTAGGGTTAGGGCTAGGGTTAGGGCTAGGGTTAGGGTTAGGGTTAGGGCTAGGGTTAGGGCTAGGGTTAGGGTTAGGGTTAGGGCTAGGGCTAGGGTTAGGGTTAGGGTTGGGGCTACAGTTAGGGTTGGGGCTAAAGTTAGGGTTAGGGTTTAGATTACATTTACAGTTGGGAATAGGGTTGGGATTAGGGTTAGGGGTGTGTCAGGGTTAGAGGTGTGGTTAGGGTTACCGTTGGAATTAGGGTTAGGGGTGTGTTTAGATTAGGGTTTCAGTTATAATTGGGGGGTTTCCACTGTTTCGGCACATCAGGGGCTCTCCAAACACGACATGGCGTCCGATCTCAATTCCAGCCAATTCTGCGTTGAAAAAGCAAAACAGTGCTCCTTCCCTTCCGAGCTCTCCTGTGTGCCCAAACAGGGGTTTACCCCAACATATGGGGTATCAGCGTACTCAGGACAAATTGGACAACAACTTTTGTGGACCAATTTCTCCTGTTACCCTTGGGAAAATACAAAACTGGGGGCTAAAAAATAATTTTTGTGGGAAAACAAAAAGATTTTTTATTTTCACGGCTCTGCGTTATAAACTGTAGTGAAACACTTGGGGGTTCAAAGTTTTCACAACACATCTAGATAAGTTCATTGAGGGGTCTAGTTTCCAATATGGGGTCACTTGTGGGGGGTTTCTACTGTTTAGGTACATTAGGGGCTCTGCAAACGCAATGTGACGCCTGCAGACCAATCCATCTAAGTCTGCATTCCAAATGATGCTCCTTCCCTTCCGAGCCCTCCCATGCGCCCAAACGGTGGTTCCCCCCCACATATCGGGTATCAGCGTACTCAGGACAAATTGGACAACAACATTTAGGGTCCAATTTCTCCTGCTAACCTTGGAAAAATACAAAACTGGGGGCTAAAATATAATTTTTGTGGAAAAAAAAATATTTTTTATTTGCATGGCTCTGCGTTATAAACTGTAGTGAAATACTTGGGGGTTCAAAGCTCTCACAACACATCAAGATGAGTTCCTTAGGGGGTCTACTTTCCAAAATGGTGTCACTTGTGGGGGGTTTCTACTGTTTAGGTACATTAGGGGCTCTGCAAACGCAATGTGACGCCTGCAGACCATTCCATCTAAGTCTGCATTCCAAATGGCGCTCCTTCCCTTCCGAACCCTCCCATGCGCCCAAACGGTGGTTCCCCCCCACATATGGGGTATCAGCGTACTCAGGACAAATTGGACAACAACTTTTGGGGTCCAATTTCTCCTGTTACCCTAGGGAAAATACAAAACTGGGGGCTAAAAAATAATTTTTGTGGGAAAAAAATTTTGTTTTATTTTTATGGCTCTGCATTATAAACTTCTGTGAAGCCCTTGGTGGGTCAAAGTGCTCACCACACATCCAGATAAGTTCCTTAGGGGGTCTACTTTCCAAAATGGTGTCACTTGTGGGGGGTTTCAATGTTTAGGCACATCAGTGGCTCTCCAAACGCAACATGGCGTCCCATCTCAATTCCTGTCAATTTTGCATTGAAAAGTCAAACGGCGCTCCTTCCCTTCCGAGCTCTCCCATGCGCCCAAACAGTGGTTTACTGCCACATATGGGGTATCAGCGTACTCGGGACAAATTGGACAACAACTTTTGAGGTCCAATTTCTTCTCTTACCCTTGGAAAAATAAAAAATTGGGGGCAAAAATATAATTTTTGTGAAAAAATATGATTTTTTATTTTTACGGTTCTGCATTATAAACTTCTGTGAAGCACTTGGTGGGTCAAAGTGCTCACCACACCTCTAGATAAGTTCCTTAGGGGGTCTACTTTCCAAAATGGTGTCACTTGTGGGGGGTTTCAATGTTTAGGCACATCAGTGGCTCTCCAAACGCAACATGGCGTCCCATCTCAATTCCTGTCAATTTTGCATTGAAAAGTCAAATAGCGCTCCTTCCCTTCCGAGCTCTCCCATGCGCCCAAACAGTGGTTTACTGCCACATATGGGGTATCAGCGTACTCAGGACAAATTGGACAACAACTTTTTGGGTCCAATTTCTCCTGTTACCCTTGGTAAAATAAAACAAATTGGAGCTGAAGTAAATTTTTTGTGTAAAAAAGTTAAATGTTCATTTTTATTTAAACATTCCAAAAATTCCTATTAAACACCTGAAGGGTTAATAAACTTCTTGAATGTGGTTTTGAGCACCTTGAGGGGTGCAGTTTTTAGAATGGTGTCACACTTGGGCATTTTCTATCATATAGACCCCTCAAAATAACTTCAAATGAGACGTGGTCCCTAAAAAAAAATGGTGTTGTAAAAATGAGAAATTGCTGGTCAACTTTTAACCCTTATAACTCCCTAACAAAAAAAAAAATTGGTTCCAAAATTGTGCTGATGTAAAGGAGACATGTGGGAAATGTTACTTATTAAGTATTTTGTGTGACATATCTCTGTGATTTAATTGCATAAAAATTCAAAGTTTGAAAATTGCGAAATTTTCAAAATTTTTGCCAAATTTCCGTTTTTTTCACAAATAAACGCAGGTACTATCAAAGAAATTTTACCACTAACATGAAGTACAATATGTCACGAGAAAGCAATGTCAGAATCACCAGGATCCGTTGAAGCGTTTCGGAGTTATAACCTCATAAAGGGACAGTGGTCAGAATTGTAAAAATTGGCCCGGTCATTAACGTGCAAACCACCCTTGGGGGTAAAGGGGTTAAACAGGTGCCATTACTACAGGTAATGAGTGGAGGAAAGAGGAGACTCTTAAAGAAGTTGTTACAGGTCTGTGAGAGCCAGAAATCTTGATTGTTTGTTTCTAACCAAATACTTATTTTCCACCATAATATGCAAATAAAATGTTAAAAAAACAGACAATGTGATTTTCTGGATTTTTTTTTCTCAGTTTGTCTCCCATAGTTGAGGTCTACCTATGATGTAAATTACAGACGCCTCTCATCTTTTTAAGTGGTGAAACTTGCACTATTGCTGACTGACTAAATACTTTTTTGCCCCACTGTATGTAGGAGCAGTATTATAGTAGTTATATTCTTGTACATAGGAGCAGTATTATAGGAGTTATATTCTTGTACATAGGAGCAGTATTATAATAGTTATATTCTTGTATGTAGGAGCAGTATTATAGTAGTTATATTCTTGTACATAGGAGCAGTATTATAGTAGTTATATTCTTGTACATAGGGGCAGTATTATAGTAGTTATATTCTTGTACATAGGGGGCAGTATTATAGTAGTTATATTCTTGTACATAGGGGCAGTATTATAGTAGTTATATTCTTGTACATAGGAGCAGTATTATAGTAGTTATATTCTTGTACATAGGGGCAGTATTATAGTAGTTATATTCTTGTATATAGGAGCAGTATTATAGTAGTTATATTCTTGTACATAGGAGCAGTATTATAGTAGTTATATTCTTGTATATAGGAGCAGTATTATAGTAGTTATATTCTTGTACATAGGGGCAGTATTATAGTAGTTATATTCTTGTACATAGGAGCAGTATTATAGTAGTTATATTCTTGTACATAGGGGCAGTATTATAGTAGTTATATTCTTGTACATAGGGGCAGTATTATAGCAGTTATACATAGGAGCAGTATTATAAAAGTTGTTATAAGTATCGTACTGTTTTGCTAGTGATAGCTTCATGTATTTAAAGTTTTTCATTGCAGCAGGGAAGAACATTGAATTCTTCTCAGTATATAATACACTTATTGAGGAAAAACATCAGCACAGAATAATAGAGAGCGAGACATTCAGCGGACTGTTTTTGTCTACAAATTTTAACCATCTACTGTAAGTTCTTAGCCGTGGGGTCCTCATTTCTGCTAATGTCATTGTGATTGCCTTTTAGGGAAATTAAACAGTTAAACATGTGGCTACTAATGACCTATGTGTCCACCCTATTGATTAACCTCTTCATTACTGCACTGGCATCTTCTCCAAGTAATAAACTGAGTAATTATTGTGGTGTCTTTCAAATTTGCTACTTGTCCATCTCATAGACGACAGCAGCCATTGCATCCTCCTAATAATTTGTTCTTATTGATTTTCTTTGTTTTATTTTTTTTTTTCCCTTTCCTACTCACAAAGTTCTTAAAACATTTAAGCAGGGCTCTTTAAAGGTCAATGATTTCTGTGAAACATGACCCAGTTAGAGCGCAGCTCAATGAAAGGCTGCTGGAGACTGCTCCCAATAAAGAGTTATTGCAAGTCACCCAGCCTACTTGCTCTTGGCATTTGTACTTTATTTTTATTTATTTTTTCTGACTATTCAGCAAATTTGTATCTATGAGCTTTATTCTGATCGCATTTTTATAATTTGTGATGTTCCTGTGACAATATTATTATTATTTAGAGGGAATAGTAAGGACAAGGACTTTTTCTGCTTTATAACTTAACCCTGACCTAAAAAAGTCACACTATTTAGTCTGTGGACTCCAGGCAAAGTGGTTAGGAAATAAACAATGAATGCAAAGCTTTGAATAGCATTTGTCGCTATGATCAGCAATGCATAGTCTCCCATGAGGAAATCTCCGAAACGCGCGTCGGGGTGGGGGGGGGAGACAGCATGGAAACCCTCACTGTAGTTGTGGTATGTTTCATCCATTATCTTTGTATACGTTTTTGATGGATCCTTTTCCTACAATGGATTTACATAGGGATCCATATATGCATGTACTTTCTTGATTTTTCTTCAGGATTTCCAAGCTGTTGCCACCGCCTGGGCTTATGCGGTATTGCCTGTCACTTTTTAGCCTGTTCATTTGTTTCTGACCTTTTGATATAAATAAATGTATTTTGCAATATATGTGTATATATATTCATTTGGACTAGTTGACTGGAATTTTTCTGTGGTGGTTTACATTTTGACATGCAGTGTGTCCTAATTGTCCCGTTATCTACCTATGGATCCAACTAATATAGGAGAATATACTCATAAATTATACAATGAATACGTTACATTCCATTGGCTATATGTGTTTTTCTTGTGGTTAATTAATTTGAAAAGGTAGACAAACATATCTTGGCCTTGTGCTCACATTGAGGGGCAGCATGGTGGCTCAGTGGTTAGCACTGTAGCCTTGCATTGCTGGGGGCCGAGGGTCATATGTATGCCTGGGTTTCCATTGGGTACTCCGTCTTCCTCCCAGACTCCAAAGACTTAATTTTAGGGAATTTGGATTGAGAGCCTCAATGGGAGCAGTGATGATGATGTCTGTAAAGTTCTCTGGAAATTAATGACGTGATATATGAGGAAAAAAAATAAATTAATTGGAGAGCATATGAACAGAAAAGAGAAATTCAAAGCAAGAACAGACTGATCAAAGTCCAGGAGATGACAAACCCTATTGACTTTAATGCTGTCCTTTAAGGGAATCTCCAGCAGGTTTTCGCTGTCTAATTTTAGGACAGCATGATATAGAGGTTAAAACACTGAATTCAGGGATGTGTCACTTATCTGGCTGTGTCCTGTTGCTTACTTACAATGATGGTTTTATTACCAGAATATTATCACTGACTGGACAAGGTCTCATCGCCTGCTACACTAACCACGCCCCTTCTGTGATAAGCAGCCCACTGTCAATAGACAACATACATAGAGGGCTCTGATACGGGCGGGGTTAGCTTCCTGAGCTCTGCTTCATGCTACATCTAAAAACTCAGTTTACTGGGTGCAGGCATTGTGACACAATCAAAGTGATACATCTCTGAAATCGGGGTATCTGTCATAACATCATGCTGCTCTCAGGTGAAATAGCAAAAACCTGGTGACAGATTGCCTTTAATGTTTCCTCAATTTTCAACAGAATCTGCAAAAACGATTTGAATAAAGCCTTGGTTGGTAAAAAAGTGAATATGAAGCATCGCCATTAACTGCATAAGAAAATAATGATTCTTCAGTGCCTACAAGTTCTACAAACACAACTTCTCTCTGCAGAGGCTTCATTTTTCTCCACACAAAATGGGTCTCCATCCTCCTTTCCGGTGGTTTGTAGGTATGGTTATGACTAGAGATGAGCGAACACAGAGTCCGGTGCTAAACTAGGTTGTTTTAATGTTCGGAGTTCTGGAGAGAGAGAAAGTTCGGGTACTTTGTACTAAAGTTTGGGTCAGGTACCAAAGCCCGAACTTCCACAGGTTCCGCTCATCCCTAGTTAAGACCTTCGACGTTGTGGAAGAACACTTGTATATAGGAATACCAGAAAGCCAGCGGAGGAGGCAGCAGGTAGAGTGACTAAACATAAGAAATGTCAAGTCACGGCTAGGAGAATCCTGTGGAAGTGCTGCCATTCATCAAAATTCATCAAATCATTTTAGGCCTGTGTAATGTGTGAACTCCCGACGGCCCTGCTGAGAAAGAGCCATATTTTGCAGTGCCTGTGGCTAGTTTGGGTGTGGTGTTTGTAGTCCCCGTCTAGTAACACCATGTGTTCTAATAATGAATATGTAGAAGCGCTGTCCAAAGGAAGCCATCACGTTCTGAGATATTTGCACACGTAACATTCGGTGCACTTCATCTACTGATCTAATGTGCTGATTGCTGAAACGTTGCTTTACTCTATCAGTCCAGTTCACGCAATCCTTACGGAAGGTGCATTACACTATTGGTTTCAAGTGTTCATTGGGTGAGTTTAAAAAAAAATAAATCATACAGCAATAACATTGTTTTATCTCCTTAAACTTCACCAACTTTCCTTTGTGCTCGCCGGGTTACGCTTAAACTATTTTGTACCACAAATCAACGGTTCCGTCCTGTGCAATGATCTCCAACGTTCCAATAAATTACGGCTACTAATTCCGCTTGCAATCCCGAGCCAAGCAACGTGGGGTGACAGTTATGTCAAATGAATACATCACAATATATGAAAGCACACTTACAATTTGACTGAGGTACTTCCAGCCTGAGAGGAGGAGAGATTTATCAATGCAAACTTAATAACATCTATCTGAATGTAACTAAAAATCAATATTTCATTACCAAATTGTTAGCGAGAATGAAGAAAAATTGCACAAGTCGAGCGGTTTGGTGGGAGAGAGGCATTGGGAGTTCAATCCAAAGACCAGATGATTCATGATATCCTCCACAAGTGGAAAAGGGTGAAGGAAGATCGAGGTTAAAATCTTGAAGAGTCCCTGTCTTCTGACCTTGACAGGCAAAAAAAAAAAAGACCCATCTGTAAAATAAGCTATTGCCAATTTACAACAGAGATAAAAGAAAATAATTCTATTAATCATTGGAATGCAGACACGAAAACGAGATGGATGGAAATCAAAAACGAAGATGAGTCCAATAGAGACATTGGAAGATTGGAAGTATGGATGTTCTAAAATTGTTAGCTGTTCTTCTTTCCACCTTCAGTCATACTTATCTCTGGATTGCCAGTGACGCTGTTAAAAGAGGAGGTATGACACACATTTCTCTCCTGTGGAACATACCTGGGGGATTGGGCAAGTATTATTCCTATTACTTGGGTAAGGAGGAAATCGGTGTCAGCGGGCATCTATAGGAATATCACTTCAAATAGGGCAAACAGTAGAAAATTTAATTAAGGAAATTGCACTTTTTCAATTCTGTATTTGTATGTTAAAATAATTATTTAATTTAATTATAATGCATTTTGTTTTTGTAAATGATTAATCAATGTTGTATCTATTTCAATGTTATGTTATGTTGTATCACATTTCAAAGACATACTGATAGGGAATTTAGATTGTGAGCCCCATTGGGGACAGTGATGATAATGTGTGCAACCTGTAAAGCGCTGCGGAATATGTTAGCGCTATATAAAAATAAAAAGATTTATAGAGATTTTTATTTACATTCCTACAATATCCTATAAATAGAAGACATCAGATTTACATAAAATACTGACCAGCCTTTCTCCTAATAAATTAGCTTTCAATCTACATTGTTCCCCTAAGGTTGTTTTTCCGCTTGAGACATGATACGACTGCTGCAGGCTGTCACTGGCTGCAGCGGTAACTTTCTACAACCAGTGATTGGCTGCTTATGATATGACATTATTACTGCATGAGAAAAGTAGAGACTGATGGAGGACAGGGCAGTGTTGGAACTGTAAAACCTGGGAATTGGTGAGGTGAGTGTTGCCTTCAATCTGAGCATGTTGAAAACATATTTTTTACTCTCTAGAAAACCCTATAATGGACTTTTATTTTTCATCAGTCTGGTAATAAAACCTTCAGTGTAAGTAACCAACAGGACACAGCCAGATAAGTGACACATCCCTGAATTTAGAGAAAAAACCTGTCCAGCACCTCCTAAGTGTGTACAGGTACAAGCTGCGATAGCTGCATTATATAGAAAAAGAAAACACAGCAGCACTCTGAACACTGAAAACATTGAATCTAAACTGTGTTATTAACTCAGTAAGATTCACTTACAAAAATGAAGGTTCTTAGAGCATAAAATGGGCAATTCATGTGTGCCCATCAACCACGGCAAGGTGACCTCACTCTGATGGGTCCCTGTTCTAATGTATGTACATCTCTTGAGCTATCAGCTTACAGTTAAATGGAAAAATATGTCTCTCCCGGGCCATGAGCCTACAATTCAAATGGGTAAGTAATACTGATGAACATCACCTGCTGGTCAATGGCAGGAGTGCAGAGTCTGGCTGGAGGCAGTAACACCTCCAATAGTAAAATATAGAGAAAAAACCTGACCTGCACCTACTAAGTGTGAACAGATGCAAGCTGTGATAGTGTATTATATATAAAAAAGAAAACACAGCTCACTCTATATAAGCCAAGATATATGCTTCCCCCCCCCTGTATTTTATATAGATCAAGGGATGTATGCACAGTAGAGCACGGACCCATCAGAGGGAGGTCACATTGTCGTGGTTGATGGGCATACATGAACTGGCCAATATATGAGCTAAGAACCTTCATTTTTGTAAGTACATGTTACTGCGCAATAACACGGTTTAGATTCAATGTTTGCATATATCTCGGCTTATATAGAGTGCTGCTGTGTTTTCTTTTTCTATCTATCTATTATCTATCTATCTATCTATCTATCTCAGTTTATCTTTCTATCGACATTGTTCCAAAGCCCTATAAATAGAAGGATATAGAATTACATAAAATCCTGGCCAGCGTTCCTCCCAATAAACCAGTTTCCCGGCTGCAGGGCCGAGGTGAGACAGGGTCTTGTGTGATACATCAGTAAATCACTTTGTACGCCAGTCTAATCTATATAAATTTTTGGGGCTGAAAAGCTTGGGAAATATAGATGTAAAGACACTAGTATTTCTATTACAGGGATATTGATTTGAGCTCAAGACTTACAGCTCCAATCTTCAGCTCCAGAGGCTGCAGGAGCTTTATCAGATCTTTATTTTTGCATAGTTTTCTCAAAGAGTCTTTGATCTGAATTATTTTTACATCACAGGGCTAGAAGTGGTAAAAATGTCCTAAACCTTTAGTAGCTCCTAAAACATGATGATTATGTGTGATGAGTCCTAAAGATATCTTTGAGCCGATGCTTTGTGTGTCCTATCAATGAACATTTTGCAGCTTATAGGTCCATATTCTTCGTAAGGAAAATGAGAAAATATTGTTTTGCTACTGGGAGCGCTAAAACTATACAGGGGAGAAACAGTTTATGACGTACTTGCTAACTTTCCCTAAACACCACAAGGACTACTAGGTCTCCTCCTTTCCGAAACTCTGGAGGAACTTCTTAACTCTCTGCAACCCCCTGGAAACCTGCAATACAAGACATGGGGACATGGAACATAGCATGGAGGATGGGGGGGGGGTCTTAAAAAAAAGAAGTTATGGACAATAGTGAAAATTTCCATTGGCACTCTCTCTCTCTCTCTCCATACTTGAGATTCTGTTGGATTACCAACCTTCAAAGCTGAAAAGTATGATTTATGATCCATTATCTACAGCAGCATATTAAAGGGAATGTGATATCCGTAAATTATCTAAATCAGGTTTTTATTTCAAATGATTTTTTTTTCATTTTTAATAATCTGTTTTTAAAGATGATTGAAATCTTACAATGTTCACACTAGCCGCTGAGATTATTTCAGTCTCATATTTCCAGTTTTTTTTTTTTACAGAAGACTTTTCAGATGTCTCACTGTTGTTACAGACAAGTTTACACCTTTATGCACAGTTGATATCACAGGATTCCCTTCACAATGACCTTTGCACACTCTCATTAGGTGCATCAATACAAAATAAAGGATTTGAGCCAGTCTGCTGCTAATGTACGTGTGCATTTCCAGTTGCTAAACGTTTTTATTTTATTTTAACACAGACCACCATGTTTGTTTGGCATATCCTATAAAATCAAATTTAAGCAGTATGTTAATTTCTACTTTTTGAGAGTTTCTAACCCCTCATAAAGATAAACTTCCAGATGTAAAGTCTGATCAGTATTTGAGAGGGTTGCACAGGATTAGGACATAATTGCTCTGCTCTTGCAATAGGCCTTGAGTGCTCGTGTACCCGAGGTTAAGGAGGAATTGCTGTTGACCGGCAACTATTGAAGATGCATGGGCACCTATACTGAATGGATATATCTCCAAAGGTTTGACATTATAACATTGTTTCTGGAGACGTCAACTTCTTCAGCAGTTTGTCAGTGATTTGTTACTAACAAAATAAGAAAACTTCCCATCAAATGGCTGCACGTCTTGCCACTCTATTGTATTCCGATGCAATTAGACCTCGTGCTAGAAGACGAGATATGCAATCTTCATGACCACATTCCTGTGAATATAAGATGGTAACAATGCACCCAGGGCTCCTTTCTCGCAGGTTGCCATAATTATTTGTAAATGACTACTTTGTCTTTATTGGAAATGTGGAGAACTTTATTGCTTATCAGACTGAAATATCTCTGCAGAACTCCCGATCTCTTTTACAACTCTCTGTTTGATGTAATCCAAAATGTGACACCTGGGTCTTTAATAATTCACTGCTTGTTAACATTAAACAACTGTTAACATGCTCAAATAATTAGTTATGCTTGCTTGACATGTTTGCATGTTTAATAATTGATGCATTTATCTTAATTACTGATGGGGAAGCTGGTGTAATGTGCATATTTTTTGCATCTTAACATTCGAACAAAGCTGACTTTCTGCCAGTGATTGTTAGGCTCAGACTTTTCATTATTTATTATAATTAATTCACAAGAGGTAGTGTATGTTATTGACAACAAAAAAAGACTTTTGCAAAACACATTTAGGGAGGTAGTTTACATTTTTAAGGAGTTCGCTGTGTTTTAACATTCATAAGTCTGTGTTTTAGAGATTGTTGGGATTAATTTTCAAAGGTTTCATAAAGACTTACATAGTCTATATACATACAGTATGCGGGCAAAGATGTAATCACTCATATATTGGTATATACATAGCTTTTATTAGGTTGATCCAATCAGGTGGTTTGTGGCTCTATATGATAGCTTAGTACTTCATGTAAAGAAATGCCCTCTATGTATACATAATACAGGCTTACAGAGCAACCCAAGGCAGAGATGAAAATAAGTTGTATTGATTCTGATCCATATTCTTGTAAATGTGGGCAGTATTATAGTAGTTATATTCTTGTACATAGGAGCAGTATTATAGTAGTTATATTCTTGTACATAGGAGCAGCATTGTCACGGATCTCTTCTCCGTGGTGTCACTTATTCATCACGTGCCTGCTCTCACACGTGACTTGGGGTTATGCCTGGGGTTAATCTATCTCCCCAATATCAGTCCAGCATTCAACCTCTGTCCTATGCTGTAATGGGAGCATAAATCACACACCGACCCAGGCCACACACCCGCTCATATACGCTGCCACCACTCACCGAATACATGGGCGATGAGTCCCGGAACTAATAATACTATTAATGTCTATCACTCATAAGGCTCACACACCTTAGACTATGGATTCTTTTAGAACATTCAAGGTTCAACTTGTTAAAGTTTTATACTTTAATAACAAAAGGTTCAATGCTTACAATAAGAAAAAGGTATACAAATATGATAATAAAAAGACATACAACTTATGCAAAACAGTATAAAATAAAGAGGAGAACTTACAGAAATTATCTAACTGGTAGTTGCTTCTGCTCCTTGAGGGTAGGACGAATGTAGATTGGATCACACCAGATTCTCAGGCTGCCCCATCATGTGAACACAATTCTTTGTCTGCAGCCTAAATTTATAACTTTGGTCTGGAGGTCAGGTTTCTAGACCGGCCCCTCAGGTTAATATCATAATTGCTAGCTTTCTGATTGGCCACGGCTGCGCTACTACTGAATATATTATTTTTCTCTTGAGACACTTGTGAAAAGGTTCTCAGGAATAAATACCCTCAGGCTGCAATTAACACCTCCCCTCCAAGACCTAGGAGGTGCCAAATGTTAGCTTTCTTCTTGGCCCTAGCTAGACCTCCTGGTGACATATGGAGACACAATTTCTACTAGTTCCAAGGAAGTACCTATTAACACCCAGGAGAGACTTGCCACATACTAGTCACACATATAACCCTAGACATATGTCACTACACACATATAGATATATATACACATATTTCACCACAAGTATTATAGTAGTTATATTCTTGTACATGTGGGCAGTATTATAGTAGTTATATTCTTGTACATAGGGGCAGTTGTTGTGAATTCTGTTGTCGAGCTCCCTCCTGTGGTTGTGAATGGTACTTCGGTGAGTTCTGTCCGTGAGCTCCCTCTAGTGGCTGTGAGTGGAGCTGCTGCTTCTGAGGTTCCTTACACAGGTGACGTGGTTTATCCTTTGGTTGGCTGCTCTATTTAACTCCTCTTAGATCGTTACTCCATGCCAGCTGTCAATGTTTCTGCATTGGTTCAGTTCGCTCTTGGATCTTTCTGGTGACCTGTCTACTCCAGCAGAAGCTAAGTTCCTGATAGTATCTAATTCGTTCATTGTTTTCTTGTCCAGCTGGATATCATGATTTTGTCTTGCTAGCTGGAAGCTCTGGGATGCAGAGTGGCATCTCCGCAACGTTAGTTGGTGCGGAGGTCTTTTTTGCACACTCTGCGTGGTCTTTTGTAGTTTTTTGTGCTGATCGCAAAGCTACCTTTCCTATCCTCTGTCTATTTAGTAAGTCTGGCCTCCCTTTGCTGAAACCTGTTTCATTTCTGCGTTTTTGACTTTCATCTTTACTCACAGCCAATATATGTGGGGGCTGCCTCTTCCTTTGGGGAATTTCTCTGAGGCAAGGTAGGCTTTATTTTCTATCTCTAGGGCTAGCTAGCTCTTAGGCTGTGACGAGGCGCCTAGGGAGCGTCAGGAGCGCTCCACGGCTATTTCTAGTGTGTGTGATAGGATTAGGGATTGCGGTCAGCAGAGCTCCCACATTTCAGAGCTTGTCCTGTGTGAGTTTTAACTATCAGGTCCTTCCGGGTGGTCCTAACCACCAGGTCATAACAGATAACACAGGATCCACCATTCTCAATCGGTGATGTCACAACTCACCTCCTCCTCCTCCTGTACAATGAATGATAACACCTCTATATACAGTAGATAACACAATATCCACCATTCACAAAAGATGATGTCACAGCTTACCTCCTCCTGTATAATGACTAATAACACCTCTATATACAGTAGATAACACAGGATCCACTATTCACAATAGGTGATGTCACAGCTCACCTCCTCCTCCTCCTGTACAATGACTGATAACACCTCTATATACAGTAGATAACACAAGGATCCACCATTCACAATAGGTGATGTCAAAGTAGTTATATTCTTGTACATAGGGGGCAGTATTATAGCAGTTATATTCTTGTACATAAGGTGCAGTATTATAGTAGTTATATACTTGTACATAGGAGTAATATTATAGTAGTTATATTCTTGTACATAGGGGCAGTAGTATAGTAGTTATATACTTGTACATAGGAGCAATATTATAGTAGTTATATTGTTGTACATAGGGTCAGCATTATCAGGGCTGCCACTAGGAATTTTGGGGTCCCATACTGGCAAAATTTTAGGGACTCCCTTGAGACTCTGCCAAGGCTCCACCCCAGCCCCGCCTCCTCCCCTCTAACCTTCCACAGTCCCACTGCCCACTCTTAGAAAAACTCCACATCTGCACCACGTCCTCACCAATCACACATTAACCACTCTTCTCACCAGATCACATACATAGCTGGCAGCTTTTGTTTTGGCCAAAAGATTTTTAAGCCGCCACCACAACTAGGTAGACTTTTTTGGCCGGGCTCTACTCTACTGAATCCTATTAAACATTTGTTAAAATGTGCAATACATTTTAGGTATATTTTTATATTTCAATTTTTAAAATGACCAATAATATCACATACAAAGGACAAATACCATCGCACCATGACCAGATCATAGTAACATAGTAACATAGTTAGTAAGGCCGAAAAAAGACATTTGTCCATCCAGTTCAGCCTATATTCCATCATAATAAATCCCCAGATCTACGTCCTTCTACAGAACCTAATAATTGTATGATACAATATTGTTCTGCTCCAGGAAGACATCCAGGCCTCTCTTGAACCCCTCGACTGAGTTCGCCATCACCACCTCCTCAGGCAAGCAATTCCAGATTCTCACTGCCCTAACAGTAAAGAATCCTCTTCTATGTTGGTGGAAAAACCTTCTCTCCTCCAGACGCAAAGAATGCCCCCTTGTGCCCGTCACCTTCCTTGGTATAAACAGATCCTCAGTGAGATATTTGTATTGTCCCCTTATATACTTATACATGGTTATTAGATCAAATATTACCACCACATAGTGACCAAATAACAGCACATACAAGGAACAAATACCGCCACACCATGGCCAGACAACATATTACCACCACCTAGAGAATGAATACTACAATACTGATCATTAATCAAAGAAACACAATACTATCACCATATGTGCCATTATACACAGGAGATCTGTACTTAGTATGCAGTGTCCTGGTACAGGTAATACAGTGATTATTGGTGACATTATATACAGGAGCTCTGTATATAGTGTATAGTGTACAGGTTATACAGTGATCAATGACATTATACACAGGAGCTCTATATATAGTGTCAGCGTAAAGGTAATGACATAGTCACAGGACCTCTGTATATAGTATGCAGTGTATAGTGTTAGTGTACAGGTAACACACTGACTCACCAGAGACGTCTCTAGGTGAAGTCCTTCATCTTCACTTTTCATCTTCATCCAGCATAGACCACCATCACTTCTTCCAGCCAGGGCTCGTCTCTGCAGGAAATAGCACATTTATCTAGAGCACCGCTTGCAAAACACATTACTTAATTTTTTCCCATCTTCTACACTACACCAGATGAAGAAAAAAAGGTGACTCAGTGTCGCTCTGCACAGTAACAGGACCGCCCCCCTTTTAAAACAGTATCCTAAAAAATAAAATTAATACATCACTGCAGTAATAATATCCCTTAATTAGCCCATATGATGATAATATCCCCCATACTGGCCCCCATGTGTCTCATTCCTGGCTCTAGCCATATGTTCTCCCATCCTGCCCTCATGAGTATCTATTCTGCCCCATGCGATGTCCCATCCTGCCCCATGATCCTGACCCATCTGTCCCATGATCCTGCCCCATATGTCCCATTATTCTACCTCATCTGTCCCCTGATTCTACCCCATCAATCCCATGATTCTACCCCATCTGCCCCATGATCCTGCCCCATCTTCCCCATGATCCTGCCCCATCTGCCCCATGATCCTGCCCCACATCTGCCCCATGATCCCGCCCCATCTGTCTCCATCGTATCATCCTGCCCCATGATCCTGCACCATGTGTCTCCATCCTGCCCCATGATCCTGCACCATGTGTCTCCATCCTGCCCCATCTGTCTCCATTCTGCCCCATATTCCTGCCCCATCTGTCTCCATCCTGTCCCATATTCCTGCCCCATCTGTCTCCATCCTGCCCCATATTCCTTCCCATCTGTCTCCATCCTGCCCCCATGGCTCCATCCTGCCCCTTGTGTCTCCATTGTACCCCTGTCTCCATTCTTTCCCGTGTCTCCATTCTCCCCGTGTCTCCATTATTCCCTATGTGTCTCCATTCTTTCTCCTGTGTCTTCATTCTACCCCCTGTGTCTCCATTCTTCCTCCTGTGTCTTCATTCTACCCCATGTGTCTCCATTCTGCTCTGTGTCTCCATTCTTTCCCCTTGTGTCTCCATCCTGCCCCTTGTGTCTCCATTCTTCCCTGTGTCACCATTCTTCCCCCTGTGTCTCCATTATTTTCCCTGTGTCTCCATTCTTCCCCATGTTACCATTCTGCCCCCTGTGTCTCTATTCTTTCCCGTGTCTCTATTCTCCTCCCTGTGTCTCCATTCTCCCCCCTGTATCTCCATTCTCCCCCCTGTGTCTACATTCTCCCCTCCGTGTCTCCATTCTGCCCCCTGTGTCTTCATTCTGCTCCGTGTCTCCATTCTGCTCTGTGTCTCCATTCTGCCCCCTGTGTCTCCATTCTGCTCCGTGTCTCCATTCTGCCCCCTGTGTCTCCATTCTGCTCCGTGTCTCCATTCTGCTCCGTGTCTCCATTCTGCTCTGTGTCTCCATTCTGCTCCGTGTCTCCATTCTGCCCCCTGTGTCTCCATTCTGCTCCGTGTCTCCATTCTGCCCCCTGTGTCTCCATTCTGCCCCCTGTGTCTCCATTCTGCCCCCTGTG
This sequence comes from Ranitomeya imitator, assembly GCF_032444005.1. Classification (NCBI taxonomy): domain Eukaryota; kingdom Metazoa; phylum Chordata; class Amphibia; order Anura; family Dendrobatidae; genus Ranitomeya; species Ranitomeya imitator. Next base: position 144,194,044 of record NC_091290.1, read on the forward strand.
TCTCCATTCTGCCCCCTGTGTCTCCATTCTGCTCCGTGTCTCCATTCTGCCCCCTGTCTTTATTCTGTCCCGAGCTTGCCACTTTCAATAAAAATAAAAAACTTTCTCCTTACCTGGCCGCGCTCCAGCACCGACGTTCCACCCCAGGTATTTCAAGCGCATGCTCACCGGTGAACGACAATGACATCATACGGCGACGATGTGAGCGCTGACATCAGCTGCCAGCCTCCGATTGGCTGGCGGCTTTTAACTATTGCCGTTCCGGTCCTTATAGGGGCAGTATTATAGTGATGATTATATTTTTGTACATTTGGGACAATATTATAATATCAGAAAAGGCAAAAAAAAAAGTCAGCTCATCCATAGGAAGATCCCCTGCATGGAGACATGTAACGTGCCAAGAGTTTGGCAGAAGCAAAAATACGATAATGAATGATCAGAATCTTATATTAAATGCCATAACTTTATTGTGCAAAAATACAAAAATAGAGAAAGGAACATTGCAACTTCATTTCTAAAAAAAATCATCAAAATATTATGCATATGCATTTAAGATGGCTATCTTTAATCATTGCATGGCGCTAAAATCTGTTTCTTCAAGTGATATCAAACAGACTTAAATGACATTGAGATCAGAGTTCTGTGGGGGCCATTTCATCAATTCCAGGACTCCTTTTTTATGCTGAGCACAGTTCTTAATAACATTGGTCCATCGTTGTTTCGCTGCAGAATATATTTGTAGCACATCAGATGCCTCCCTGATGGTATTAATGACGGATAGGTATCTGCCTTTATTTCTCAACATTGAAGACACCAATAATAGAAAACATTGAGAAATTTAGACATAGTAATTAGCCGGAGAAACTTAGGGGCAGCATTTTGGCACAAGGAGTTTGTGATTTGGTCAGGACTAATGATTAGTGTTGAGCGATACCGTCCGATACTTGAAAGTATCGGTATCGGATAGTATCGGCCGATACCCGAAAAATATTGGATATCGCCGATACCGATATCCGATACCAATACAAGTCAATGGGACATCAAGTATCGGAAGGTATTCTCATGGTTCCCAGGGTCTGAAGAAGAGGAAACTCTCCTTCAGGCCCTGGGATTCATAGGGATGTGTAAAATAAAGAATTAAAATAAAAAATATTGATATTCTCACCTCTCTGGCGGCCCCTGGACATCACGCTGGTAACCGGCCGGCTTCTTTGTTTAAAATGAGCGCCTTCAGGACCTGCGAATGACGTCGCGGCTTCTGATTGGTCGCGTGCCGCCCATGTGACCGGCACGCGACCAATCAGAAGCCACGACGTCATTCACAGGTCCTTAATTCCTAGAATTAGGAGTTTTGTGAATGAGAATGACGTCGCGGCTTCTGATTGGTCGCGTGCCGGTCACATGGGCGGCACACGACCAATCAGAAGCCGCGACGTCATTCGCAGGTCCTGAAGGCGCTTATTTTAAACAAAGAAGCCGGCCGGTTACCAGCGTGATGTCCAGGGGCCGCCGGAGAGGTGAATATATCAATATTTTTTATTCTAATTCTTTATTTTACACATCCCTATTGATCCCATACCGATACCCGATACCACAAAAGTATCGGATCTCGGTATCGGAATTCCGATACCGCAAGTATCGGCCGATACCCGATACTTGCGGTATCGGAATGCTCAACACTACTAATGATGCCATCATTAAAAATGCAGGTAAATACTTAACCGTTGTGCAATACCTATATGTGACTTTTTTTTCCTATATAGAGCAATATTGGAGTGTTGATGTACATAGAAGTGATCAAACATAAGTAGAAGTGTCAAACAGGTTTAAGTTTCCTGTAAAGACTAAAAAAGTGAAAAATGTAAAAACTATTTTTTTAATATATTAAAAATAAACATTTAAATAATTTTTAATTTTCTCCAGTTAAAAATAAAATTAGTGTTAAAAAAAACAACAACATATATTTGGTATCGCAATTGCAAGGCAAAAGAAAAAAGAAAAAACTCTGGGAGCTGTAACAATGAAGACAAAGATGAGAAGGTGTAGAAAAATAATGACGAAGTGCCTAACTTAAAAATCCAAAATGATTCTCTATTAACCAACATACTAAAATGATATGGATGAGATTTTGGGGATTTGTTTTATTATTTTCAATCTTAAACAAGAGGGATCTTTATTGTGTGTTCAATAAAATTGTTTAGACAAAGTATGATTTAAAATCCCATTTTTGATGTTTATTCATCCCATTTCTAACGGTCGGAATAGTTCTCCCGACATATTGTAAACTACAGCTATGTTGTAACAAGTGCGACCTGCACAACTCCGCCAGGTGAGCAGATTCCATCTACTCCTCCCTGTTTCTTATCTTTACCATGGAGCTAGATATTTGATATTGCAGCCTTCAAAAACGACTGATCGATAAAAATATAAAACTTGAACACTGAAAAGAGAAAATAAATAGAATCAACAGATTTTCTTTTTTTTTTGGTCAAATGTAATCAAAATCTTCTGTTTACTCGAAAAATTATAAAAAAGGAGCTTGCCATGAAAAAAACCACCTTAAACAGCTTCATTATTGGAAATATTTTTTTTTAAAAAGTTAGGGTTCTTCGAAAATGGCAATACCATTTTTCTTTTTTAAACATCAGAATTTTTTAAGAACTAAAATAGTAAAAAACTATCCATGTTTGGTATCATTGTAATCATACTGACCTGGAGAATCGTGTTGTCTGATCATTTTTACTGCACAATTAATTCTGTACAAATATGACCACACACGCCGGCAATGGATTTCTTTTCGCCATCTCATCACACTTGGATTATTTTTGTCACTTTCTCATACTTGATATGGTAAAATGATTTGTGTCACTCATTCTGAAAAAAAAAAACGAGCCTCACATGTCTAAGCTCACGGAAATGTAGAAAAGTTAAGATACAAATAGAAAAGGGAGAACAAGAAAAGTCTCACCGTGCGATAAGTCGTTGGCTGCTCTAATTAGGTATGCGTGGATCCAATAATCGTTGACCACCGGTGATAGAAGCCAAAGGAAAAAAGAAAATGAAATTCAAATCTTTATTCCATCCAGATTAAATATTGGGACATCCACGGCATAGGATTAAAAACATGTTCATTTTGACGCGTTTCTGGCTGAAGCCCATAGTTGTAGACAAGTTATGGATTTTTGAAACAAAATGCAAAAACAAAAACCGAGTACTTTAGGGGATAAACAAATCCTTCTAAAGTTTTCCATTCCACCTTTTATTTTAGACAAAGGGTGTGTTTCCGCAGAGCAGACATCAGGCACGTACCTAAGAGAATTTAATGTTAACAGTCAAATATCTTTCATTTTTTTATGATCATAACTATGATTCTTTGTGTTGACAGAAGCCTATGATTCTCTGACTTTTTGTTCTTGACAGAAAATGATATCTGAACCGTCTTCCTTGTCCTGAAAAAAAAAAAAAATGTAATAACAATTCAGTTCCTGTTCTCTAATGTGGTCACGGAAATTAAACAGATTTCAGCCATGCCTGCAAAATAAATCACAACAATAAGTAATTGTCTCCATTACGCTGAAACACTAATACATAATTACATTGAAACATGATACATTCTTTATCCGGGATAGAATGGAAGCTGCATTATGATATAGACTGTCAATGGGTAGAGGTCTCGGGATTGGGCAGGTATAGGGAGGCCACGTCTATAATCCGCTGCTTATTGGAAGGCCTGCGGATCTGTGTTTATGGCCAGGTCAGACTTCAGAGTTGAGCAGATTAAAGCTACATCTTAAGCTATGTTTTGCGCAACAAAGTGACTGAACCCCTCAGGCGGGACAAGGATTAAACCAAAGTTGTAAATGTAACATAGTTAGAAATGATTTTTCCAGTATTTAATTTCTGAGATTTAATCTAAAAGGAAACTTTTTTATATACAAGTATCAATCCCCAAAGAGCCAGCATCATGATAAGACCATTGACTTCTACTTGACCCGTGTCTCTCTCCTGCTTGGTCACTGCCTTGGGCGGACAGGCGGGTCATTTACCACATTATTCTCCCTGGGACCAAAACATTGTTTCCTATTCATTTAGACCCAACAAACTGTGTTATTGTATTAAAATGTACAGTAAATCAGTAAGTGCCATAAAGATTGTGACCTCAGCACGTAACATAATACGTCATTAAATGGCAAACTATAGTCACATAATCACATATACAACCGCTATTTACTTTTGTTTTCAAAGCAACCAGAAAATACATTGAATTAGAAGGTTTTTGCTTTTTGCTACTCGTCAAAATGGGATGTAGTTAGCAAGCGTGTTGGAAAAATCCTACAATAGGTTTTTAATGCGCAGATACAATGTCAGGTGGCTCATTTATGTGATAAGAGAAAGGAGGCAACGAATTGTGGAAGATGTAGTTCAGAGCTCATTTGAGTTCCGACACACAGCCACTATTGATGAGAGCCTTGTGTGCTCGGATATGCATCGAGTATTGCCTGTGCTCGAGTAACCCGTGTCTCCATATTCTGTGGCTGTTACAGCCACAAAACATGCGGAGATTGCCCATGTATGTCTTATTCCCATGCATTCCTTCCTTGATTAGCATTTGCACAAACATTTTTCTTTGTTTTACCGCAGCAGAATAGAAAGTGCAGCTCTGGAGTATAATACAGGAGGTAACTCAGGATCAGTAATGTAATGTATGTACACAGTGACTGCACCAGCAGAATAGTGAGCGCAGCTCTGGAGTATAATACAGGATGTAACTCAGGATCAGTAATGTATGTACACAGTGACTGCACCAGCAGAATAGTGAGTGCAGCTCTGGGGTATAATACAGGATGTAGCTCAGGATCAGTAATGTAATATATGTACACAGTGACTGCACCAGCAGAATAGTGAGTGCAGCTCTGGGGTATAATACAGGATGTAGCTCAGGATCAGTAATGTAATGTATGTACACAGTGACTGCACCAGCAGAATAGTGAGCGCAGCTCTGGAGTATAATACAGGAGGTAACTCAGGATCAGTAATGTAATGTGTGTACACAGTGACTGCACCAGCAGAATAGTGAGTGCAGCTCTGGGGTATAATACAGGATGTAGCTCAGGATCAGTAATGTAATATATGTACACAGTGACTGCACCAGCAGAATAGTGAGTGCAGCTCTGGGGTATAATACAGGATGTAGCTCAGGATCAGTAATGTAATGTATGTACACAGTGACTGCACCAGCAGAATAGTGAGCGCAGCTCTGGAGTATAATACAGGATGTAACTCAGGATCAGTAATGTATGTACACAGTGACTGCACCAGCAGAATAGTGAGTGCAGCTCTGGGGTATAATACAGGATGTAACTCGTGATCAGTAATGTAATGTATGTACACTGTGACTGCACCAGCAGAATAGTGAGTGCAGCTCTGTGGTATAATACAGGATGTAACTCAGGATCAGTAATGTAATGCATGTACACAGTGACTGCACCAGCAGAATAGTGAGTGCAGCTCTGGAGTATAATACAGGATGTAACTCAGGATCAGTAATGTAATGTATGTGCACAGTGACTGCACCAGCAGAATAAGGAGTGCAGCTCTGGGGTATAATACAGGATGTAGCTCAGGATCAGTAATGTAATATATGTACACAGTGACTGCACCAGCAGAATAGTGAGTGCAGCTCTGTGGTATAATACAGGATGTAGCTCAGGATAAGTAATGTAATGTATGTACACAGTGACTGCACCAGCAGAATAGTGAACGCAGCTCTGCGGTATAATACAGGAGGTAACTCAGGATCAGTAATGTAATGTGTGTACACAGTAACTGCACCAGCAGAATAGTGAGTGCAGCTCTGGGGTACAATACAGGATGTAACTCAGGATCAGTAATGTAATGTATGTACACAGTGACTGCACCAGCAGAATAGTGAGTGCAGCTCTGGGGTATAATACAGGATGCAACTTAGGATCAGTAATGTAATGTATGTACACTGTGACTGCACCAGCAGAATAGTGAGTGCAGCTCTGGGGTATAATACAGGATGTAACTCAGGATCAGTAATGCAATGTATGTACACAGTGACTGCACCAGCAGAATAGTGAGCGCAGCTCTGGGGTATAATACAGGATGTAACTCAGGATCAGTAATGTAATGTGTGTACAAAGTGATTACACCAGCAGAATAGTGAGTGTCATGATCCCAATGGCAGGGGATCACAAAAGGACAAGCACAAAAAATAAAACAAGCTCTAGGGTGATGGAAACTGAGCTGACCGCGATCCTGAACCTCAACACACAACTAGCTGTAGCCGGGGAACGTGCCTACGATGATTCTAGACGTCTCGCGCCAGCCGAAGAACTAACTTTCCCTATTAGAAGAAACACAGACCTCTCTTGCCTCCAGAGAAACACCCCACAGAAATAGCAGCCCCCCACATGTAATGACGGTGAAATGAGAGGAAAGCACATACATAGTTATGAAAACAGATTCAGCAAAATGAGGCCCGCTAAAGCTAGATAGCAGAGGATACAAAAGTGAACTGCGCGGTCAGCGAAAAACCCTACAAAAAACCATCCTGAAATTACTTGAACTCATGTTCCAACTCATGGAACATGAGGAGTAATATCAGCCCACTAGAGCAACCAGCAAAAAGGAATCACATATCTGCAAGCTGGACTAAGACAAAAATTAAGCAAAACGTGGAACAGGAAAATCAAAAACTTAGCTTGTCCTGAAGAATACAGAAGCGGGAAGCAGAGGTAACAAGACACACTGATTACATTGATAGCCAGCGAGGAAATGACAAGAAAGCCAGGTTAAATAGGAAACTCCCATATCCTGATAGAACAGGTGGACACCAGAGACCGCAGAGAACACAAGTCACCCAGTACCATCTGTAACCACCAGAGGGAGCCCAAAAACAGAATCCACAACAAGTGAGTGCAGCTCTGGAGTATAATACAGGGTGTAACTCAGGATCAGTAATGTAATTATGTACACAGTTACTGCACCAGCAGAATAGTGAGTGCAGCTCTGTGGTATAATACAGGATGTAACTCAGGATCAGTAATGTAAAGTATGTACACAGTGACTGCACCAGCAGAATAGTGAGTGCAGCTCTGGAGTATAATACAGGATGTAACTCAGGATCAGTAATGTAATGTATGTACACAGTGACTGCACCAGCAGAATAGTGAGTGCAGCTGTGGGGTATAATACAGGATGTAACTCAGGATCAGTAATGTAATGTATGTACACAGTGACTGCACCAGCAGAATAGTGAGTGCAGCTCTAGAGTATAATACAGGATGTAACTCAGGATCAGTAATGTAATGTATGTATACAGTGACTGCACCAGCAGAATAGTGAGCGCATCTCTGGAGTATAATACAGGATGTAACTCAGGATCAGTAATGTAATGTATGTACACAGTGACTGCACCAGCAGAATAGTGAGTGCAGCTCTGGAGTATAATACAGGGTGTAACTCAGGATCAGTAATGTAATGTATGTACACAGTGACTGCACCAGCAGAATAGTGAGTGCAGCTCTGGAGTATAATACAGGATGTAACTCAGGATCAGTAATGTAATGTATGTACACAGTGACTGCACCAGCAGAATAGTGAGCGCAGCTCTGGAGTATAATACAGGATGTAACTCAGGATCAGTAATGTAATGTATGTACACAGTGACTGCACCAGCAGAATAGTGAGTGCAGCTCTGGGGTATAATACAGGATGTAACTCAGGATCAGTACAGGATCAGTGATGTTAATTTGCATTTACAAGTTATTCTTAAGTTTTTTGTTGGTTAATTACAAGCTGTACAATTATGTTCAAAATTGGCCTTGGACTTTAAGTAAAATACAATGTGTTACTTCTAAGCACTATAGGGATTATGGAGTTTTATGACAATTGGTATGCAGCAGGAGTTGGGGATTATGGGTAAATGAGGCCATTTATGTTTTCTTGCTGTTTTAAATATATAAAAAATAGTATTTTTAATAAACCCTATGTGTTTCGTGTAAGCAAAAATCACTGGCAGTCGCCATCATTGCTAAACCAGCTGCTTTATAATATATCGTTTGCGTCTATTCTTTAATTTGCTAGAGAAGAAGGCAGCAGGGGGCACAAACTTTTCTTTACATCTGTAGCGGTGCTCTATTGCACTACTTGATGATCAATGAATTTAATATCAAATTATGAGCCCATTGAGCGTGACACTGACTGGTCTGTTACGGCCGGACTCAAACAAAGGCTGTTTGTTATAGGGGTCATGTTGAAAGAAACTCAGATTTGTAAGAAGAAAATAATTGGAATGTGTTTGATGTACAATATTGTCACTGGTTTATATGAATTTTTTGGCAGAATACATGACCACAGGCGAGTATATTCTTGCTGAAAAATCTCATGCTATGTTATAGTGAAGCCTTTCACTGGGGAGAAAAGCTACAATGTTAATATTTGCACAATGAGACATTTTCTCATTTGTATCAAAACCTGGAGGAAACTCAGAATGCTGGGGTTCCTGGAAGGCCTGGGGTCATGTACAACGTATGTGATAATGTCAATCGCTTGTTTGCCACAGGATTTTAAAAGTATATATTTTACATGTAGCATTACATAACTAACAATTCCCTAATAGAATGTTCTTAAGAAAATCGAGAAAGTGAACCAGTAGATAACATGAAGCTTAGTTCTAAGGCTTCATAGAAACGTGGCAGATTCATTGGATTGTTTCAGGCATCTTCCACAAGTACAGAGCTATGCATGTGTGTGACCGATTTTGCAGGTTTTCCCACCTACAAAGAATGAGGAGGTCTGTAATTTCTATCCTAAGTACACTTCACTGGTGAGAGACAGAATCTAACAGTAAAATCCAGACTATCACATTGTATTAACCCCTTCACCCCGAAGCCTGTTTTCAACTTCCTGACCAGGCCATTTTTTTCAATTCTGACCACTGTCACTTTATGAGGTCATAACTCTGGAACGCTTCAACGGATCCCAGTGATTCTGAGACTGTTTTCTCCTGACATATTGTACTTTATGATAGTGGTAAAATTTCTTCAACATGACTTGCGTTTTTATTTTTGAAAAAAACGGAAATTTGGCGAATATTTTGAAAATTTCTGCAATTTTCAAACTTAAACCTTAAATTAGTCATATCAAACAAAATAGTTAATAAATAACATTACCCACGTGTCTGCTTTACATTAGCACAAATTTGGAAACATAATTTTTTTTTTTCGTTAGGAAGTTATAAGGGTTAAAAGTTGATTTCTCATTTTTACAACAACATTTGCAAAACCATTTTTTTTAGGGACCACCTCACACCTGAAGTGACTTTGAGGGGCCCATAGGACAGAAAATGCCCAAAAGTGACACCATTCTCAAAAATGCACCCCTCAAGTTACTCAAAACCACATTCAGGAAGTTTATTAACCCTTCAGGTGCTTCACAGGAATTTATGGAATGTTTAAAAAAAATTGAACATTTAACTTTTTTTCACAAAAATTTTGTTTCACATCCAATTTGTTTTATTTTACCAAGGGTAACAGGAGAAATTGGACCCCAAAAGTCATTGTACAATTTGTCCTGAGTACGTTGATACCACATTTGTGGAGGTAAACCACTGTTTGGGCACATGGCAGAGCTCAGAAGGGAAGGAGCGCCATGTGACTTTTCAATGCAAAATTTGCTGGAAATGAGATTGGACACCGTGTCGCGTTTGGAGAGCCTCTCATGTGCCTAAACAGTAGAAACCCCCCACAAGTGACACCATTTTGGAAAGTAGACCCCCTAAGGAACTAATCTAGATGTGTGGTGAGCACTTTGAACCCCCAAGTGCTTCACAGAATATTATAACGTAGAGCCGTAAAAAAAATCATATTTTTTTTCAAAAAAATGATCTTTTTGCCCCAAATTTTTTATTTTCCCAATGGGAACAGAGAAGTTGGACCCCAAAAGTTGTTGTGCAATTTGTCCTGAGTACGCTGATGCCCCATATGTGGGGGTAAACCACTGTTTTGGCGCATGGCAAAGCTCGGAAGGGAAGAAGCGCCGTTTGATTTTTCAATGAAAAATTGGCTGGAATTGAGATCGGACACCATGTCGCGTTTGGAGAGCCCCTGATGTGCCTAAACAGTGGAAACCCCCCACAAGTGACACCATTTTGGAAAGTAGACCCCCTGAGGAACTTACCTAGATGTGTGGTGAGCATTTTGAACCCCCAATTATTTCACTAAAGTTTATAATGTAGACACGAGAAAATTAAAAAATCATTTTTTTTCCGCAAAATTATCTTTTAGCTCACAATTTTTTGTTTTCCCAAGGGTAACAGGGGAAATTGGACCACAAAAGTTGTTGTCCAATTTGTCCTGGGTACGCTGATACCCCATAAGTGGGGGAACCACTGTTTGGGCGCATGGCAGAGATCGGAAGGGAAGGAGCACCATTTTACTTTTAGAATGCAGACTTTGATGGAATTGTCTGTGGGCGTCATGTTGCATTTGCAGAGCCCCTAATGTACCTAAACAGTAGAAACCCCCCCACAAGTGACCCCATATTGGAAACTAGACCCCCCAAGGAAGTTATCTAGATGTGTTGTGAGAAGGTTAAACCCCCAAGTGTTTCCCTAAAGTTTATAACGCAGAGCCGTGAAAATAAAAAGTTTTTTTTTCCACGAAAATGATTTTTTAGCCCCCCAATTTTTATTTTCACAAAGGTAACAGGAGAAATTGGACTGCAAAACTTGTTGTCCAATTTGTCTTGAGTACGCTGATACCCCATATGTGGGGGGAATCACTGTTTGGGCGCATGGCAGAGATCGGAAGGGAAGGAGCACCATTTTACTTTTTCAACGCAGAATTGGCTGGAATTGAGATCGGACACCATGTCACATTTGGAGAAGCCCTGATGTGCTTAAACAGTGGAAACCCCCCAATTCTAACTCCAAACCTAACCCAACACACCCCTAATCCTAATCCCAACCATAACCCTAACCACACCCCTAACCCCAACACACCCCTAACCCTAATCCTGTCTCTCACAGGTGAAGTGTACCTACGGTAAAAAATTACAGATCTCTCCATTCTTTATAGGTGGGAAAACTTGCAATGTACCAAATACTTATTTTCCCCTCTGTGTTTTCCAAATGTTTGCTTTCCAAGATCTTTTTTGCGGGATCACAGTGGCACTTCTTTTATAGTGACGTAATATCGCATAACTGCATTATCTCCCTATATACTTAGTGCATTATTATGTAACAGGACCACATGCATTAGTATTAGTTATGTCCACTTAATGTTTTTGCTATGTAATCTGAGAACACCATGAGGTAAGGGCCAAGACACTGATTACAGTGATATATTACATACTAGATGGTGGCCCGAGAAGGAAAGAGCAGCCACATTGCCGCTTGACTGTGGCCGTCGCTGATTGGTCGTGGCAATGGTCGTCGGCGTTTTGCCATGACCAATCAGCGACTTGGATTCCATGACAGACAGAGGCCGCGACCAATGAATATCCGGGACAGACAAAAAGACGGAAGTGACCCTTAGACAATTATATAGTAGATGTACATAAAAAGTTACTAATCAGTGGGATGGGCAGGACCAGCTTTCTGAGCACCCAGGAAAATTAGTGATACATTACTGGAGTCAGGGTCTCTTTCTCTACATTATGCTACTCTCGGATAAAGTAGCAAAAACCTGGTGAAAGATTCCATTTAAAGGGAACCTGACAGCTGATTCCTGCCCTTTCCATGGGCAGCATGTATCAGACACTGGCTGCATTATTTCAGTCATGTATGTTTAACTCTGAAACACTGCAGCTTTTTGGAGAAAAACATAGTTTAATAGACTCATTCTGGGCTACACAGTAGACTAGTTAGACAGGTGGTCACAATGGATGGTGAAAAAATAAAAACTCACATTTATTCTGCCTTCTGTAGCGACGTTTCGGTCAACAGACCTTTATCAAGCATTGATAAAAGCATTTTCATCATCCATTGTGGCGCTGTCTTTTTTCTTTGAAGTCTTGGTACGTTGTCCGGGATGGGCTCCCTGGCTCTGGACGTGCGCCCTTGTGTCCTCCGCTGAGACCTTTATTTGCAAAGAAAAAAAAGGGTGCGGTTTTGACTTTTTTCTGTCTTGACTCTGATAGTCGGACAGGTGGGTCCCCGGCGGTCTCTCTTTTAGTTCCTCTGGACTGACCGGTATCTTCTCTGGAGAGACCTACGTATCAATCACAGTAGACTAGTCGGACAGGTAACATAGTAACATATTTATTAAGGTTGAAAGAAGACTTTAAGTCCATCTAGTTCAACCCATAGCTTAACCTAACATGCCCTAACAAGTTGATCCAGAGGAAGGTCTCTCTTTGTTAGTGCCTCTGGACTGACCGGTATCTCCTTTGGAGAGACCTATCAATCACAGTAGACTAGTCGGACAAGTGGGCCCCGGCGGCCGCTCCTTGTTAGTTCCTCTGGACTGACCGGTATCTCCTCTAGAGGGACCTATCAATCAAAGTAGACTAGTCGGACAGGTGGGTCCCTGGCGGTTGCTCCTTGTTAGTTCCTCTGGACTGACCGGAATCTCCTTTGGAGAGACCTATCAATCACAGTAGATTAGTCGGACAGGTGGGCCCCGGCGGTCGCTCCTTGTTAGTTCCTCTGAACTGACTGGTATCTCCTCTGGAGAGACCTATCAATCAAGGGGAGCATCCAGAAGGCGCCTGAACCCACCTGTCTGACAACACCTTTAAAGGGTCTTTGTCAGCACAAAATTCAGACCAAGCAGGGTCAAAGAGTTCCGTGCGCTTTAGGTAGGTGAAGGTCACAGATATCTTGGGGGTATGTCTTAAAAATGTACTTTCAAGTTTTTTCACGACTTTGACATCGATGATCTATCCTAACGATAGGTCATCTTTGGCAGAGTTCAGAACAAAAGGATAAAGCTGGTAAAACCATGTCCTTCCTTCCAGTGTAAAAATTTATGATTAAAAATAAATATCTCCATCATTTAGCTACATTGCCCAAGACTGCATATTGAGTGCGTAGCTCCTTACTGACTGTCTCCTTCATTCATATCTCCTCTGGAGAGACCTATCAATCACAGTAGAATAGTCGGACAGGTGGGTCCCTGGCAGTCGCTCCTTGTTAGTTCCTCTGGACTGACCGGTATCTCCTTTGGAGAGACCTATCAATCACAGTAGACTAGTCGGACAGGTGGGTCCCTGGTGGTCGCTCCTTGTTAGTTCCTCTGGACTGGCCGTATCTCCTTTGGAGAGACCTATCAATCACAGTAGACTAGTCGGACAAGTGGGCCTCGGCGGTCACTCCTTGTTAGTTCCTCTGGACTGACCGGTATCTCCTCTAGAGGGACCTATCAATCAAAGTAGACTAGTCGGACAGGTGGGTCCCTGGCGGTTGCTCCTTGTTAGTTCCTCTGGACTGACCGGTATCTCCTCTGGAGAGACTTATCAATCACAGTAGACTAGTCAGACAGGTGGGCTCCGGCGGTCGCTCTTTGATAGTTCCTCTGGACTGACCGGTATCTCCTCTGGAGAGACCTATCAATCACAGTAGACTAGTCGGACAGGTGGGTCCCTGGCGGTTGCTCCTTGTTTGTTCCTCTGGACTGACCGGTATCTCCTCTGGAGAGACCTATCAATCACAGTAGACTAGTCGGACAGGTGGGTCCCTGGCTGTCGCTCCTTGTTAGTTCCTCTGGACTTACCGGTATCTCCTTTGGAGAGACCTATCAATCACAGTAGACTAGTCGGACAGGTGGGTCCATGGCGGTCGCTCCTTGTTAGTTCCTCTGGACTGACCGGTATCTCCTTTGGAGAGACTTATCTATCCCAGTAGACTAGTCGGACAAGTGGGCCCCGGCGGTCGCTCCTTGTTAGTTCCTCTGGACTGACCGGTATCTCCTCTAGAGGGACCTATCAATCAAAGTAGACTAGTCGGACAGGTGGGTCCCTGGCGGTTGCTCCTTGTTAGTTCCTCTGGACTGACCGGAATCTCCTTTGGAGAGACCTATCAATCACAGTAGACTAGTCGGACAAGTGGGCCCCGGCGGTCGCTCCTTGTTAGTTCCTCTGAACTGACTGGTATCTCCTCTGGAGAGACCTATCAATCAAGGGGAGCATCCAGAAGGCGCCTGAACCCACCTGTCTGACAACACCTTTAAAGGGTCTTTGTCAGCACAAAATTCAGACCAAGCAGGGTCAAAGAGTTCCGTGCGCTTTAGGTAGGTGAAGGTCACAGATATCTTGGGGGTATGTCTTAAAAATGTACTTTCAAGTTTTTTCACGACTTTGACATCGATGATCTATCCTAACGATAGGTCATCTTTGGCAGAGTTCAGAACAAAAGGATAAAGCTTGTAAAACCATGTCCTTCCTTCCAGTGTAAAAATTTATGATTAAAAATAAATATCTCCATCATTTAGCTACATTGCCCAAGACTGCATATTGAGTGCGTAGCTCCTTACTGACTGTCTCCTTCATTCATATCTCCTCTGGAGAGACCTATCAATCACAGTAGAATAGTCGGACAGGTGGGTCCCTGGCAGTCGCTCCTTGTTAGTTTCTCTGGACTGACCGGTATCTCCTTTGGAGAGACCTATCAATCACAGTAGAATAGTCGGACAGGTGGGTCCCTGGCAGTCGCTCCTTGTTAGTTCCTCTGGACTGGCCGTATCTCCTTTGGAGAGACCTATCAATCACAGTAGACTAGTCGGACAAGTGGGCCTCGGCGGTCACTCCTTGTTAGTTCCTCTGGACTGACCGGTATCTCCTCTAGAGGGACCTATCAATCAAAGTAGACTAGTCGGACAGGTGGGTCCCTGGCGGTTGCTCCTTGTTAGTTCCTCTGGACTGACCGGAATCTCCTTTGGAGAGACCTATCAATCACAGTAGACTAGTCGGACAGTTGGGTCCCCGGCGGTATATCTTTGTTAGTTCCTCTGGACTGACCGGTGTCTCCTTTGGAGAGACCTATCAATCACAGTAGACTAGTCGGACAGGTGGGTCCCTGGCGGTCGCTCCTTGTTAGTTCCTCTGGACTGACCGGTATCTCCTCTGGAGAGACTTATCAATCACAGTAGACTAGTCAGACAGGTGGGCTCCGGCGGTCGCTCTTTGATAGTTCCTCTGGACTGACCGGTATCTCCTCTGGAGAGACCTATCAATCACAGTAGACTAGTCGGACAGGTGGGTCCCTGGCGGTTGCTCCTTGTTAGTTCCTCTGGACTGACCGGTATCTCCTCTGGAGAGACTTATCAATCACAGTAGACTAGTCAGACAGGTGGGCTCCGGCGGTCGCTCTTTGATAGTTCCTCTGGACTGACCGGTATCTCCTCTGGAGAGACCTATCAATCACAGTAGACTAGTCGGACAGGTGGGTCCCTGGCGGTTGCTCCTTGTTTGTTCCTCTGGACTGACCGGTATCTCCTCTGGAGAGACCTATCAATCACAGTAGACTAGTCGGACAGGTGGGTCCCTGGCGGTCGCTCCTTGTTAGTTCCTCTGGACTTACCGGTATCTCCTTTGGAGAGACCTATCAATCACAGTAGACTAGTCGGACAGGTGGGTCCATGGCGGTCGCTCCTTGTTAGTTCCTCTGGACTGACCGGTATCTCCTTTGGAGAGACTTATCTATCCCAGTAGACTAGTCGGACAAGTGGGCCCCGGCGGTCGCTCCTTGTTAGTTCCTCTGGACTGACCGGTATCTCCTCTAGAGGGACCTATCAATCAAAGTAGACTAGTCGGACAGGTGGGTCCCTGGCGGTTGCTCCTTGTTAGTTCCTCTGGACTGACCGGAATCTCCTTTGGAGAGACCTATCAATCACAGAAGACTAGTCGGACAGGTGGGCCCCGGCGGTCGCTCCTTGTTAGTTCCTCTGGACTGACTGGTATCTCCTCTGGAGAGACCTATCAATCAAGGGGAGCATCCAGAAGGCACCTGAACCCACCTGTCTGACAACACCTTTAAAGGGTCTTTGTCAGCACAAAATTCAGACCAAGCAAGGTCAAAGAGTTCCGTGCGCTTTAGGTAGGTGAAGGTCACAGATATCTTGGGAGTATGTCTTAAAAATGTACTTTCAAGTTTTTTCACGACTTTGACATCGATGATCTATCCTAACGATAGGTCATCTTTGGCAGAGTTCAGAACAAAAGGATAAAGCTTGTAAAGCCATGTCCTTCCTTCCAGTGTAAAAATTTATGATTAAAAATAAATATCTCCTTCATTTAGCTACATTGCCCAAGACTGCATATTGAGTGCATAGCTCCTTACTGACTGTCTCCTTCATTCACAGCTCTCCATCCTGCCACAGAGAGACCTTCTATTAGCAGCATGTAACCCGGCAGCAGCCAGCGGGTTAATATGTAATAACCCATTTACATCATTTCTTTCCTGTAATATCGGCTGGCAGGGCCAATGGGCGTCCTGCTCTGCTTTAAAATGTCACAAATAGCAGATTTATGGATTTTTCTAAATACGTTATTTTAGTTTGACAGCATAAATCATTCATGCTCCTTTCCTGCGCTTACATTTTTTTTTTTCCGTTCCTTTTTTCTTACCTCTAACAGATTATTGAAACAGAAAATAAGCACAGGAAAGGCTACGAGGGGTATCGGGCTTTCAAATGTCAAGTTTGTACTTACAGTTGTATGTACGTCGACAGGGTCAAGAGCCCACATTATTTGTATATGTACACAGCGGGCCTACATAAAAGGTTATGTCACCTGCAGCTATTTTCTTACAGATTAACATAGGCCTGAAATCTACCTCGCAGCCTGGCTCCGACATGGAGCACGGCATTACAAGTTCTTATGTCAGGACCCACAGTATCAACTGGGTGATTGGTAGGTGTTGCTCTGGGCAATGGCGTCTATTGCAGAGTAAGTCTTTTAAATTACATCATGCTGCTCCTGATCTGCTCGTTTTAATATAATCCAAGCCCAGGGTCGAGCACTTAGCTGGGAACAGACAGACGGGCAGTTGCTACATATTATTTATTTATTTCTACAAAGATGCCATTTATTTTTTTTCCAAGGTCTTTCATGGAGTCTGAATAACAGTTTGAGGAGTCTAAAACTTCCATATAAGAGGTCCTAAAATGCATTCACACAATTTTTTTTTATTATTTATTTTAAATGGTTGTTATTGTTATTATTTTTAGGTCATATTATTTTATAATAAATACCAATGATGATGATATTATTATTATTATTATATCAACAATAACATTATTTATTTTGTGTAGCGTCGATAGTAATTTTTTGCTTAGTGTTATTATATGTTATTATTTATTTATTTTGTTTTGCATTTTTAGTAGTTTTTTGCTTAGTGTTATATGTTGTTATTTATTTATTTTGTTTAGCATATTTATTTAGTATTTTTTTGCTTAGCGTTATATGTTATTATTTATTTATTTATTTTGTTTAGCATCTTTAGTAGTTTTTTGCTTAGTGATACATGTTGTTATTTATTTTGTTTAGCATCTTTAGTATTTTTTTTGCTTAGTGTTATATGTTGTTATTTATTTTATTTAGCATATTTATTTAGTATTTTTTTGCTTAGCGTTATATGTTATTTATTTTATTTAGCATCTTTGTTTAGTATTTTTTGCTTAGTGTTATATGTTGTTATTTATTTATTTTATATAGCATCTTTATTTAGTATTTTTTTTGCTTAGCGTTATGTTATTTATTTATTTTATTTAGCATCTTTATTTAGTATTTTCTTGCTTAGTGATTTTTTTTTAACTATTAATAATATTACTATGTTACTATTCTAATTATTATAACTTACAGTAAGTATATCTTTGTTTCTCACATTACCTACTTTTGCCAGGAGGTCAGCCCAAACTTCGCAGGGAAGCTATAACTGTGCATTAGCAGTATTGTTTTTAAGCAGCACAGTCCTTCGCTAACTAGAACTGGCACACACACTGTAGGTGGACATAAAACATGAAGATATTTTCATATTTTTTGCAATCACAGCTGATCTGAGCTTTACCAGACCCATCTGCTCTCCCCTCACTATTGCCCCTATCCCTCATTAATCACATGGGGAGAAGCATGATGTGGGTGCCCCTTGAGCTTGGGCTACTAGGAACTGACTGGTGACAGAGCTGGGAACGCGTTCATCGTTTTATTAATGGCCCCGTGTAACTGGGACCAGTTTATGTTTCTCTTGATGGATTTGTAGTACTTCGCAGCTGCTACTAAGAGAAACTTTTCTTTAGAATTAGCAATAGAGGTTGGAGAAGTTGCAGTTCCCATTTATGCCCATGCCTCATGTCTCCAAAATCCATTTCCAAAACCGTGTCCTTTTATTACTGTCCTCAAGTACTATTAGATGTGAGCAATAAATGCTAAGACTAAATAGCCTGTGTCACTGATCCCTACTCCGTGGTGTAACTAATTTGCCAAGTGCCCACTCTCAGCACGTGACTTGGGGTTGTGCCTGCAAGGGTTAATCTATCTCCCCACTCTCAGTCCAGCATTCAACCTCTGTCCTATGCTGTAATGGGAGCATAAATCACACATGGACCCAGGCCACAAACCCACTCATACACGCTGCCACCACTCACCAAATACATGTGCGATGAGTCCCGGAAATATTAGTACTAATAATGTCTACCACTCATAAGGCTCACACACCTTAGGCTATGGATTCTTTTAGAACATTCAAGTTTCAACTTGTTAAAGTTTTATACGTTAATACAAAAAGGTTCAGTGCTTACAGTAAGAAAACAATATAAAAATATGATAATAAAAGACATATAACTTATGCAAAACAGTATAAAAATAAACAGGAGAAACTTACAGAAATCATCTAACTGGTAGTTTGCTTTCTAATCCCTGAGGGGGGTGACTGGAGTTGGTGGAACACATCAGCATCTCAGGCTGCCCTCACATGTAAACATGTTCCTCTGTATACAGCCCTAATTTATAGCTTTTGTCTGGAGGTCAGGTTTCTAGACCAGCCCCTCAGGTTAATATCATAATTGCTTGTTTTTTGATTGAACCACGGCCGCGCCCCCCAATGAATATATTATTTTTTCTTGAGACACTTTGTGTAAAAGTTCTCACAGAGATACTATCAGGCCGTAATTGACATCTCTTCCAAGAGCTAGGAGGTGTCAAATGTTACCTTTCTTCTTGGCTTCCAGCAGGACCCCCTGGTGAGATTGGAGACAGAAGTCTACTTGTCTCAGGAAAATACATATTAACACTTAGGTGTGACCTGCAGCTTTTCAAGACAGATTTTACATTATTGCCAGTGACACAATAAATCTGTACACAGTTTACTGTACACACACATATATACATATACACATATTCCACCACAGCCTGTCATTTATGCTCCAAGCACATGTAGTGGTCCCATGTTATGGAAGGTTTTGCGTTGTAACAAGGGACCATGCGGCCCTATAACAAATTATTGAAAGGAATAATTCCACGATGACTCCCATCAGCAGCTGAGAAAATAGAACCACTGTGATTGCTGATTCCCGTATATTCTTTCTTCACTTCCATAGCCTCTCATTTTATTATCCACCACATATCCTCTTTTTCCTACACATTATATTCCTCTCCCACTCATTTATCCATTGCCGATTCCTAGCTGTTTCAGGATTCCTTTACACACTTGCAAGAAATGTCATAATTTTAAGGATTTTTAGGGCATTTTTTATTTTATAAAATTTCTTTCTTGCATTTCAGTCCTATGTAATAGGCACAGGCAAAAAAAAAAAAAAAACAGGGAAAAAGCCAAGAGCCCCAAGCCTCAGAAATTGGACAAAAATGTCAAATTTCTGTTTATGTAGGATTTTCAATAACTTGCTATAAACTTTAAAGTAACATTTGATTGTAGTATTTTTTTTCCTTTTTTAAACAGAAAAGTTATTAAAAACATCACAGAAAATGCCATACACATGCTTTGTGTAAATCCAGTCTACTGCTAGCCATATCACAAACATTTATTTGAAGTTGGACAAATACTCCAATTTCAGCAATTTTTGTAAGCCAATGAAGGGAATCTTTTCTAGCCCTAACCCTAATGTGAAAAGGGGACCTACTAGATTTGACTTGACAGCATATGTTGAGAGCTGGGCTTCTGGTTGTTAGGTGTCGAGTTCTTGCCGCTGCAAAGAGGGAATCTTAAGCCATGTCCTCTGTGGTCTCTCATTCTTCCTCAGCCACAGAGGAATCTGCTCAGCAGAGACGTTGGTCCCAGCATCTTGCTCAGGCTAATGCTGTATATTTGGTTGCTTCTGCCGATCCAGGTCCAGCTGTAGCAACCAGCATTAGTCAGCGGCGAGCAGACGCGCCTTGGACTAAGTCCTGCTTTTTGCCTGCTGAGCATGCCTGTGAGATGGCCACTCATTGGTGGTCGGAGGTCACTTGTTCAGGTCCTCAAGCAGCTCGGATTGGTCATGTGGCAAGGTCCCGGAAGGCTGCGGCTATAAAAGTATCACACAGCCGTGCACTAGTATATCTGAAATCGTGGTGTGTGTGGATGCATGTATGTTACTTGTGCTAGCTTCTAATTATCCCCTTCCCTGTTGTTTCTGAGCCTAGGTAATTGGAGCAAATACAGCGCAAAGTAGTGCATTGCCAGCACTGAGCATGATAACCAGCATCTATTAGTGGTGTTTGCCAGTGCGACCCGTGCACAAGCAGTGCGCTTAATTCCTTAGTCAGGGTGGTTAGTGGCATTCACCAGTGCGACGCTGCGTGCACTCAGTGCAGTAAATCATTTAGTCAGGTGTAGTCCAGGTGCGACGTCGTGCGCTTAGTGGTTCTAGAGAGACTCTTGCCCCACATCCTTGGGGCTGAGTCTTGTGACCGAACACTAGCGCTGATTCAGCTGTGCCCTGTGATGTTTAACAGGGTATGGTATCTGTGCTCTGTGGTACTGTGGCTCTGTGAATTAACAGAGCTCATCGCAAGTACACACCAGGTGACGGTTGACCCACGTGTGTCCAGTGCGATGCCGCCACCTTGCGTCCGCCATTACTGAGCAGCAGTTAATATCTCTGCACAGTGGACCCCGGGCTGCGAATACACCTTATTATTATCTTTGTATTTACTTGGTGCGTTCCACCAGCCCTAACACTGGGTTTAAGCATGGCTGTCATAAAAAATATAAAAAAATCTCTAAGCCCTAATTAAGGGGGCACTCGCCCCCCTCCGTCCTTCCCTCTCATAGGGATTGCCATTGAAGAAGCAATTAGCTGACAGTCTGAGTGTCTTGAACGGACTGTACAATGGACATAATGATACAGCGAATTACGTATAGTTTGAAGTCAACCATCCTAATTAACATGCAGGCAGTCCCTTTTGGAAATAAAGGACCTCTGCAGTGTCAAGGAGAATGTATTTTGTGCATGAAACAAAGGTATATAGATTGGACAAATAGTTAAGACAGGTAGGGGGCTTTTCACAGAGTTGGAATAAAGGTACCTGTGTTTACACATAGATAGAGATGTGGAAGAACCTTTTTTTTAACATCCTGACTTTAAATGACACCTTAGAGGAAAAGTTATACATTTACAACAGACAGCCCTCTCCAAAAGAACATTATGAATATCGGAGTTCATTTAGATGCGATGGTGATGGGGCATACATTTTTTCGGGGAAGAAGATGCATTTTCATAACCATAACACCTGCCTATAAGCCCCAATTCCATAGTAGCCATATAACTGACAACAGCAATGTCCTGTTTGTTCCTTGGGTAATGATAAAATCCTGATAATTGTATCCCACTAATTGTATATGCCTTACTGTTTTTGTCCACTTTGTAAAATCTTTTGAACATTTTATATATAAATAGTGCCTATTGTTTGGATTAAATATAACATGTAATAGTTCTTTTCCTTTTTGCTTTGTAACCCACACCCCTAAGCCATACGCTACCGGAACCAGGCCTCCAGTCAGCCTGTATAAACGACTGGTGCTTTCAGCGAGTAGTCTGGGATTCTCGTGGAGTTCGCAGTGACTGTATCGGGGGTATATACATATATTCCATGTGCTGGAATTGGAGGTGTATATACCATACGCTCACTGTTAGTTTCCCGATAACCTGCCTATTAGTGCAAACAGCCTGCTGCCTCCTCCATTAATTGTCGGTCACTCGCGTAATTATCCGGATAATAGGGGGCAGCAGAGAGATGTTTGCTCCAAAGATACAGCGGGTGGATCTGAGATACATAATCCCCCTTGCAGCGTTCTTTGACAATGGCCAATTTTTTTTTGCAGATGGGGAATAATCCATTAATGGTGTTTGGCACCACTCTTCCTATTTAGAACACATGCATCACTTTGCTGTTCATATGTTCAGTCTTTTGAGCATTTTTTCCCTCTTCGGTTTGTGATAAATGCCTTGTGGTAAGTTACTCTTGCTAGAATCTGCTCCAAACTGGGCACTGTTCATTCAAAAGGCTGCAGAAAAAAACACTTCCAAAATGCTTCAAAACCACTATAGGAATAAAAAAAAATTCCTCCAAAAATCCTTGAAATAAAGTAACATACATAGTAACATAGTTAGTAAGGCCGAAAAAAGACATTTGTCCATCCAGTTCAGCCTATATTCCATCATAATAAATCCCCAGATCTACGTCCTTCTACAGAACCTAATAATTGTATGATACAATATTGTTCTGCTCCAGGAAGACATCCAGGCCTCTCTTGAACCCCTCGACTGAGTTCGCCATCACCACCTCCTCAGGCAAGCAATTCCAGATTCTCACTGCCCTAACAGTAAAGAATCCTCTTCTATGTTGGTGGAAAAACCTTCTCTCCTCCAGACGCAAAGAATGCCCCCTTGTGCCCGTCACCTTCCTTGGTATAAACAGATCCTCAGCGAGATATTTGTATTGTCCCCTTATATACTTATACATGGTTATTAGATCGCCCCTCAGTCGTCTTTTTTCTAGACTAAATAATCCTAATTTCGCTAATCTATCTGGGTATTGTAGTTCTCCCATCCCCTTTATTAATTTTGTTGCCCTCCTTTGTACTCTCTCTAGTTCCATTATATCCTTCATGAGCACCGGTGCCCAAAACTGGACACAGTACTCCATGTGCGGTCTAACTAGGGATTTGTACAGAGGCAGTATAATGCTCTCATCATGTGTATCCAGACCTCTTTTAATGCACCCCATGATCCTGTTTGCCTTGGCAGCTGCTGCCTGGCACTGGCTGCTCCAGGTAAGTTTATCATTAACTAGGATCCCCAAGTCCTTCTCCCTGTCAGATTTACCCAGTGGTTTCCCATTCAGTGTGTAATGGTGATATTGATTCCTTCTTCCCATGTGTATAACCTTACATTTATCATTGTTAAACCTCATCTGCCACCTTTCAGCCCAAGTTTCCAACTTATCCAGATCCATCTGTAGCAGAATACTATCTTCTCTTGTATTAACTGCTTTACATAGTTTTGTATCATCTGCAAATATCGATATTTTACTGTGTAAACCTTCTACCAGATCATTAATGAATATGTTGAAGAGAACAGGTCCCAATACTGACCCCTGCGGTACCCCACTGGTCACAGCGACCCAGTTAGAGACTATACCATTTATAACCACCCTCTGCTTTCTATCACTAAGCCAGTTACTAACCCATTTACACACATTTTCCCCCAGACCAAGCATTCTCATTTCGTGTACCAACCTCTTGTGCGGCACGGTATCAAACGCTTTGGAAAAATCGAGATATACCACGTCCAATGACTCACCGTGGTCCAGCCTATAGCTTACCTCTTCATAAAAACTGATTAGATTGGTTTGACAGGAGCGATTTCTCATAAACCCATGCTGATATGGAGTTAAACAGTTATTCTCATTGAGATAATCCAGAATAACATCCCTCAGAAACCCTTCAAATATTTTACCAACAATAGAGGTTAGAATTACTGGCCTATAATTTCCAGGTTCACTTTTAGAGCCCTTTTTGAATATTGGCACCACATTTGCTATGCGCCAATCCTGCGGAACAGACCCCGTCGCTATAGAGTCCCTAAAAATAAGAAATAATGGTTTATCTATTACATTACTTAGTTCTCTTAGTACTCGTGGGTGTATGCCATCCGGACCCGGAGATTTATCTATTTTAATCTTATTTAGCCGGTTTCGCACCTCTTCTTGGGTTAGATTGGTGACCATTAATATAGGGTTTTCATTGTTTCTTGGGATTTCAGCTAGCATTTCATTTTCCACTGTGAATACCGTGGAGAAGAAGGTGTTTAATATGTTAGCTTTTCCCTCGTCATCTACAACCATTCTTTCCTCACTATTTTTTAAGGGGCCTACATTTTCAGTTTTTATTCTTTTACTATTGATATAGTTGAAGAACAGTTTGGGATTAGTTTTACTCTCCTTAGCAATGTGCTTCTCTGTTTCCTTTTTGGCAGCTTTAATTAGTTTTTTAGATAAAGTATTTTTCTCCCTATAGTTTTTTAGAGCTTCAATGGTGCCATCCTGCTTTAGTAGTGCAAATGCTTTCTTTTTACTGTTAATTGCCTGTCTTACTTCTTTGTTTAGCCACATTGGGTTTTTCCTATTTCTAGTCCTTTTATTCCCACAAGGTATAAACCGCTTACACTGCCTATTTAGGATGTTCTTAAACATTTCCCATTTATTATCTGTATTCTTATTTCTGAGGATATTGTCCCAGTCTACCAGATTAAGGGCATCTCTAAGCTGGTCAAACTTTGCCTTCCTAAAGTTCAGTGTTTTTGTGACTCCCTGACAAGTGCCCCTAGTGAAAGACAGGTGAAACTGTACAATATTGTGGTCGCTATTTCCTAGATGCCCAACCACCTGCAGATTTGTTATTCTGTCAGGTCTATTAGATAGTATTAGGTCTAAAAGTGCTGCTCCTCTGGTTGGATTCTGCACCAATTGTGAAAGATAATTTTTCTTGGTTATTAGCAGAAACCTGTTGCCTTTATGGGTTTCACAGGTTTCACTTTCCCAGTTAATATCCGGGTAGTTAAAGTCCCCCATAACCAGGACCTCATTATGGGTTGCAGCTTCATCTATCTGCTTTAGAAGTAGACTTTCCATGGTTTCTGTTATATTTGGGGGTTTGTAACAGACCCCAATGAGAATTTTGTTACCATTTTTCCCTCCATGAATTTCGACCCATATGGACTCGACATCCTCATTTCCTTCGCTAATATCCTCCCTTAAAGTGGACTTTAGACAAGACTTTACATAGAGACAAACCCCTCCTCTCCGATTTTTACGGTCCTTTCTAAACAGACTGTAACCCTGTAAGTTAACTGCCCAGTCATAGCTTTCATCTAACCATGTCTCGGTTATTCCCACTATGTCAAAGTTACCTGTAGATATTTCTGCTTCTAGTTCTTCCATCTTGTTTGTCAGGCTTCTGGCATTTGCGAGCATGCAGTTTAGAGGATTTTGTTTTGTTCCAATCTCCTCGCTGTGGATTGCTTTAGAAATGTTCTTACCTCCCATCTGAGTATGTTTTCCTGGGTCTTCTTTGTTCAAGTCTAATGTTTTTCTTCCCGTCCCCTCTTCTTCTAGTTTAACGCCCTCCTGATGAGTGTAGCGAGTCTTCTGGCGAATGTGTGTTTCCCAGGTTTGTTGAGGTGTAGTCCATCTCTGGCGAGGAGTCCATCGTACCAGTAATTCACACCGTGGTCCAGGAATCCGAATCCTTGTTGTCTGCACCATCGTCTTAGCCAGTTGTTTGCATCAAGGATCCTGTTCCATCTCCTGGTGCCATGCCCGTCTACTGGAAGGATAGAAGAAAAAACTACCTGTGCATCGAGTTCCTTTACTTTCTTCCCCAACTCTTCAAAGTCTTTGCAGATTGTCGGTAGGTCTTTCCTTGCCGTGTCATTGGTGCCAACATGTATCAGAAGAAATGGGTGGACGTCCTTGGAGCTGAAGAGCTTTGGTATCCTATCGGTCACATCCTTGATCATCGCACCTGGAAGGCAGCATACTTCTCTTGCAGTTATGTCCGGTCTGCAGATGGCTGCTTCTGTGCCTCTCAGTAGTGAGTCTCCCACCACCACCACTCTTCGTTGCTTCTTGGCTGTACTTTTTGCTGTCACTTGTTGCTGTGTGCCCTTTTCTTTTTTGCTTGCTGGTATTGCTTCATCCTTAGGTGTGCCATCTTCATCCTCTACAAAGATTTGATATCGGTTCTTCAGTTGTGTGGTTGGTGATTTCTCCATGGTCTTCTTGCTTCTTTTGGTCACATGCTTCCACTCATCTGCTTTTGGAGGTTCTCTGACACTTTTTTCACCTTCTGTGACCAGTAGAGATGCTTCTGTTCTGTCTAGAAAGTCTTCATTCTCTTTGATGAGTTTCAAAGTTGCTATTCTTTCTTCCAGACCCCGCACCTTTTCTTCTAAAAGGGCCACTAGTCTACACTTCTGACAGGTGAAATTTGATTCTTCTTCTGGTCGGTCTGTGAACATGTAGCACATGCTGCAGCTCACCATGTAGGTTGTCACATCTGCCATGTTGCTCCTAGATCCTGCTGACTTGCTGTGTGTTTTCCTTCTTGTGTAATCTACTCAGCCAAGCTCTCTTGCAATAATATCCTACAGGCAAAAATTAGCCTCCTCAAGCTTGAATCCCTGGTTTGGCGATGCTTTCCAAGCAGCTGGTCCCGGCTGTACCCAACGATCTTCTAGCTTAGGGAGACTTCGCTTTTCCCAGAAGGCACCTGGAATATGCAAATTAGCCTCCTCAAGCTTGAATCCCTGGTTTTGAGGTCAAGTATTTCCTTGTTGAGTTTCCTAATGGAATACTCTTATTTTGGACCCCCTTTAATGACAATCAATAGGTACTCACGGGTCCAGTGTCGGCTCCCCATCGTTGCTCTGGCCTTGGTGTTTGGCTGGATTGCGCCCATCGGAGTGCGTCAATGATTAGCTAGAGTTGTGACGCGCTGTTGACGCGATATCATCGTGGCAGTCGGAACACTGAGACCAGACCTGCAGTGCTGGTCCCAGGGAGGTGGAGGGGACCTGCGAAGTTTGTTCTTTTAGGTATTTTCACAGAGAATGAGGCCCACTTTCCTGAATATAGACAATCCTTTTAAGGTTAATCCCATTTAATATGCCATAGCTGCTATTTTGTTAATGGGAATCCATCAGCATGGTTTTTCTTTGTAATCCGAGAAGTATACCAGTATGGTATAAGGCAGCGTTTCCCAACTCCGGTCCTCAAGAGCCACCAACAGGTCATGTTTTCAGGATTCCCTTAGTATTGCACAGGTGATGGAATTAATGCCTGTGCAGATGATGCAATTATCACCTGTGCAATACTAAGGCAATCCTGAAAACATGACCTGTTGGTGGCTCTTGAGGACCGGAGTTGGGGAACACTGGTATGAGGGCTGAGGAGGGACTGGTGGTTCCAGTGATGTGCCACTTGCTAGGCTGTGTGTTTCTGTTTCAGTAAAATCAGGGTTTTTTTTCATATCACTACTGGGCTAGGTGTCCTGTGCCTCCTAGTCATCTGCTTTCTGTAACCCCGCCTTCATCACTTTTAGACATCTTTCTGCCTATGCACAGTGTATACAGGAAGCTGCCAATCAGTGGTGTGAGGGGGGCTATACAGGCCTCAGCATGTGAACATTGCTAGATCTACAGCAGAGAAAACAGTAACTGCATCAAAATTACAGCACACAGACCAGCAAGTGACACATTGCTGGAATCAAGGTGTTAACCATTCATCAGGCTGCACTCAGATTACTGAGTGAGTAATTCCCTTTACTTGCACCCATTGTTTTCTGGTACCGTACATGTGAATGCTGCCTTATCAGGGAGAACAATGGCTGAACAATACAGGATATGATGTGATCTGCTGCAATCTCCACCTGGCCCCAGACCAAGTTCATGTCATCTTCTAAATCCCATAGTCAATTCTTTTAAAAATAATTTAAAGTTTTTGTGTGCACATCAAGCGTTAATCTTCCAGGAAACATATGTTTTCTTGTGATTTACATAAATATTTAAATCCCCCGGTGTCATTATCTGCCATCTGATAGCCCTAAACGAACCATTTGACCGAGTTGTAACTTCATTGTGTATCAGTCAGACACAAGCCAGACTATTGAGTGGAGAAATGATATTCATGTAACCAAAACCGGCTGGGTTTCCAATAGCATCATAAACAAGAGCCCCGCCATCAATACATTAATCATCTTTCTATAAAACATATTGAATGAAAAACAGCACCTGCAAAATAAAATCAATGTTTGCTGATGACTGATTTATCTCTCTTGATGTTTTGATCAAACGCTACATTGAAACGTTTCAGCTTCTGCTAGAGAACGAGCCGGGCTCGCTACTCTCTGATAAACATGATACATTCCCTTGTTTTATTGCTATACTTAAAGATAGCACAGACAGTATGGTGCAGGATATTACAATATATATTTCTGCTAAAAACAAACTCGTGAATCTGTCCCCAGAAGATCGCTTTGCAAATGCGTTTTTAGGGATGTGGAGACAGGACGGAAATGGCGATTTGTGACTTTGATCCGTGGATCCGGTGAACAGTTGTCAGGATAAGACATATGGGTAAATGTGATGTAGCTTGGGGGTATCTACCGATCGGCACACGCATGGAGAGATTTAGAAAAACGATAGCAGGGGAAAATTGGAGTAGTTGTCCGGAGCTATATTGATCATGTCTCTGCTTTAATAATGAAAATATAGGAATAGTTCCAATTGACAATTCTCCATTTTTCCTTTTCCTTTTTTTCCTTGGCAAAGATACAATAAGAATCAACTTCATCTATGGAGCTGGAGATGCAAAATCTCTCTCCCCTTGGCTCCTAACCATCTTTTTTGCAAACCAAAGATCAACTTCTTATTTTATACCAAAACTTTTAATAGAGGACATTTTCCCAAGATGGTGTCCCCTCCTCTCCTCCGCCGTGGATGTTGATATGAAAGCTTTTCTTCCCAAGATAAGTAGGTGTGGTAATATGTTTGTTAGGGGATCCATTTATCACCATATCCTACACCATTCTTATCCCATGTTGGGCCCAACGTAATGGCAGGACAAATGTTTAGTAAATTAACCATGTGTGACTTCCACAGTGGAAATTCTTGCTGTTTGTAGACATCACATCACTGCTCTTCCAATGAGTTGTACAAAGTGTTAGCGAGGTTGCATTATCCACTGAGAAGTCATGTTTATGCCATTTATAGTTTCCCAGAAGGCCTCATTATTGTATATGAAATACTTCCGATATGTTGCATTTGTTTTATCAACATGATCCTTCCCTTTTATTCAGAGATTGCAATCTGTAAAGGATGTGCGCGGAGCGCGTCTTTGACATGATGCATAGATTCTCATATTTTATTTCATTAGATACCACTTGGCAAAAAAAAGCAAATTTGTCAAATCTGTTTATCAGCGTTTTTATCCTCAATCGTGTTTTTATGAGGGAGCAGCAATGGTGGACATGATCATTGATGTTTGCCTTGTTACAAAAGATGACAAAACTTGAAAGAAAAGCAGAGGCGTAAGTTAATGCTCACCATAAGCTGGTTGGGTATCCTTGCTAACCTTGTCCTACGCAGCGAACTCTTCCTTGATTAGTTTAGTGTTTGCCGGCCTCTTTCTGCATTGAGTTCTGCTAGTAGGGTACACACAAAAGGCGTGGAATAGCTTCTTTGAGCCCATGTTCTCCTTCTCAATGGGGACTAAGGGATAACGTTTTTCTCAAAACTGGGAGGTATGCCTAAGTCATATGGCCAGGCCATTAAAAGAGTTGACATTGATTCCTACCTCTAATAGATGGCACTTGAGTTCATATCTTCTTCCTCGTCCTCAGCCATTTGAATACTCCTCAAATAAATGTGACAATGGCCCTGGCTTCTTACAAGGACTCTCCCTCATCATACATTGCTTGAGCAAATCATTTTCTATAGCGCCAAAACTTGCTGAGCTCTGAAGATATATTGCCGACACAGTCTGTATTCCTGACCCTGATTAGTGTATTTGATGAACACTTCCTGCCCCCAAAAACTGGATTTTTTCTTTTTTTACTCTACCTTTTACAGATCTTGACATTGCTTCTCGCCTTAGACCAATGGAGACTACATCAAGGTCATCTCTCCACACTCTGACTCCGCTCTCCATTATAACACAGGGGTCCACGACTCACAGGTAGGTGTTGTGTCAATGCCTGAATTCTAGTAGGTATTTTTAAAGCCTTGGCTTTAGCCCCTGTCTGCCTATAACCCAACGGAAGTGAAACTTCTGTCTTTTATCCATGATATATATTATTTTTTTCTTAACATTTTTTTCTTTTTCTTTTTTTTTTTTAACTTATTTTTTGGATAATTGCTAATTTTTTGAGGAGCACATTGAAAAGTATACATCTCTACATTGCACAAGTGATGGTAGCATAAAAAACGAAGCCTACTAACAAAATATTATTTTTCATCTCCGGGAAAAATTTCTCACTGAAATCCGCATAACTGATTTTTATTTTATTAAATCATTTCATTAAACCCGCTATATGTCAGGGCAGTGTTGAGGTGGTTAACTTTGACTGAATATTTTGCTATATAACCACTTGGCATTTAACTTGAAAAATGACTTTCTGCTTCACCTGTCAGCGGCCCAACTCCCCTCAAATAAGAGAGCACAAGAAAATTTTAAATTTCAATTTCCTGATGCGTAGAGACGACTTAAACACCGTAAAAAAGGCATGTACATGGTTTTGTATTCATACCATGAAACGAAGCTACATACTAGTACAGCTGCTCTTACGTGTAAAGGGTAAGAGATGCATCAATCTCTATCTCAGGGTTACAGAAATGTGGTCTACAACAGGCTCCTCTGTAACCTTCACACAGAGGCGCTGGCCTCACTGACCGTACAAGGGACGCAACTGATCAGGGGTTTTCTCAATAATTTTTATATATCAACCTTAAATGTTTTACACTTTTATGTTTATACATACATTACCTGACAATCGTCTATTAAAGAGAACCCGTCCCCTCTCCTGACTTGCCTGTTATAGAAAGTAATTATATTCCTCAACTCTGCTATTCTTCCTAGAAATTTCTAAATACTCAGACAATTGTGTGCTCCTAGTTAGGGGTGTTTGCCCCATAGACTGACACCGTCCAGTCAGTTTTGCTAGGGCCAGAATGCGCTGGCAAATTCCTCCACATGCCAATATATTAGTAAATTGCTGAGAGTACTAAGAGGAACTGCACAATGAAGAGTTAGAAGAACATCATTTGCTCTAGAATTGTTTTTTTGTTGTTGTTTTTATGGGGAATACAAGTATTTACCGAAACAGACATTTAGGAGAACTGATGGATCCAATTTAATATAAGATTAATCCAACCTTAACTGGAATATTTTAGCAGCCAAATGTTTGTTAAATGTGATTTTTTTTTTCAATTAGATTTTTTTTTCAATTTTGACTTGAATTTTCTTTATTAAAGAAAATAAATAAATATATATATATATATATATATATATATATATATATCAAAAGAAAAAAGAGATTTATAAAAGGGCACCGCTTTTGGGCTAGACCTCAACATGCACGGTTGTTACCCTCTTCGTTGGATTTCTGTTATAAAACACATCTAGACTCCAGAAAAGAAAGACATTCCATGTGTAAAAAAGAAAAGATTTAGATAGCACTCACTGGTCCTTATAACTTCATGCTTTATTCAGATACTTAAAACATCATGGCTTGGAGAACCGTTTAACTGGGTGTGCGAGCCAGCGCTGATGACGGCCGTTTCGCGCTGCACCATGAGGTGCAGCTCGAAACGGCCGTTGTCAGCACTGGCTTGTACACCCTGTTAACCCATTCTCCAAGGCATGATGTTTTAAGTATCTGAATAAAGCATGAATGTTTAAGGACCGGCGAGTGCTATCTAAATCTTTTCTTTTTTGCACATATATATATATATATATATATATGAGTCGCCCTGCCAGGGCCGTGGGGTACTTGGTACCGGGTCCTGTACTCACAGGGGGATGTCATGGTGGTGACCCGGTCCGTGGCCCTGGGCGCCCATGTAAAAGGGAAAGGTCTTTAAAGGGAATAAAGTTTATGTTCTTCATGCCACCTGTGGTATTCGGTCAGTGGGGACCGACGCTGCTTTAAGGGGTCCTCTGGGGTGATGTTATGGCAGCTACATGGTATACCTTCCCACAGGTGAAGTATATCTCCAGGGCTCCCAGTGTGTAGATGGAAGATGGTGAGAGGTGCAGTGAAGAACGAGGACACAAGTTTGCAGTCTTTTTACCTTATTTACTGAAGACTTCAGTAGCCACAGTCCAGAGCACCAGATCACAGGGCAGGCAGGGTCCGGCCGGCTTGGAGGCAAGTTAGGAGTCCTCTTACCAGGTGGAAATCAAAGCCTTCCTCTAGCGCTATGGTGTTGTAGTCCCTTACTGCCTATGGCTTCAAGTAAGGTCCTCACAGGTGTTCTATTGTTCTCTCTGTCCCCATATAGGATAAGACATGACCCGTATGACTGGTGACTTGAGGCAGTTTATAGGGACTCTAGCACACTCCAGCCTCTAAGGGTGTCACCGTGCCTCCTGAGTACTAAGGCGGACAGGTAACGAGGAGTTCAGCTGTCCTGCTTGTCTCTGATGTAAGTTGTGGAGGGCCTTACGATCCTTGGTGTTCCGGCTACCGGTTTCTGCGCCTCAGAAGGAGGCAGCCTGCTCGGGGCTGGTCTCCCCCTTGTATCCTCTCCTGTGCTTTGCTCTCCTGCACGTTCACTGCAATGTATTTGGCTTTCTGAATGTCTCTTTCCGGGAACTGCTGCACTGTGGCTACACAGCTCCGTAAACCCTCTTCTGCCTCAAACTGATCCAGTCTGTTTCCTGGTAAGAGCTCACTACTTTCCCTACAGACTACCATATATATGGGGAGTCACCTAGTAAATAGGATCTAAAGCTCCCCCTGGTGGCCTCGAGTGTGAATGTGTTGCATGCTTGAAGTTACCTGGTTACAGTTATCCCCTCTTGCCTTCAAGCGTAACATCACTCTCCCCGGGAGGAAAGCAATGCTACTGTGATGACCAGCACCCTGGGGCGCCACATATATACAGTATTCTTGTCATTTTCACACTGGGCTCTAAGCCTTACATTATACTCCTACATCCTGTTATTTCAAGTGGTCGTTAGCAAAAAAAATGGGATGAAGAGTTAGATTCTTCTCTGCGCCGCTTAACAGATAGAAAATCCAAAAGTAAGAAATTCAATGAAAGAGTGGCTTTATTCAACACGTTTCATAGCAACAAGGCTCCTTTATCAGAATACCACACGGAATGTACAGCCCCCCGAGGAAGCCCACGCGAAACGTGTGTTGGGGCTGCATTACTCAGGCAGCAGCAGTGGAGATTATGGGTATGGGCACTAGAAGATATTGTGACTTCACCTTAAAATGGTATATACTTAATCATTTGTTGAATGTCACTGTGACTGGCTTGGCTACTTTATTGCTTTTTTGATTAGTAGCACTTTATACTTGGATATAATTCTTATGAAATTAGCACTTTAAAGATTGTATTAAATTATTGTATACAGTATTTTTACATTTTTCATTAGTGGCTGTGCCATGAAATGTGACAGTGACACTCATTAATTGAAGGTTTGCTGTTTTTGTGCCCTCCTTTCCATATACTTATGCTGTCCCTGGGTGTTACACCTGTGAAGTCAGCTTTTTCACTTTGTCGATATTTGATTGTCTTTGTTGGCTACCTTATGTGATTTACCTGTACTGTTAAATAAATTATTTGTTTTTTATTCAGAACTTTTTGTACTCTTTTGGTTCTCTTGAATTTTGTAGTTATATGAGAGTGTTCTAAGCTAAATATAGCACCCCCATTATGTTATCGGAGGGGAATAAATGATTTAGGAAATGTTTTCTGCTCTGAAGCTTGTGTTTTTTATGTTTGTATATATCTGTAAGCTAAGCATACTCTAATCTGGGCAAAGATTATTGTGAAGGCAAGGGGAGGAGGTGAGCTGTTTTTTTCCTCACCTATTGTAAATGGTACTTTATATAGAGGTGTTATCAGTCATTGTACAGGAGGAGGAGGTGAGCTGTGACATCACCTGTTGTGAATGGTGGATCCTGTGTTATCTACTGTATATAGAGGTGTTATCAGTCATTGTACAGGAGGAGGAGGTTAGCTGTGACATCACCTTTTGTGAATGGTGAATCCTGTATTATCTACTGTATATAGAGGTGGTGTTATCAGTCATTGTCCAGGAGGAGGAGGTGAGCTGTGATATCACCTATTGTGAATAGTGGAACCTATGTTATCTACTGTATATAGAGGCGTAATCAGTCATTAAAAAAAAAAACCATAAAAATGTTTAAAAATAATAATCATAAAAACCTTGTTCAAACATTTTAACTTTTTTATGACAATTCCCCCTTACAGGCAATCACTGTAGACCTGCAGTCATAATTCTGTTAGCTGTCAGTTAAAATCTGCCTACAGACTGCTGACAGATCTGATCCTTTAAGTTCAGATAAGGCCTCCATGACATTGCTTTTGGGAGGCACTCCCCTGTCAAAAGGCTGATTCCTTTATGGCATTAAAAAAAAACATGGAGAGAGCGGATCTACCCATCATGATGTGAAAGTGCTTGTAAAGCTGCAGTAGCATCGTACGCAGTGAAGAAGCAGTGACCCACAAATTCAAACACAAAAGTCTCTTTTAATGTGTTTCTTCACAGCATTAAAGTCCAATTCACATAAATGCATATAACTTCAGTGGATATTATCAGTAACCAGTTTATACCAGTTCAAAGCAATACATATCACATGGCTTTAGATTTGTGGTCCCTAAAAAGGCCAGACTTCCCTTGTCCAGTTTCCCTGGGCGACCGCACGCCATCTCACAGTCTCTATACGTCTCCATACACACAGCCTCATATGTTGCAGACACCACACACGCCAGCCCTCCTCTGACTAGTTCTCGTGGGTGTCCTGCATCGCTGTATCACAGTCTCTTTACAGACTCTTTACTCACACAGTCGTACACAGTTCAGGATATCCTCCTTATAGCAGCCGGGCACCATATCCACCTGTTTGCAATCGTTGCGCATGTTAGTCCTCTTTCGGGTACAGGACATCCACCTCCGGGCACAGGACTGTCCACATCTGAATCCTACGGGCACAGGACATCCACCTCCGGGCACAGGACTTTCCAAATCCGACTCCTACGAGCACAGGACATCCACCTCCAGGCACAGGACTGTCCACATCCGACTCCTTCGGGTACAGGACATCCACCTCTGGGCACAGGATTGTCCACATCCGAGACCAGTACCATGGACGACTTGCATCTCTGTGTACGTTGCAGGTGCCAGGCTATTCAGCTGCCCTGGGTGCTGGCTCTGCTGGCCTCCATACACTCTGCAGACCAGCACACACCAGACTGACACTCACGTGCACCTCGCACACCTGGCCTGACCTGACCAGACACCTGACACACCCATACCCCTAACTGCAGGGTTTTTAAACATACACAAACCTGTGGCCTTCAGCCACCTGGAAAACCCGGACCGGAGATCCGTGACTCTCATGCACACCTATGGACTTCATCCGTCTGCATGCACATTCTGGGGAGAACAAACAGCACCCCCTAGCTGTATCAGAGGCCACAGCCTCACATGCTCTTAACTACTACTGCTACTACCCATCACCCACAATGCACCACAATTTAGACAGCTGTATACTGGCACTTTACCAGCAGGAGGCTGTGTTGATCAACAACTACCATAACTCTGATTGTAGCTTTAGGTGCGACTAGAGGAAAAAGCAAGGAAACTACTTAAGGTACCTTCACACATAACGATATTGTTAACGATATCGTTGCTATTTGTGACGTAGCAACGATATCGTTAATGAAATCGTTATGTGTGACAGCGACCAACGATCAGGCCCCTGCTGGGAGATCGTTGGTCGCTGAACAAAGTCCAGAACTTTATTTCGTCGCTGGACTCCCTGGAGACATCGCTGGATCGGCGTGTGTGACACCGATCCAGCGATGTCTTCACTGGTAACCAGGGTAAACATCGGGTAACTAAGCGCAGGGCCGCGCTTAGTAACCCGATGTTTACCCTGGTTACCATGCTAAAAGTAAAAAAAAACAAACACTACATACTTACCTACCGCTGTCTGTCCTCCAGCGCTGCGCTCTGCACTCCTCCTGTACTGGCTGTGAGCCGGAAAGCAGAGCGGTGACGTCACCGCTCTGCTTTCCGGCTCCCAGACAGTACAGGAGGAGAGCAGAGAAGCAGAGCGCAGCGCTGGAGGACAGACAGCGGTATGTAAGTATCTAGTGTTTGTTTTTTTTTACTTTTAGTATGGTAACCAGGGTAAACATCGGGTTACTAAGCGCAGCCCTGATGTTTACCCTGGTTACCGGCATCGTTGGTCGCTGTGTGACAGCTCTCCAGCGACCAAACAGCGACGCTGCAGCGATCCGGATCGTTGTCGGTATCGCTGCAGCGTCGCTAAATGTGAAGGGGCCTTTAGTCCATAACACTCAGATCATCAGTAACTACAAAGGGATCTGTGAATGAGGTTGGTGGACTATGGCGGTACTTTGCAGCAATTTTTATTAACCATACTGGTATACGTTAGCCTTTTCCTTGATAATCTTCTAGGCGCTACCTCTCTGCTGATACAGCAGCGTAATTCTGTAGCTCCAGCATCCGCCTGATATAAAGCGTTCAGCGTTCCTTTCCGAAGGCCAAGTTGTGTATTAATGTTTCCCATCCTAATACATTTGTTCTCAATTAACCCTTATAACTTACTTTTTTTTTTCCATTTATTATATTTAATGCTTCCTAAGTGCTGGCGGTGGCCTTGTGTCTGAGCATTGATACCCAAGGTATTGAGAACATTCAGGAATAATAAAAAGGTGAACCACTGCAAAGAAAAGTTTCCATTTGCTTCACTCTATTTCCATTGTCGACTACCAAAGGCTTGCACAGAAAAGAATTTGCAGACGCCATAATGTAAGTGTCGCTCGCTCTCAGCAGCAGGACACATAACAGCGTTATTTAAAGGTGTTTTCAATTATCAGATTTTCTTTTGCACAATAGACTTCTCCCGACTTTAACACCTCGCACAGAAAGCATTTTAAATTAGCAGATTTTATTTATCACACCCATAGACATTTTGGCGGCTACACTTCTTGTGCTGCCTATGTAAATCTGCTTATACGAGACACAATTGCATTATGCAAATCAAAGGCCATTTTGCACTGGATGAGCGGCAAAACTTTGCCGACCAAGTTATTTGTTTCCATCCCTACCTTAGTTCTTCTGTGAGGATCTGAAAAGTTTTATGGAATTAAAATATAATTGTTATTCATTCTTTTTAGTCATTTTTTTTGTTTTTAAAAAACAACATAAGCAATTATTTTATAACTAGCAACTATTACATGCCGGGCATCGGCTAGGTGCAAACCGACAGTTTACACTTCCTGAAAGGTGCAACCCGAGTCACAAACGTTTAGTCATTGTTAGCATTGATTTGAACCCATTCCTGAAATTTGCAGTATATACAGCTCTGGCAAAAAATTAAGAGACCACTGCAACAAAACCCTGTCATGGCCGCCCAATCTCTAGACCTGAACCCCATTGAAAACCTCTGGAATGTAATCAAGAGGATAACTTATAGCAAAGCCCATATGCCTGTGAGATTCGCCCGCTCAGGATACAATAAATCTTCAACTCCCAAGGGACCTACTTTCCTTGTCTCCAAACAGATAGCAGAGACAAAAACTCAGTAGCTGGACATTTAACCTTCCCAACCACACCCTTAAGGAGGAGATATGGTGAGTAGGTGTCCCACCCATATAGTAGGTCACAAAAAAACCAACCCTTGTGATGGCCGATTAACCCCTCAGTACATAACATGCTGGAAAGAAGCTTCTTTGATTCACATCATGGAAGATACCAACCTTCGTGACACACATCTCCCATCACATACATCACCAGTGACCCAGTCACACCACATAAAGCGACACTGGTCATAATTGTAAAAGTTGGCCTGGTGATGAAGGTGAAAACAGGCTCGGGGGTTAAGGTTATGCTAAAACCTATAGGCCCAGCACTATTAAATTGGTGAATTCCCAAAGCATTGTCCACTTAAGCCAATGAGTTTTTCATTCACACTGAATGGAATAATATAACCTCAAAAAATGAAATAAAATAAAAAGGGACTTTGGTAGCAGCTTATCACTTGTAAGGACTGGGCATGCTGATGAGTTTCAATATGTCCCATTCTCCTTCCCACATACACCTAAGGCTACGTTCACATTTGCGTTGTGCGGTGCTGCGTCGGCGACGCAACGCAAACCAAAACGCATGCAAAACGCATTGTTTTGTGACGCATGCGTCCTTTTTTGGCATGATTTTGGATGCAAAAAAAATGCAACTTGCTGCGTCCTCTGTGCTCTGACGTGTGCGCCAAAAAAGACGCATGCGTCACAAAACGCAATGCAACGCATGTCCATGCGCCCCCATGTTAAATATAGGGGCGCATGACGCATGCGTCGCCGTGGCTGCGCCCGACGCAGCCCGGCAGAGTGCAAATGTGAACATAGCCTTAGCTGCACCCGCTTGGCCAACTATCTTATGTCATCTACACATTGTATACATTTTTAACTTGTAAAGTCGCCTTTTAAAATCTGCAGGATGGCAATTGTTTGTGAGGAATCCAGAGTGGACTTGACAATTTACAATTCATAGGGTGAAACTCATGACACAATCTGCAGCAAAATCTACAATTTTACGGTGGAAACGAGGCAGATCAACCGTGTAACAGCAGCATCAATTCCGCAATGTGTGCATTGATACTAAATGTGTGTGAACAGTGTAATAGGAATCAGATGTGCATTTGCTCCAGAATTTGCACTGGAAGTTCATGGCAGAATCTCCAGTTTGTGCATCGGATTTTCAGCTTGACCTTGGTGGGCTTCGTGGGGCTTTCTTGTAGAATCCACCATCGGTTCATGCTTTATATTTATTTCCAGGGCTTTGGTCTCTTTTCTGTACCACAATGAAAATATCAGAGTGATTTATAAATTTTCTGCTGTTTTCAGCTTCATAGAAAACACATTAATATGCTACTTTCAATTCTGATGTTTCCCAACCCGGAAGGAGCAGCATCGGGTCTCGGTGCCACAGAAGCCATTACATAAGTAACATCAATATATGGCTATCAATACGTTACGTTCTGCTTTAGGATCATTATTTATATTGATAGGTCATATTTCCCTATTCCTTCTATGATATCTTGTAGCAATGAGCTCGGGTGTCTTGTTTGACAGATGTGGAGACAGTCCGACTGTCTCTGCCTTACATGTTATGTTGGGTCATTGTGCATTACAATAGATTAATTGTTGTCTATGATAAATTTTGGCTAGGTAGGACAGTGAATGTTACTAACTGGAACCAGGAATGTCTATAAAAATTGTTACTGACATTATCTTTTTATTCGTTACAGGCACAGGTTACTGTGCCTTTTGTTCTTAGCAAAAAAAATATTCCAGGATATACAGATAACTGATTACACAGTGCCTTGAAAAAGTATTCATACCCCATGACATTTTCCACATTTTTTCAAGTTACACCCACAAACTTGAATGTATTGTATTGGGATTGTATGTGATATATCAACATAAAGTTCCAAGCATTTATTAAATGACAATACATCATTGTCTAATTATTTTAAAATTATAAATCTGAAAATTGCTACATGCATTTGTATTCGGCCCCCCTGTAATCTGATGTCCCTAAATATAATCCTGAGTGACCAAATGCCTCCAGAAGTTACATAATTAGTACATTGTGTCCACCTAGGTGAAATTTCTTCTCAGTATAACTACAGCTGTTCTGTGAAGGCCTCAGAGGTTTGTGTGAGAACATTAGGGATGAAACAGCTTCATGAAAAACAAGGAGCCCACCAGACAGGTCAGGGATAAAGTTGTGGAGAAGAGTAAAGCAGGGTTAGGTTATAAAAAAAATAACCTAATCTCTGAACATTCAAAAATGGAACATTGTGTCCACCTGGGTGTAATTTCTCCTCAGTATAACTACAGCTGTTCTGTGAAGGCCTCAATGTTTGTGTGAGAACATTAGGGATGAAACAGCATCATGGAAAAACAAGGAGCTCACCAGACAGGTCAGGGATAAAGTTGTGGAGAAGAGTAAAGTAGGGTTAGGTTATAAAAAATAACCCAAGCTCTGAACATCCAAAAACGGAAGGAATCTGGCACAACTGCAGACCTACCAGGATATGGCCGTCCACCTAAACTGACATCCCAAGCAAGGAGAGCACTAATTAGAGACACAGCCAAGAGTCCTACAGTCACTGAAGGAGCTGCAAAGATCCAAAGCTCCCGTGAGAGAATCTGTCCACAGGACAACTATTAGTCATATACTCCACAAATCTAGCTATATGGAAGAATGGCATGAAGAAAATAATTTTTTAAAGCAAATCATAAGAAGTCACGTTTTGAGTTTAGATCAAAGCATATTCATGTATGTGAACAGCCTAATCACAGTCCAGTCCTGTATCCCATTGAAAATCTGTGGCAAAACTTGAAAATTGCTGTTCCTAGATGTCTCCATCCAATCTCATTGAGCAAGAGCGAGTGGGCAAAGAAGAAGGGGCAAAATATCACCTCTAGATAAGCTAAGCTTGTAGAGAAAGACTGGCAGTAGTAGTTGCAGCAAAAGGCGGACCTACAAAGTATTGACTCAGGGGGCAGAATACAAATGCACGTCAAAACGATGGATAGCACTTGTCCAGTTTTTAGGGTCGTCTGGACAAGCAATAAAAGAGACTTCCATCTGATGCATAGAGTGATCTGGAGAGTCTGATGCCACTCAAAAAAGGACCGGAACAGCGCTAGATAATGGAGACGGCATATATTAATATTAAATTTCCACCATATTTAGTCTTTGAGTTCTGTGCTGGATGGAGTCTCAACTTAAAAGAAAGTTATCAAGGACCCTTATTATACATGAAGAAGACACGTGAGTGACAGGGATGCTAAAAAGTATGATGTCCCTTTAAGTAGAAAAGCAATACAAAGCTGAAAGAGCAGCACATTAGTTCTAAGAAGACAAAATATTACAACATTGTTGATGGGATCCAGCATTTCGATATTAATGAATAGACTATGAGAGCTACAAGCCTCTGTGCAAACTTTGGGGAATAAATGTCACCGGTTATTGTATGCAAATCTCTAAGACGAACCGCTGCGCTGCCTGCCATATATCAGCAAAATGATCTCCATTTTTTGGTATTTTGGTCCACAGTAGCACAAGTCATATTATCCCAATAAGATATCTAAATGAGCTTTTTGCTGCATTCTCCTTTGTCCCAGAGGGATAGAAAAATAGTGCCGCATTTTCAAAAATATCAAGAAAACATCATTTGCTGTAAAACGTTCCTAAAAGCACAAGTAAATTGCCAATAAAGGTACGATAATTGTATCAGCGCAGATCAGAAAGCATTTCTCAAAAGTGATGCGATAGTTTACAGTACGGAAGAACTTGAAGGATTCGACGCCTTTTGTACATTGTCAAAACAGTATCAGGGCGTTTTACTTCAGATTACTCCATAATCGCTTGTGCACGTCTTGATTCACCGGAAATATATCTCCGTAATGTACTTCTGCGGGCCTCAAATGTAATTTGATTGGGAAAAGTTACACTTCAGCAACTGAAAAGGATTGATTGAATGTTAAGGTGTTTTTTTTCCCTTTCTCTATCTCTCCAGAAAGGTTATTTAGGAAAACATTAAGACTCAGAAGCAATTTGTTTGTAACAGTTGAAATGGTCTGATATTTTTTTATTCTCTCCTTGGCGTCTGTACAATGCAAGTAACGCAGAGTCAAATGGGCAGATATACATATTATCCCTCTCACAGTAGTGAGCTGGATGATGTTGAGAATTATCCATGGTCGTTAGGAGTGATGCACTCTGTTTTAACGGCAC
The DNA here is from genome assembly GCF_032444005.1 of Ranitomeya imitator. Lineage (NCBI taxonomy): Eukaryota > Metazoa > Chordata > Amphibia > Anura > Dendrobatidae > Ranitomeya > Ranitomeya imitator. The sequence goes on from NC_091290.1 coordinate 144,236,101, forward strand.
AGGGATCATTTGTTTTATGAAGCAGAGTACTTACTAGCTGTTACCCAGGTCAAATATCCAAGTTCTCTACCTCAGCCCTTCATATATCCTCCTTGTGATTGAATAGTTTGTTAGCACTTTTCTCTGGCAAAAACTACCTGGGACACATGCTTCATCAGCCTCCGCTTATTAATGGGAAATTCCCGTCCAGATAAGGCTATGTTCACATTTGCGTTGTTGGGTGCAGCGTCGGCGACGCGACGCAACTGACAACGCATGTACACAATGCAGCGTTTTGCGATGCATGCGTTGTCATAAGATCCTACAGATCAAGAATTTCGGCACAGGGAAAACTCTACAAGTAGCGTCCTCTGCACCCTGTCTTGTGCGTCTATATGACGGATGCATCGTAAAACGCAGTACAACGCATACCGGCGCATGTCCATGCGCCCCCCATGTTAAAGATAGGGGCGCATGATGCATGCGTCGGTATGCATCGACGACGCTGCGCCCAACAACACAAATGTGAACGTAGCCTAAGATATCACCTTTCTACTGTAAGGGTGATAATTGTTAGATCAGTGTGGGACTTGCTGGGACCCCCATTGATTCCTGTTCCCCGTGGATGCAGGATCACGGCTAGGAGTAACTGTGAATGGCACTGCTGGTGCTCCATTCTCACATAAAAGGCATTTTCAAAGTAATTATTATTTTAGATTAATATTTAATCACTTAAAGAAGTTGTCCACTACGTGGACAACTTCTTCTCATACCCTTCCCTTTGTCCCGATAAAATAATAAAGCTTATACTCCCCTCCCATGCTCGTGCCGCTCTCTCGGTGTCAGCCATTGCTCCACCGGGGCACCCATGCTGTTATTGTGACACGTGACGCTGGCGCCCAATCAGCATCGGAGTCACTGTCCCCGCCTCCTGTCAAACAGAGCATAAAGAGGAAGTCTAAGATCTGCTGCAGCCCGTACTTCCTCTTTTGGTTCAATGTGTCAGAAGGCAGGGACAATGAAGCCAGTGCTGATTGGGCGCCGGCGTCATGTGTTACAACAACCACATGAGAACCCCGGAGAGAGTGAGTGCCGAGCCCTCAAACATAGCCTCTTATATTTAGTATGAGCCCCCACATAGCCTCCTATATACAGTATGAGCTCTCACATCGCCTCCTATATACAATATGAGCCCCGACATAGCCTCTTATATACAGCATGAGCCCTCACATAGCCACCTATATACAGTATAAGCCCCCATATAGCCTCCTATATACAGTATGAGCCCCCTTATAGCCTCTTATATACAGGTTACACATCTCATACACATATTTAAAAAAAAAACTAAACAACACATACTCACCTCTCTCAAGTTCCCCCGTAGCTCTGCTCTACTCCCCGGGCTCCACTTCTTCTTGTGGCCAGCATGTACATGCTGGCGTATGATGTCACCACGCTGGCTGAGGTCATCGAGTCGGCAAGTCACAGAAGAGGCAATGGGAGCTCCCTTGGAGCTGCACTGCCATTCTGTATTGTCGGCAGAAGCGCTCTAGGAAATCCCCCTGCCCGAAGATCTGCACTGCCAATGGTGGGATACAAAGCATTATAATGAGGGCAATCTGGCCATGGCCTCCCGAAGCCATGGGCCGTGGGCAGTAGCCCAGACTGCCCTCATTATAATCTGCCCTTGGTTAAGAAGTCTGGAGAGTTAGCTGCAGGCAGAACTGCTATGTCTTGGTTATTGGGCGCCTTACATTATGGTACTGAAGAAATGAAGATGGCACATCAGTGACCTTTTTAACAGGTACATAGATGCAACAGTGCAGATAATGAGGAGACAGTGGTACTTAAACCAACAACTGTTTATTCAATTAACACAATTAAAAGGGTGCCTTCGGCACATGATCAGGTAATAACGCAAACAGTGAAAAATGAAAGAAGTTATGTTACAAGGAAAATACAGTAATTCAGATGACTAGGGTATTGACACAATGCGATTGACACACTATCGTTCTACTATTACCATTAAATAACTGTTATTGTCAGTGAGATCTTAGTTTTATTACCAAAGCCAAAAGAGCATAACTATTACTACCTGGCCCATCACCATCGTCACACAGGCCTTAATTGGGGGGAGGGGTCACTGATACTACCTGCTAGGTCGCAAGTCTCAGGTTCGTGAGTTATTGTTTACACTCGGCACACTGGCCACCTTAGTTTACTGAAGCGCTGCCTCAGTCCCCACTTTGTACTGCATGTCTACTCTGGAAGTGACAGCTCACACAAACGTGCCTCCACTGTGGCCTAGTTGTCTCTCTTGGGTCTTCACTTTTTTGTCTCTTTCAAGTCTTCAGTTGAGTCTCTCGGGTCCTCACTCGGGTCTGGTTTCTCTCGGGTCTTCACTGGGGTCTAGTCTCTCTTGGATCTTCTCTCTGATCTGGTCACTCTTGGGTCTTCAATCGGATCTGTAACTTCCTCGAGTCTGGCCTCTATTCCTTTACTTGTGTCTGTTCCCTTGATTCCTTTACAGTTTGGTCTCTCGTAATGGCAGGTAGAAGCCAACTTCGCTGCTCACACGACTGTCCTGCTATAGGTTTATGTGCCAACTCTTCCTCTGCTCGGCCCTACTAGGCCTTTTATAATTATTGACTGCACCACAGCTGTCACCCGACCTGGCGTCTCCTCCAATCTCTTCCCTGAGGGAACATGCACTTCACCTTTGACTTCTTGCCAAAGTAATTCCTCATGCTTTTCTTTTCTCTATCATCTTTGCTAAGCAGATGGCGATATTCACTTGCAGACTCTCTGTGTTAGGGGTCGAGTTCCCGCCTCTGCACAGGGGGAATCTCGGGCCATCTCCGCTGCGGTCTCCCATTCTTCTGCCGCAGTGGAGTCTGCTCAGTGGAGACGTCGGTCCCAGCGCCTCGCTCTGTCTGACTATGTGCAAAGGGTTACTGCTGCTCTTCCAGCGTCTGCCATTGAAGCCAGTGCTGGACAACGGCAAGCAGATGCTTTTGGGACTAAGTCCTGCTTCTCCTCTTCTGAGCATACCCAGGGTAAGATCTCTCATTGGAGATCAAGGGTCACATGCTTAGATACTGCAGCAAAACCTATTGGTTCTCCAGGAAGGTCCTGAAGTTGCTCAGGCTCTGTGGTAGCCTCTCATTGGTCCTTCTAGGTAGGTCCTGTACTTGCTGCAACTATAAAAGGTTTGCATGGCTGCACGGCCATGCACTAGTATCAATCCAAATAAGTGCTTTGTGCCAGTGTGGTTATGTATGAATGTATTCAGGGACCCGGCAGATATAAGCCCCTAGAATACCGGCACCTCCGGTGAGGAGATTGTATGAATGTATTCAGGGACCCGGCTGTAATAAGCCCCTAGAATACCGGCACCTCCGGTGAGGAGATTGCGTGTGTGCATAACTACTGACTGCTATCAGTTCGGCAGTAAGCTTGTGCTCCTGTGAGGCTAACAGGGCGCAGTGCGTTCCTCTTACGGCTACTCTGTGAAGTAACAGAGCTAGTCTATACCGCCAAACAGTGCCACCATTCACTAGCAGCAGGTTTCTCTTGCATGGTGGACCCCGGGCTGCGAACGCATCAATTATTATAAACATCTATATTTACTCGGTGCGTTCCGCTAGCCCTAACACTCTGTTAGGCATTAACTGTGTGCGTCTTCTCACTTGTCTGTCTCCTTACAACCTTTACCTTAATTTGTCAATGCCATAGATATGGAATAGAACTACAGGGTGCATGTGTGACCAGCCACTTTAGGTTCAACTTCTTCTAGCTGTGATGTTGCAGATGGGATAGAAGAGAGGAACATAAGAATCCCATTCTGACAATAGGTCACATACTGATAAAGTACAGTAATTAGTACCTATCTCGTGCATAGGCGATCATTCATGTAGACCAGAATACCTTTAATAAAAGATGGCTACACAATGAAGTGTGCCTACATTTCTTTTACTGTATATGGTTCTGATTGGCTAGTTTCACGCAGGACCTAATTCATCATGGCATTCTTGCCAGTATTTTGGCATGAATAACCCTGAATTAGTCACCTTTTGATTTGTGACAAATTCATCACAAGAATATGTGCTTTTTTAAACTTGTCTTTTGTTGTTTAATTTTATGAGTTTTAGTTACCGTAATTTTATGAGTTTTACATCATTGTGGGATTTCAAAATATTCTAAATTGTTTCAGTAAATGCGACTTTTTTTAAAATAGAGAGAGTACTTAATGCCCCACGGATACCTGGAATCATTTTAACTCATGCTTTATGACATTTGTGGAACATGTGCTTTTTTTTTGCTCTAAAATTGCCCAAAAAGGTTCAAGATATAAAAATAATGACCCTTTTTTTTTACTTTGCACAAAATTCATGAACCCTAAGGCTAGTTTCACACTAGCGTTTTGAGAAGCTGCGGAGGGCTGCGGACTTCCTCCGTGAAGCCCCGCCCTTGGCTGCTAGCTCCGCCTACTTCTGCATGCAGCAGGCATGCGGCCTGCGTACCTATCTTTAACATTAGGTACGCAGGTCGTGCCGCTGTATGCGGATGCTTCCGCATGCATCGTTTTGCCGATGAGGAGAAAAAAAAATTGCTACAAGCTGCGTTCTACGCTGGTCGCCGCATCATCAAAACGACGCATGCGGAAGCATCTGCATACAGCGGCACGACCTGCGTACCTAATGTTAAAGATAGGTACGCAGGCCGCTTGCAGGCCACATGCAGAAGTAGGCGGAGCTAGAGGCAGAGGTGTGGCCAAGGGCGGGGCTTCACGGAGGAAGTCCGCAGCCGTCCGCAACGCTAATGTGAAACCGGCCTTAAGAATTTGCCCCCAAAAATGCAACAAATATCACAAGATTAAACAGAAATGTGACTTTAAAAACCTGGGTTTCAGTCACTGGAATTTATTACTGACTTTCCAATAGAAAAGAGGCATTAAAGAAAATACAAAGCTTGGTGCAAGCATTTCTGTTTGGTAAAATTTGCAACTTCAAAAGTTTTACAACACCCTCAACTTCTTTGACCTATATTGTAATGCTAATCTAGGTCTGCAGTTGACCATCTTAATGGCTTATTCTAGTCTAGAAAAATCATTACCAATCCAGTGGAAATTTTAAGATAAATCTCCCACTGATTACCAGATTCGGTGACTTATGTTCCATGTTCTCTGGTTTTTCTCTGGCTGCACAATTGTGGATTGGATGAGTTGCCGATGGTGCATGGACTCTAGTGCTTCATTCTTCGTATATGGGAATGATGATAGAACACAGCGCTCGGCTATCATCATCGACACCGGAGACTTCCATTAGAATTGCAGGCATAATGCGGTCATGAAGCCGGGAGAGAACATGTATATAAATAATCTGTTTTGTCGAATGGTGGAGATCTCAGTCCAGTGTATATGATATAAATTTGTTATAAATTCTCCTTCACTGTTACTACTACCTTATTAAAAACCTAAAACAAACAATGCAGCAAAGTAATAAAGAAATTATGTCTGTAGGATGGGTTTGGCTTATCCTTTCAAGCACTGATATTTGATGGAAACCTCCTTTACCTTTCTTTCCGCTACAGTTACAAGTGTTTCATCTGTTGACTTTCCGTTGTAAAATGCCATATGCTTCTCTAATGTGACATGCAAACATATTACACGTGCATTAAGCCATAGAACAAAGACGTTCAGACATCGACCACATTGACTTGTCGCCTTCTTTTATTTATTGAGGAAGTTGCATTGTCTGGCGGTTTCCTTTCGTCTTACAAATATGGTTTATCTCAAAATAATGTTTCCATTGTCAAGTTATTTCCCCCCCACCTTCAGATGTCTTTAAAGAACATCCCTCCACCCCCCCTCCTGAACTGAATCCCCCTTGTATCTGTTACAAACCATCACCATCTTCACTACGGCAGATATCCTGCAATATTGAACCTCTTTGAAGTCTGGCAGGCTTTTATAAATCAGATCTTTTGTCCCCACGAATCCCTACAAACACGTTGTTACTCTGAGGGGCTATTCGGGGCGCACAAAGACCAAGAAGGCTATGAAATCAACCAATAATTTGTAGCACGATGACAAAAAAAAACATGCCTCCCCTCGTTCACTGGATTACCACCAACTATTTCTACTTAATTGTGTGCAGAAAGTCCTTTAAATCAGCCATTTCTCCATCCTTATTAAACAAATGAATGTCAAACTGATATAATATCTCATATTAAATAACTAAAACAAGTGTTACATTTTGTCGCCTGCAGTTTTCCTATTTGACAAAAGCTTTATTTTCAATATAAAAACGTCTGGCTCGGTTATTAATAGGTACAATTCCAATAGAATATTGTGCTGCGTATATTTCCAAGTAAAATTAACATTATTTGTCTGTTCGTCTGTGAGATAGTTCTTCTGCGCTAAAATATGTCTTCCTGTGCAGTGCAGGTAAGCTGATGTAATGATCCTGCATAGGTCAAAGAGGCTATGTATATTTGGGGAGAGGGGTCTGATGAAAAAATAGCAGAATAGTCCAAAACGTGGTTAGGTGAGGGGGAATGTCAATTATTTGCAGTAGAAGCATTTTTGATATTGGTAATGAAGACCAAGACACTGTATAGTACAATCACATAGACAAAGCACGGATGAGTCTTAAGCTTAGTTCACACGGCAATTGACTTTAAGGACTGGGTCAGTGTGCAGCTCTGTGTGCAGACATTTGCATGGATAAGAAGATGGCATGCTGCAATTTTTGTGTATAGTGCCCATAAGCATTAGCACATAGGTATTTTAGCCTGGTCCTTTGTATAGGAAAATATACTCTGTTGTACTTTCTTATACAGTTTTTTTTTTTAAATCCATACAGAAGCATAAAAGACAATCTTTTGGCATCCCTAGTGCGAATGGGGTCCTATGTGTTGTGAATTCTGCTTTTGGGTTCCCTCCAGTGGTTTTAGGTGGGAATGCAGTTGTTTACTTAAATAAGCCTGGCTTAAACAAAAGGTCAAAAACCAAAAAATAGAAATGCAAACAGCAGCAGGTTTTTGCAGAAATGAAGACGTTAAAACGTAACTTTTACTTCATAGTCTTTATAAAAAATAATAGACGAACTGTGCCACTAAGGTGCTAGTGCTAACATATACCACGAACAAACACAGAGACAAACACCCCATAAAAAAGTTTTTTGCCACGGACCCCTCGTATCGGGCCACAAAATGGTCACCAATTAAATCTGAGAAAAATACACCAGACTACTCATAGAGTTTACCGTACCGTATAAGCGGGAACCTCCCCCTACCAAAGCAGATGCGGCAGGGATACCATATATCACCGTGTGCACCAAAAACGGTACACCATGTGGTGCCAGGTATAACGGGGTAAAGCTATTAACGGAGCTCCTCTATAAAGGGTGTACAACCAATGTAGGTAAGACCAAAAATGGCAATGTAAACATACGATATGCTAAAAAATACCGCAAGCATAGTAATACAACATAAAGAGCACGTTATTCTGAGGAACAGGTATCTCCCAAACAAAAGACCAGACAAACAATAACACCATTTCCCAATACCGGGAACTTATCACGGTGTGTGTCTAAAGTGTCATCTAGTGGGATTAAATCCTGTGTTTCTCAATACATATACTCATCTGCTGGTACTGAAGTTTATCACAGTCCTTCTGCAGGTATTAGATATATAGCCGGACCCTCTAGCGGTACTTTAAGACATCCGCCCTACGATATCTGGCTAGAAGTATGCCTCCCGACGCGTTTCTTCCTGAGTGGATTCATCAGGGGATTATGGCATGATGATGAGCAATCGCTAGTCTACTTACTGACGGTCGGCCTTTATAACAAGAAAGCGCTGACACTCATGGGCGCGCACTTCCGGACGCCCGGGTTCCTACTTCCGGTCCAGGCGGGTGCCGACGCCAAACGGCGGCGCGCGCACGTCTGGCCGGCCCCAGAAAACCCGTGACATGTCAAACCTCGGATATGTCAAAGCGCATGCACCAAATCGTGACGCGCACATCTCCCCGGCAACCGAGACGCTCATAGTCAAACAAAGGTAGCGTCATTTCCGGAAGTTTGCCATTCCTACATAATAGCAACACGGGGGTACGTGCTTTTTTAGGAGTGAGGCGCAAATATATGGTCATCAATCTATGGTGAACCATTCAACCAATGCTGCCCCCTACTACTATAGGACGGGTAGAAAATACCCCAAAACCGAAACAGGTATGTACGGGTAAAGAAAACTATCCATAAAAAACTATTGTTACCGATACCAACATGGAAGGCATAAGAAGAGGTATTCATATCAATAGACACCTAGACCCAAAAGAAAAAATATAATGAAATAAAAAAATAAATAATGAAATAAAAATAATACACGTTCTACACAGGGTGACACGGCAGACCCTAAAAAAAGGGAAAGATAGAAAAAGAGAGAGAGAAAGGTATACCCAAAGGACAGTATTTACGGGTTCGTAGGAACTGCTCTGAGCCCTCCACATATTGTGAACAGGCTAATGATCTCAGAGCACGTTTCCGAGAACGGGGGTACCCTGACAATATCCTTAAGGAGGCTTACAGTGCATCTCTTGAAAAACAGAGAAAGGATCTCTTAATACCCACCCCTAAAAAAGAAGGGGATGAACATGTGAGATTGATCACGAGGTACACCAACGGGGCCATGGATATGAGGGAAATTCTAAAAAGACACTGGCCAATCCTCCAGATGGACGATGATCTTAAGGGTGTTCTTACTCCGGTCCCACAAATCACTTTTAAAAAGGGCCGTTCAATTAAAGATAGAGTGGTCCACAGCCATTTTACCTCACCCCTCCCCCAAGTAAACTCCACATGGTTGGGTGAGAGGGTGAAAGGGTGCTATAAATGTGGCAGTTGTAAATACTGCGGAGCACTGTGCCGAGGAAAGGAGTTTGTCAGTAATGTGACAGGAAAAACCTTCTATATTAACCATTTTATTAACTGTAAGACGAAAGGAGTAATCTACAAGATGAACTGTGAATGTGGTTTGGAGTATATCGGGAAGACAAGTAGAGAGTTGAGAAGGAGGGTGGGTGAACACCACAGGGACACGATAAGAGGCAGAGATACCTCTGTGGCCAACCACATAAACAGGGTACACCAAGGCAATCTGAAGGCCGTAAAGTTCATGGGGATAGACAAAGTACATCAGCCCCAAAGAGGTGGTGACTGGGACAGGAACATTTTGCAAAGAGAAAGCAAATGGATATTTCGATTGAAGACCACAACACCACATGGCCTCAACGACCAACTAAGCTTTTCTTCCTTCCTATAGGGATAGGGTGTATCAGGGCATCACCTATCTAGGGATAGCCGCTGTCGAGTGGGGGCGCCACTGCGCAGGTTTAGGGTGCCAACCTCCGCGTGAGGTAGGGATCAGGATAGAGAGGATATAATAGGGGTAAGTGTAGTATCACTCTTTTTCTATCTTTCCCTTTTTTTAGGGTCTGCCGTGTCACCCTGTGTAGAACGTGTATTATTTTTATTTCATTATTTATTTTTTGATTTCATTATATTTTTTCTTTTGGGTCTAGGTGTCTATTGATATGAATACCTCTTCTTATGCCTTCCATGTTGGTATCGGTAACAATAGTTTTTTATGGATAGTTTTCTTTACCCGTACATACCTGTTTCGGTTTTGGGGTATTTTCTACCCGTCCTATAGTAGTAGGGGGCAGCATTGGTTGAATGGTTCACCATAGATTGATGACCATATATTTGCGCCTCACTCCTAAAAAAGCACGTACCCCCGTGTTGCTATTATGTAGGAATGGCAAACTTCCGGAAATGACGCTACCTTTGTTTGACTATAAGCGTCTCGGTTGCCGGGGAGATGTGCGCGTCACGATTTGGTGCATGCGCTTTGACATATCCGAGGTTTGACACGTCACGGGTTTTCTGGGGCCGGCCAGACGTGCGCGCGCCGCCGTTTGGCGTCGGCGCCCGCCTGGACCGGAAGTAGGAACCCGGGCGTCCGGAAGTGCGCGCCCATGAGTGTCGGCGCTTTCTTGTTATAAAGGCCGACCGTCAGTAAGTAGACTAGCGATTGCTCATCATCATGCCATAATCCCCTGATGAATCCACTCAGGAAGAAACGCGTCGGGAGGCATACTTCTAGCCAGATATCGTAGGGCGGATGTCTTAAAGTACCGCTAGAGGGTCCGGCTATATATCTAATACCTGCAGAAGGACTGTGATAAACTTCAGTACCAGCAGATGAGTATATGTATTGAGAAACACAGGATTTAATCCCACTAGATGACACTTTAGGAAAAACCCAATGTGGCTAAACAAAGAAGTAAGACAGGCAATTAACAGTAAAAAGAAAGCATTTGCACTACTAAAGCAGGATGGCACCATTGAAGCTCTAAAAAACTATAGGGAGAAAAATACTTTATCTAAAGAACTAATTAAAGCTGCCAAAAAGGAAACAGAGAAGCACATTGCTAAGGAGAGTAAAACTAATCCCAAACTGTTCTTCAACTATATCAATAGTAAAAGAATAAAAACTGAAAATGTAGGCCCCTTAAAAAATAGTGAGGAAAGAATGGTTGTAGATGACGAGGAAAAAGCTAACATATTAAACACCTTCTTCTCCACGGTATTCACGGTGGAAAATGAAATGCTAGGTGAAATCCCAAGAAACAATGAAAACCCTATATTAAGGGTCACCAATCTAACCCAAGAAGAGGTGCGAAACCGGCTAAATAAGATTAAAATAGATAAATCTCCGGGTCCGGATGGCATACACCCACGAGTACTAAGAGAACTAAGTAATGTAATAGATAAACCATTATTTCTTATTTTTAGGGACTCTATAGCGACAGGGTCTGTTCCGCAGGACTGGCGCATAGCAAATGTGGTGCCAATATTCAAAAAGGGCTCTAAAAGTGAACCTGGAAATTATAGGCCAGTAAGTCTAACCTCTATTGTTGGTAAAATATTTGAAGGGTTTCTGAGGGATGTTATTCTGGATTATCTCAATGAGAATAACTGTTTAACTCCATATCAGCATGGGTTTATGAGAAATCGCTCCTGTCAAACCAATCTAATCAGTTTTTATGAAGAGGTAAGCTATAGACTGGACCACGGTGAGTCATTGGACGTGGTATATCTCGATTTTTCCAAAGCGTTTGATACCGTGCCGCACAAGAGGTTGGTACACAAAATGAGAATGCTTGGTCTGGGGGAAAATGTGTGTAAATGGGTTAGTAACTGGCTTAGTGATAGAAAGCAGAGGGTGGTTATAAATGGTATAGTCTCTAACTGGGTCGCTGTGACCAGTGGGGTACCGCAGGGGTCAGTATTGGGACCTGTTCTCTTCAACATATTCATTAATGATCTGGTAGAAGGTTTACACAGTAAAATATCGATATTTGCAGATGATACAAAACTATGTAAAGCAGTTAATACAAGAGAAGATAGTATTCTGCTACAGATGGATCTGGATAAGTTGGAAACTTGGGCTGAAAGGTGGCAGATGAGGTTTAACAATGATAAATGTAAGGTTATACACATGGGAAGAGGGAATCAATATCACCATTACACACTGAACGGGAAACCACTGGGTAAATCTGACAGGGAGAAGGACTTGGGGATCCTAGTTAATGATAAACTTACCTGGAGCAGCCAGTGCCAGGCAGCAGCTGCCAAGGCAAACAGGATCATGGGGTGCATTAAAAGAGGTCTGGATACACATGATGAGAGCATTATACTGCCTCTGTACAAATCCCTAGTTAGACCGCACATGGAGTACTGTGTCCAGTTTTGGGCACCGGTGCTCAGGAAGGATATAATGGAACTAGAGAGAGTACAAAGGAGGGCAACAAAATTAATAAAGGGGATGGGAGAACTACAATACCCAGATAGATTAGCGAAATTAGGATTATTTAGTCTAGAAAAAAGACGACTGAGGGGCGATCTAATAACCATGTATAAGTATATAAGGGGACAATACAAATATCTCGCTGAGGATCTGTTTATACCAAGGAAGGTGACGGGCACAAGGGGGCATTCTTTGCGTCTGGAGGAGAGAAGGTTTTTCCACCAACATAGAAGAGGATTCTTTACTGTTAGGGCAGTGAGAATCTGGAATTGCTTGCCTGAGGAGGTGGTGATGGCGAACTCAGTCGAGGGGTTCAAGAGAGGCCTGGATGTCTTCCTGGAGCAGAACAATATTGTATCATACAATTATTAGGTTCTGTAGAAGGACGTAGATCTGGGTATTTATTATGATGGAATATAGGCTGAACTGGATGGACAAATGTCTTTTTTCGGCCTTACTAACTATGTTACTATGTTACTATGTTACTTTAGACACACACCGTGATAAGTTCCCGGTATTGGGAAATGGTGTTATTGTTTGTCTGGTCTTTTGTTTGGGGAGATACCTGTTCCTCAGAATAACGTGCTCTTTATGTTGTATTACTATGCTTGCGGTATTTTTTAGCATATCGTATGTTTACATTGCCATTTTTGGTCTTACCTACATTGGTTGTACACCCTTTATAGAGGAGCTCCGTTAATAGCTTTACCCCGTTATACCTGGCACCACATGGTGTACCGTTTTTGGTGCACGCGGTGATATATGGTATCCCTGCCGCATCTGCTTTGGTAGGGGGAGGTTCCCGCTTATACGGTACGGTAAACTCTATGAGTAGTCTGGTGTATTTTTCTCTGATTTAATTGGTGACCATTTTGTGGCCCGATACGAGGGGTCCGTGGCAAAATACTTTTTTATGGGGTGTTTGTCTCTGTGTTTGTTCGTGGTATATGTTAGCACTAGCACCTTAGTGGCACAGTTCGTCTATTATTTTTTATAAAGACTATGAAGTAAAAGTTACGTTTTAACGTCTTCATTTCTGCAAAAACCTGCTGCTGTTTGGGAATGCAGTTGTCCCTGAGTTGCAGTCCTGGCCAGGTGTATCTGCTGATTGCAGTTCTGACTGGGATATTTAGGTGTGCAGGATTCATTAGTCTTTGCCAGTTGTCCATGGTTCTGGGAGGTTTTGGATCTTTGTCTGGTTCCTCCTGCCTTGCTGCCAATTCAGCAAAGAGAAGTGTCTGGTTTTTGTTTCTGTGGCACACATGCTGTGTGCTTAATAATTCTGTGCTATTCATTTGTTTTCTCTTGTCCAGCTTAGACTGTGTCAGTGTTTTCTCAGTCTTGTTGGATTCTCTGGAGTTGCAGATATTCGCTCCACATCTTTAGTTAGATGGTGGAATTTTTTGTATTTTCTGCTGTGGATATTTTTGGAAGGGTTTTAATACTGACCGCTTAGTATTCTGTCCTTTCCTTTCCTATTTTAGCTAGCGTGGCCTCTTTTGCTAAATCCTGTTTCCTGCCTGCGTGTGTCTTTTCCTCTTCTACTCACAGTCAATATTTGTGGGGGGCTGCCTATCCTTTGGGGTTCTGCTCTGAGGCGAGGTAGATTTCCTATTTCCATCTGTAGGGGTATTTAGTCCTCCGGCTGTGTCGAGGTGTCTAGGATTTGTTAGGCACGCCCAACGGCTACTTCTAGTTGCGGTGTTAAGTTCAGGATTTGCGGTCAGTACAGGTTCCACCAACTCAGAGAAAGTTCCATGCGGCTCCAAGGTCACCGGATCATAACACCTATGGCTATGTTTGGCTTATGAGCTGGGAGGTTTCCTGATGATGATCACAAAACATGATGGGAATATAGCCTAATTTACATGGGGTAGACTGGGACTAGTATATTGGTGACCTATACTTAAGAGTCAAATGGCTGTATAACTCACAAATAAAGTAGCACTCTGCAGTGCTATAGCATGTGAACATGAAATATATGAAATCTGAATTCCATTACTGCTCTAAAAAATAAGAAAAAACAAAGATACTTAGCCCATAATTTGGCCAATTTATTTTTGCCCAGCAGCCACGACAAAGCGATCTTTTTTTTTGCTGGGAACCTATCCTAATGTGATATAAATATAAATGTAGGCTTCAGCCTAGGAGAGGAATCACATTAGGATAGGTTCCCAGCAAGAAAGATCACCTTGTCGTGGCTGCTGGACAAAAATGAATTGGCCAAATTATGGGCTAAGTATCTTTGTTTTTTCCTTTTTTCTAGTGCAGTAATGCAATTCAAATGTCATATTTGTAATGTTTACATGTTATAGCACTATAGAGTGTAACGTTACTTGTTAGATATATATATGGAAATGGCTACTCTTAGAATGCACCTGTTCACACCAGTTTCTTTTTTGGAAGTGACGTTCAGTCTTTTGGTGGCCGTATAACTCAGTTTGGGATTGCAACACAATTCTTGGACTTACCAATAGCTCTCACGAAATGCAAGCTGCCCTGCTCTGATCGGGAGACCTGCCGGACAGTCCGAATCTTGTGTTGCGATCCCTTATCCGGTCGTCTGACTCTTCCCGTTGGATGGGTCATCAGTAAAAGATCTGTGGTGGTCCTACACTTGGCATGTTCAATGTTCAGCTGATACCTAGTACTGTACATGGTCAAAGCTCACATTGTACACGTGCCCAGAACAGCGCAGCTCTGAACATCGTATAATGGATGTCCTTGGGTATTTCAACTCACATCATATTGGTGTAAATTGGAGTTGAATCCACCAATTTGACACTGGTGATCCTGATATCCTTGGGATAGTATCTTAGCCCTGGACAATCCTTCAGGTTGTGTTCACACATGGCAGCTGTGCTGCATTTTTTTTTTACTGCAATTGCACTAGAACCACATAGTTTTTGCCAAAATTTGGGAAAATCTCAGCAAAAACAATGCAGCAACATGGCCGCAAGGTGTGATAACAGATTTATACTCCCCATAATGTGTCCTTAGTAGGACCAGCTGCCCCACAGGAAGTCGATAAAGGTTAAATAGTAATTAAGAGAATTATTTGCGATCTTCTCATTTTTCAATATCTCCTATACAGGAATCCGTGGAGGTCCGTCATTCGTGAATGATACAGAAGGTCTTGCATGTCTTCATTTTTTCAGAGCTCGGGATAAAAATCTGTCTGTGATTAGATAAAAAGTCAGGAACAATATCCCACCCATTGTAAAGTAATTTATGAATGGTAATACGTTAATCTCTGCACAACAAATCCCCCTACCGTAGAACAAGAATTTTAGATCCTATTAAAAAAAAAATTTGCATAGAGGGAAAAAAAATCTATATATCTTAATAAGAAAAGGTGCGGGCTCTCAGGGCTGTGATTGTGTCTGTCAGTCAGAATAATCAAGAATTAGATGTAAGATGATTTTACTTTACAGGCCCACGGCTCACAGTGTGTTACTTTGTCATTATGAGGCATGGTGTGATACCTTTGACTTGAGAAGTCCGTTCTTTCATTAATAAGTCCGCAGACATAATGTTGATTTGAATCAGCAGTCGACAAATGTCATTCTGTAAATCTGCCTAAAGAATGCTTCCTGTAAAATCCGGAGACTGGGACTTAATCAGACGCCTGTTTTCAACTGATTATTACAATGGAAAATTGCACCTTATTTGGAAATGACAAAAGTACATTTAGATTTTTAATGACTAATCTCCATGGCATAGAACAATGGGGAGTTCAACCTGATGTGAAGCTACGACGCCCAGCATACCCTCACTTTGCCGAGGGGGCTGCAGTTTGAATGGTTAAATACCAATCCATGACTTCCCATCGTGGTAGACGACATTGTGTCTTGAGTGTATGGCTCCGAAAAATCTGGAAATGGGGGAAATCGGAAATCTGTTCAATGAGAAGCCAACCTGCCATGATGACTTTACTGTTGAACCCATCTTCTGGCTAAAAAAAAGAAAAAAGATTTAAACTGGATCAGTTTTTTAAGATTGAAGTTTATAGAAAATGGATCTGTTAAATAAACATCCGTTGTCTCCCATTGGAAACTGATCCAGTAAGCAAAAAGCGGATCTTTTTAAAATGTAAAAAAAAAAAAATGGATGGCTATTTAATGGACTCGTTTTCCATAGATTTCAGTGTTAAAAACTGATCCAGTTGAAAACAATTTTATTTTCAGCCGGACAAAAAAGTTGTGTCGGCACAACTTTTTTTTTTGTCAACGGATCACTGCTGGATACATTCTAATGGATGATTACTGGACATGTGAACGACGCCTAAGAGAGAAGACGGCACCAGAGGAGTCTGCAGCTGCTCTCATAGGAGCACTCGGCCGGTTATATGTGAGCATCCGGGGAGATAGCTGCTGGCCAAATCGGGGGGTGATCAAGGTAGATGTGGTGATGTGACTTACAGACTTTCAGCATTCTCAATTAATAAGGTATCAGATGTCTGATTCTAGTTGCTTTTAATGAGGAATTGATGGTTAGTAGAATTGGAAAATCTGGATTAAGACTTCCATGCTGAAAAGATAATGTTTTATTAGGGACTCATGTCTTGAAGGATTGTCATGAGACTGACGAGGTGATGAAGTGGCTTCTAAACCTACAATTCATCACATAAGAAGTACAGCAAGCGTGAATTGAAAGAAGTAATGACAGACCCAGGGATACATTAACCATTAATAAAAAACAATCCAAAGGTGAAATGGATTTTTTTTTTTTGGGGGGGGGAATATACTTTATATGTTTGCTATTTAAAAGAATGTTTGGTATGACATTACTGCAGTTATCAGTCATTTCTGTCTCACAGCTATATTGGAAGATACATAAAAATAAGATTAGGAACTTATACTGGTGACATTGAAGCAAACATGCTGCGATATACTTCAGCATCTCACGTGTAGTTATTAGAGATGAGAAAACTGATTTAATGAAAATCAAATTTGTGTAAACTTTTTGAAAATTCGCTGGATATATGAAAATATGGACAATTTGTGATTCATTTTAAGCAAAGCACCAAAATTTCTCACCATTATTTACGCAGTGCAGAATACAGCATTAGCCATACTCCCATGACCTTGGAGTGATCAGGCAGGCTTCCCAATAGTGCCTTGTAGCTATCACAACACATAGTATAGCACAGCCATCACATACTATACAACACACTGTATAAAAGCCAAGGCAGGGAATGCAGCACAGCAAACCATTTGCGGATGGATCTGTTTAGCAAAAAGATGTCAAAGCTCAGAGATAGGGAGGAAAAACAAAAAAAAACCCTTCTGAATAAGTGTCACAATCCATTTTTGGATTCGTGGCAGCTCTGGTTCCACTATGTTTTAAATGTAGCTTTTTCCTTTCAGGCCATCTGGGGTTAATGTCAGTTTCCCTTTCTGGCTGTCTGCTGCAACTGTAGAGTTGCTAGGTCAGCTGATGTGGGTGGTGACCACTCCCACCTTCCTTTAAATGGTCACCTGATGCATCAACTGACTGTTGATGACAGAGTTATTCTATGGAGACCAGCCGTGCAGTTGCAGCTCTCTGATGTCAGCTACTTCTGGAGTTTGGAATCCTGATTCTGTGTCCTCTGCGGTGTGGAACTTGGCAGCGGAGTCTAGAAGCTAAGTGTGGTGTTTTTACCTTGTCTGTCTTGTGCTTGTCACCATCCCCTGTGTTGTACTATCTGCAGTGGTGAGGCTAGCGTCCTTGCCGGCCAGAGCACTAGCCAGGTCTCATGACAGCGGTGGGGTGAAGGACCCACTTAGGACATTAGGGGAGTGCAGGAACAGGCTCAGGTTGGAGCTCAGGTGTCCCATCCTTCATTCCCTATCGGTAGGGTCTTCCTCTCCCCATTTCCATTCCGTTGTGTGTGTGTCGTGCCATCCGCTGACCGACTCCCTCGTGGGATCGTGACAATAAACTGTACAGATGGAGTAAGTGTGTTTATATGAGTCATTTCCAGGCAGTATCTAAAATTTGCAGCAAATTCTTTACCATGAATCAATTTTTTCAAAAAGATTTAGCAAAACATACAATCATCTCTACTATTTATTATTGTCAACCAACTTTGTATCAGTTTAGTTTGCTTTAGTCTTGCAAAACTGGAGTACTGTGTCCAGTTTTGGGCACCGGTGCTCAGGAAGGATATAATGGAACTAGAGAGAGTACAAAGGAGGGCAACAAAATTAACCCCTTTACCCCCAAGGGTGGTTTGCACGTTAATGACCAGGCCAATTTTTACAATTCTGACCACTGTCCCTTTATGAGGTTATAACTCCGAAACGCTTCAACGGATCCTGGTGATTCTGACATTGTTTTCTCGTGACATATTGTACTTCATGATAGTGGTAAAATTTCTTTGATAGTACCTGCGTTTATTTGTGAAAAAAACGGAAATTTGGCGAAAATTTTGAAAATTTCGCAATTTTCAAACTTTGAATTTTTATGCAATTAAATCACAGAGATATGTCACACAAAATACTTAATAAGTAACATTTCCCACATGTCTCCTTTACATCAGCATAATTTTGGAACCAATTTTTTTTTTTGTTAGGGAGTTATAAGGGTTAAAAGTTGACCAGCAATTTCTCATTTTTACAACACCATTTTTTTTTAGGGACCACGTCTCATTTGAAGTCATTTTGAGGGGTCTATATGATAGAAAATGCCCAAGTGTGACACCATTCTAAAAACTGCACCCCTCAAGGTGCTCAAAACCACATTCAAGAAGTTTATTAACCCTTCAAGTGTTTAATAGGAATTTTTGGAATGTTTAAATAAAAATGAACATTTAACTTTTTTACACAAAAAATTTACTTCAGCTCCAATTTGTTTTATTTTACCAAGGGTAACAGGAGAAATTGGACCCAAAAAGTTGTTGTCCAATTTGTCCTGAGTACGCTGATACCCCATATGTGGCAGTAAACCACTGTTTGGGCGCATGGGAGAGCTCGGAAGGGAAGGAGCGCAGTTTGACTTTTCAATGCAAAATTGACAGAAATTGAGATGGGACGCCATGTTGCGTTTGGAGAGCCACTGATGTGCCTAAACATTGAAACCCCCCACAAGTGACACCATTTTGGAAAGTAGACCCCCTAAGGAACTTATCTAGAGGTGTGGTGAGCACTTTGACCCACCAAGTGCTTCACAGAAGTTTATAATGCAGAACCGTAAAAATAAAAAATCATATTTTTTCACAAAAATTATATTTTTGCCCCCAATTTTTTATTTTTCCAAGGGTAAGAGAAGAAATTGGACCTCAAAAGTTGTTGTCCAATTTGTCCCGAGTACGCTGATACCCCATATGTGGCAGTAAACCACTGTTTGGGCGCATGGGAGAGCTCGGAAGGGAAGGAGCGCCGTTTGACTTTTCAATGCAAAATTGACAGGAATTGAGATGGGACGCCATGTTGCGTTTGGAGAGCCACTGATGTGCCTAAACATTGAAACCCCCCACAAGTGACACCATTTTAGAAAGTAGACCCCCTAAGGAACTTATCTGGATGTGTGGTGAGCACTTTGACCCACCAAGGGCTTCACAGAAGTTTATAATGCAGAGCCATAAAAATAAAACAAAATTTTTTTCCCACAAAAATTATTTTTTAGCCCCCAGTTTTGTATTTTCCCTAGGGTAACAGGAGAAATTGGACCCCAAAAGTTGTTGTCCAATTTGTCCTGAGTACGCTGATACCCCATATGTGGGGGGGAACCACCGTTTGGGCGCATGGGAGGGTTCGGAAGGGAAGGAGCGCCATTTGGAATGCAGACTTAGATGGAATGGTCTGCAGGCGTCACATTGCGTTTGCAGAGCCCCTAATGTACCTAAACAGTAGAAACCCCCCACAAGTGATACCATTTTGGAAAGTAGACCCCCTAAGGAACTCATCTTGATGTGTTGTGAGAGCTTTGAACCCCCAAGTATTTCACTACAGTTTATAACGCAGAGCCATGCAAATAAAAAATATTTTTTTTTCCACAAAAATTATATTTTAGCCCCCAGTTTTGTATTTTTCCAAGGTTAGCAGGAGAAATTGGACCCTAAATGTTGTTGTCCAATTTGTCCTGAGTACGCTGATACCCGATATGTGGGGGGGAACCACCGTTTGGGCGCATGGGAGGGCTCGGAAGGGAAGGAGCATCATTTGGAATGCAGACTTAGATGGATTGGTCTGCAGGCGTCACATTGCGTTTGCAGAGCCCCTAATGTACCTAAACAGTAGAAACCCCCCACAAGTGACCCCATATTGGAAACTAGACCCCTCAATGAACTTATCTAGATGTGTTGTGAGAACTTTGAACCCCCAAGTGTTTCACTACAGTTTATAACGCAGAGCCGTGAAAATAAAAAATCTTTTTGTTTTCCCACAAAAATTATTTTTTAGCCCCCAGTTTTGTATTTTCCCAAGGGTAACAGGAGAAATTGGTCCACAAAAGTTGTTGTCCAATTTGTCCTGAGTACGCTGATACCCCATATGTTGGGGTAAACCCCTGTTTGGGCACACAGGAGAGCTCGGAAGGGAAGGAGCACTGTTTTACTTTTTCAACGCAGAATTGGCTGGAATTGAGATCGGACGCCATGTCGTGTTTGGAGAGCCCCTGATGTGCCGAAACAGTGGAAACCCCCCAATTATAACTGAAACCCTAATCTAAACACACCTCTAACCCTAATTCCAACGGTAACCCTAACCACACCTCTAACCCTGACACACCCCTAACCCTAATCCCAACCCTATTCCCAACTGTAAATGTAATCTAAACCCTAACCCTAACTTTAGCCCCAACCCTAACTGTAGCCCCAACCCTAACCCTAACCCTAGCCCTAACCCTAGCCCTAACCCTAGCCCTAACCCTAACCCTAGCCCTAACCCTAGCCCTAACCCTAGCCCTAACCCTAGCCCTAACCCTAACCCTAACCCTATCCCTAACCCTAGCCCTAACCCTAGCCCTAACCCTAACCCTAGCCCTAACCCTAGCCCTAACCCTAGCCCTAGCCCTAACCCTAGCCCTAACCCTAGCCCTAACCCTAGCCCTAGCCCTAACCCTAGCCCTAACCCTAGCCCTAATGGGAAAATGGAAATAAATACATTTTTTTTTATTTTTCCCTAACTAAGGGGGTGATGAAGGGGGGTTTGATTTACTTTTATAGCGAGTTTTTTAGCGGATTTTTATGATTGGCAGCCGTCACACACTGAAAGACCCTTTTTATTGCAAAAAATATTTTTTGCAATACCACATTTTGAGAGCTATAATTTTTCCATATTTTGGTCCACAGAGTCATGTGAGGTCTTGTTTTTTGCGGGACGAGTTGACGTTTTTATTGAAAACATTTTTGGGCACGTGACATTTTTTTATCGCTTTTTATTCCGATTTTTGTGAGGAAGAATGACCAAAAGCCAGCTATTCATGAATTTCTATTGGGGGAGGCGTTTATACCGTTCCGCGTTTGGTAAAATTGATAAATCAGTTTTATTCTTCGGGTCAGTACGATTACAGCGATACCTCATTTATATCATTTTTTTATGGTTTGGTGCTTTTATACGATAAAAACTATTTTACAGAAAAAATAATTATTTTTGCATCGCTTTATTCTCAGGACTATAACTTTTTTATTTTTTTGCTGATGATGCTGTATGGCGGCTCTTTTTTTGCGGGACAATATGACGCTTTCAGCGGTACCATGGTTATTTATATCTGTCCTTTTGATCGCGTGTTATTCCACTTTTTGTTCGGCGGTATGATAATAAAGCGTTGTTTTTTGCCTCGTTTTTTTTTTTTTTTCTTACGGTGTTTACTGAAGGGGTTAACTAGTGGGACAGTTTTATAGGTCGGGTCGTTACGGACGCGGCGATACTAAATATGTGTACTTTTATTGTTTGTTTTTTTTATTTAGATGAAGAAATGTATTTATGGGAATAATATATATTTTTTTTTTTTCATTATTTTGGAATATTTTTTTTTATTTTTTTTACACATTTGGAAATTTTTTTTTTAACTTTTTTACTTTGTCCCGGGGGGGACATCACAGATCAGTGATCTGACAGTTTGCACAGCACTCTGTCAGATCACTGATCTGACATGCAGCGCTGCAGCCTTCACAGTGCCTGCTCTAAGCAGGCTCTGTGAAGCCACCTCCCTCCCTGCAGGACCCGGATCCGCAGCCATCTTGGATCCGGGGCTCGAGCAGGGAGGGAGGTGAGGAGACCCTCGCAGCAACGCGATCACATCGCGTTGCTGCGGGGGGCTCAGGGAAGCCCGCAGGGAGCCCCCTCCCTGCGCGGTGCTTCCCTGCACCGCCGGCACATCGCGATCATCTTTGATCGCGGTGTGCCAGGGGTTAATGTGCCGGGGGCGGTCCGTGACCGCTCCTGGCACATAGTGCCGGATGTCAGCTGCGATAAGCAGCTGACACCCGGCCGCGATCGGCCGCGCTCCCCCCGTGAGCGCGGCCGATCGGCTATGACGTACTATCCCGTCCAGGGTCAGACAAGCCCAGGGCACCTCGACGGGATAGTACGTCTAAGGTCACAGAGGGGTTAATAAAGGGGATGGGAGAACTACAATACCCAGATAGATTAGCGAAATTAGGATTATTTAGTCTAGAAAAAAGACGACTGAGGGGCGATCTAATAACCATGTATAAGTATATAAGGGGACAATACAAATATCTCGCTGAGGATCTGTTTATACCAAGGAAGGTGACGGGCACAAGGGGGCATTCTTTGCGTCTGGAGGAGAGAAGGTTTTTCCACCAACATAGAAGAGGATTCTTTACTGTTAGGGCAGTGAGAATCTAGAATTGCTTGCCTGAGGAGGTGGTGATGGCGAACTCAGTCGAGGGGTTCAAGAGAGGCCTGGATGTCTTCCTGGAGCAGAACAATATTGTATCATACAATTAGGTTCTGTAGAAGGACGTAGATCTGGGGATTTATTATGATGGAATATAGGCTGAACTGGATGGACAAATGTCTTTTTTCGGCCTTACTAACTATGTTACTAAAGTAATGTTTCTCGCCTAGGTTGCTGGCCCCCTCTGCTGACTATCCGTGCTGGCTCGACTCCTAGGCAAGGACGTAAGCATTTGCTATATTGCTTTTAATTGAGGTCTGATGCTGAACATATCACTGGATCTGGCCAGCCTCAGTCCCCCTGCGCTCCTTGGATGCTGCAGAGGTAAAGCTGCTTCTGATTGCAACATCGTAGAGCACATTGTTTTGACCAGTGGCTCAGCCAGATTGTCAATCTTCAGAAATGGTGCATCATTCCCCTGGTATTCAGGAAGCTAGGAGGCAAAGGAGCAGAGCACTCTTGAAGATGTACTGTACTTGTCACAAGTTTGGACACGCTTGGATATACAATGGTTTTCCTTGTCTTTTGTTTAATATGTACACTGTAGAATCCAAATGAAGGCCTCAAAACCACTAAGGAACACCTGGAAACAAATAGAAAAAAAATGTGTGAAACAAACCAGAATATAGGTTAAATTTTGGATTCCTCAAAGTACCCTCCTTTTACACCAATGAGAGGTTTACACATCCTTGGGATTATCTCTATCAGGTCATCAGCTGGAAAGACTTTCCAATAGTCTTGAAGGCATTTCAAGAGGTGCTTAGTACTTGTTGCTGCTTTGCCGTCACTCTGCATCCAACTCATCCCAAATCATGTCTACTGGGTTGAGGTTGAACGATTGTGGAGGCCATGTCATCTGACGCAGCCTCCATCACTCTCCCTCTTCGTCAAGATGTATTGAGTTATTGTCCTTTTCCAAAACATGATTGTCCCAATAAGTGCCGACAAGATGGGATGGTCGTCACTGCAGAATACTGTGGTCGCCATGCTAGGTAAGTGTGCTTTGAATTTGGAATAAATCATTACCAGTGACACCAGTAAAGCACCCACACACTATAACACTTCCCCATCCATTCTTCAGGGTTGGCACCACCAATGTAAAAGCTATTCATTCATCATTTCTGCATCTCAAAAGACATGGTAGTTAGTTCCAAAAATCTCAAATTCTGACTTTTCAAACCACAGTGCAGATTTCCACTGATCTAATGTCCAGTTCTTGTGTTATTTTACCCAAACAAGTCTCTTCTTATTTACAGTCCTCTGTGGCTGCTTTGTGCATCGCCGGCGTCCCTGCCCGCTGCTCCTCTCCCCGGCAGGGATGCCGACTTACTCACTCACTGCCATGGCCCCCATTTCGCACTTCCTCCCCCTTCCTCTTCAGCTGCTGCCCAGGGTCCGCGCACTGCACGCAGAGCCCCAGGCACTGTGCTTAGAGCACATATACTCCCACTTTCTGAAAGTGGCAGGTCTTGCTGTCCTAATGTGTCCCCAGTCAATGGCTTGGAGTCACTTATTATTTAAGGCACTTCCACCAGCGTGGAGGTGCCTGTTCAGAGTTGTTACCTTGTTTCCAACACGCTTGCTCGCTTTCTGGTCCCTGTCCATTAGTTCCCACCTAGTTCCACTAGTGTCTGTTCATCCTTAACCTTCATGTCAGTATCTTTCTCGGTCTGTCTTTCAGCCAGACCCGCCTGCACCTGCCATGCCAATCTGTATACCAGCATTACCATCTGTATCTGTGGTTCCTGTGTTCCTCTCGTGCCTGCCTGTATCAGCTGTATTCTCCTGCTGGGTCACTCCAGCTACATGTCCCTTGAGGGTCAGCTGCCGTGCATCTGTGGTCTGTTTTGGAGTAGCACATGGTGCCCATCGGGAGCCAAGTTTAACCCCACCATCAGGGTCTCTAGTGAAGAGTCATGTGCTCACCTATTCATGCTCTCATTGAACCGTGGCACAGTGGTTCCAAACTCCCTTAACACTTTGCAGCAGGTCTTCTATAACGGTCACTTCTCACAGTCACCTATGGACACTTGATGTTATTTGATGTCTGGGCATCTTTTTGAATGTTATCAGAGGTGCTGACAATTTGCAGTTTCTCAGGCTGGTAACCCTGATGAACTTATCCTCTGCAGCAGAAGTAATTCTTAGACTGGGTTCACATAGCATTTGCAACTGTGTTCACTGTTTCCTTTGAGGCTTAAAGTCATACACCTGTGAAATAGGCTTTATAGGGATTACACATTTTTTTAAAGTTGATAGCTATCCATACAACAAACTATTGATATTAGATTGGTGGGAATCTTACTAACGATATTCCCTGTCTTACGTTGTTTATGCTTATGCAGTCAGTTTCTAACAATTTGAGCAGACATATGGATATTATTGGCCTGCTGCGGGGTTGTTGCCCTCCAATGGCCCCTCCACGTGTCTTGGTGTACTGCCCTGTCTCCTGGTATCTGCTCCATACTCTGGACACTGACAGACACAGCTACCCTTCTTGCCACACCTCACATTGATGTGCCATCCAGGATGAGCTGCACTACCTGAACAATTTCTGTAGGTTGCAGACACCAGCTCATGCTACTGTACCTCTAGTGGTGAAAGCAATGACTAAATGCAAGTGACGAAAACAGCCAAAAAGGATGAGAACAGAGAAATGGTCTGTGGTCACCCCCTGCAGAACCACTACTTTTAAGGGGTTGCATTGCCAATTGCCAATCATTTCTACATTTTGTTTGTTCCATTTGCACAACAGCGGGAGAAATTGATTCACTATCAGTGTTGCTTCATAACTGGACAGGTTGATTTCACAGAAGTGTGATTGGCTTTGTGTTACATTGTGTTGTTTAAGTGTTCCCTTTATTTTTGTGAGCAATGTATTAAGCTTACAAATGTTATTACATATAATAGATTCTGTAGCTTTCTAATATCATTTGCATTGCATGCTTTGATTATTCTTAATAGCTCCGTTTGCTGTCAGTGAATGGGAACTTTCTTCTTTACCACCAAGCACTGACAACATTGCCTACTTGTTCTAATACTCCCACTGTTGGGGTTGTGTTACAGTTTTATCCTGACCAACTAATTCCTCTGTGAACTGAACGCACCAATGGCGCAAGGCTTTGATGTATCCTGATACGTTGTGACAAAAGTATTACAGGTAAAATGTATTAGTCAGAAGACAATCTAAGCATTTCTTTCTGCTGGGGTCAGGAAGATGGAGTTTAAAGCATTGTCAGTTTTTCAAGGACAAGCAGCAGAATTTTGAGAACGGATTGTACAAGAATGAAGAAAATATAAAATACTGTAGGTAGAAAAAAAAATACAAAAAAGTAATGTGAAGAGTTTGTAAAGTTACTCACTTGATTTGACTTCTGAGGCAGAATTGTACTTTATCTAATTCTATGATATCTCCTACTAAATCCACTTTATGCCAGAACACCCAAAATAACTTAATACATGGTAATCGTGCAATCCTCTAACCAGGCTAAGGTAAATCTGAAGGAATTGTTTTGTCAGTCAGCGACGATCTAGCACCTGGCGCGTTCTCAGGAAGCCCGGAGTTGCTTTAATGAGGTAGCAATTCATACTAAATATTTAAAATAAGCAAATCCCTTCCCACTGTTTACAAACCAACAGCAAAGAAAAATCATTTTATCTCTTGGCCAAATCCCGTACGACATGCAAACTCTTTGACAAATCTGTCAGGGGAAATAAGAAGCGTCTGCGATTTTCGGCAGATATGACATTGTGTCATGAATAGGTACAGTGCAATGACAGAATATACACTGACAAAGAAAACAGCCTTGTTGTCGTCACAGAAACCTTTAAAATGCATCCCAAAAATCTCAACACATGTCACCAGGCACAAGATTACAAAACGTAGGCCCTGATTTTGTGACATTTATTCCTGCGAACGGGATAATGAGAGGTAGCAACAGTTGATAGGTTTTCGTTACAAAAAAAACAGAATACTTGTTCCAGCTTGAATGTGCGGTCTGTACGATTCTGATCCTGACAATTTACATGTTTATTTCCTTATAAAACAAATAATATTATTGGAAAAAAAAAACTTAGTGATAGCGCCAAGTGAGAAATTAGTCTGGGTATCAGAATTAAAGAGCCGATAGAGTGAAGGTACAGTACAAGGAAAATGTATCTGCAGCAGAAAATGAACTTACTAAAAAAGTATGGAATTTGTTAACGTCGGAGTTTTGTGAATGGTGCAATCTTTTAAATGCTAACTCTATTTAAAAGGGATTTTCATATTCGGATGCCCTGGGCAGATGATTGCCCACTGACAATTCTGATTTGACAGTTGAGCAGCGACACTGAATCTGCACACACCCGCCAGCACACGTGCAATGTTCTATTCTGGTGTCAATTGCAGATGCATGATACCTGCAGATGCATGATACCTGCCGATGGTGATAATGTCCTGGCAACTTTGTGCAGATGGGATGTTATCAGTGCTGATCCCCTCTTCATGTGCAAGTGCACAGGGCTGGACAACCCCTTTAAACCGACGTCTCCTTCAAGTGCATCCAATTGCCTAAGGGTGCAGTTAGACAGCAGTATAAATCGGACCAAGATCAAATTGCATTGAACGGACTGGCTTGCGGCTCTCCTGACACTAGCGTGATGACTTCATATATTTGTATGCAGCTGTCACTTTGTGGTCAGGAGAGCCACCAGCCAGTTTGAGCATTGCGGTCTGATCTAGATCCGATTTATACTGGCGTCTGACTGTGCCCTTAGACTGAGGCAAACAATGAAAATCGGTATATAGTTATGACCAATGCTTGCTGTCAGTGAGTGAAAGCCTACAGATGTGTGCTACCTTACGTACTGGCTTTATAGATCGTGAAATAAGTGCAGCTTAGGTGTCCAGGTTGACAAAAAAATGATTTTGTGATACTCCGTCAGGAGATGTACATTTGACATCAGGTAGACAATAATGGCTTGAAAACTTTATATCCCTGCACATCTCTTTTAAGGATATATTAAGACTTTTCGGTATGGAATCTGTTCTGATTATACTTTTTATTTTGCTGTCCAGGAAGCTTCACTTGAATGAGGCTGTCTGGGCATCTCAGTTCATTAGCTGAGACAGTCATGGCTAATTCAGACAGCTATCTAAAGGATTTAAATACCTTCTGGGTCAATGAATCACTATTACAACTGGGTTTCATTTAAAAGTTTGCACCCTTTGAACTTCTGTTTCTTCTTGATTGCTTTGCCTATTGCTGGGAAAAGAAGGAGTTAACTGAAAATCCATCAGTGAGGTTTTTTACTTGTATCTTCCTTCTTCTGAGCTCTTTTCAGTTTTATTCTAACCACAACTTTCATTTATTCATAAATCAGCACAGAGGAGCTCAAAAGAAGAAAGATCAAAAAAGCTCAGTGACATATTTTTATTCATTCTGTAACCAGCAATAGACTGTCCAAAACAGAGGATACATGTCATGACTCTCTTGTCGAGTGACCCGAGGACAGCACTCCTTCCCTGTCCCTGATGCTAGGGGGCACCCTAGCTCGCTCTGTACCCTGGGTTACTTCTGAAGGTGATGATGCCGGGGCCACGTGCCTTGGCTTATCTCCTGAATCTGCCCTCTGTCTGTACCCTTCCCCCTTCCAAGGAAGAGGGGAGTAGCAGTGCACCATAGTACACCAACCAGACTAACAAGGTAACATGAACAGGGGAAATGGAAAATACCAGGCATACAAATATACACACACATATTTCAGAGGAATGCACTGGGGAGTGGAGGATGGGGAAAAACCAAAGTAGGAGAAGGAAAGGGAATTATCACACTTACTAAACCAAGAAACAGCCACAGATAAATCCACCAAATGCCTCCTCCCATAACCACCAACTACTATCCATGCACAAAAGCTATCTCTGACAATGTGTGTCAGTCAGTACCCAGATTATATAGGGGATTGGAGGGTCTGACAGTACTCAGCTGACAGCTTTGGGTCTCAGCAGAGCAAATTAACCCCTTCCCTGCCAAAACAAATTTTTACCGTTTAATAAGAAGGTGAAGTGATTTTAGTCAGTGCAGGAGTAGGAGAAATCAGATGCTGCGGTCTTCTGGCTCCTCTCTGCTGTGGTAAACCCGTGACAATACACAAGGCAATTGCAAAAATGAATTTTTAGCCAAAAATACATGCATTAAAGATAAAACATTATGTGAAGCTTCCTAGACTGGGAGGGGAAGGTGGTTTGAAGTCAGGCAATTCAAGCTTAAATTATGCATATATTTTATTTAATTTTCATTTTTAGCTAGATAACTTTTAAAGCTGATTCTAGCACTTATGAATTCTAGTTATTCTGCAGATTTTACCATATCTGGATCTGACGAAATTGAAAAGTAACAGGAATGAGCAGTGCGTTTGTTCATTTTTTTTCTTAAAAGCCTCCTTGTTTGGATAACTTTGTCATAACTTTGACAAGAAACTTTCGGTCATATGTTTGCTCTTGCATCAGATAATTCAAGGCAGCGGAAAATATAGGATGTGAGCCACATGTTATCATTCCGGTCCATCCTAAATTTACAATATATACAATGAATATTGAAGAAAACATGGCAGGATGTAAGCATGTGCATTGCTTCAGTTAAAGCTGCAGTCACACTTGTGTTTGGGAGTTCATATCACATGTTCTGCCTTAATTTACAAAACTGGGAGCAGAATCCAAGGGCAAAATTCCCTGAGGAACATTTTGGTATACTTTTTTCCTTCTCCTGGCTTTCATTCTTATTTTTCATAATTTAAGTAGAGGCATAATATAGAAACACAAATGTTTAAGCAGCCATATTTACATTAGTACTAATAAAATATGGTTCCCATATTTCTCTGAGACCAAGGCTGCTTCAAACAGTTTGACAACTGTTTGTGAAACTAATGTGATCAGTTTCTATGAGGAGGTAAGTTCCAGATTGGACCACGGAAAGACAGTAGATGTTGTCTTCATGGACTTTTCAAAGGCATTTGATAAGGTGACATACAAAAGGTTGGCATATAAAATGAGAATAATGGTGCTATGGGTAAAATATATGTAACTGGGTTAACAACAGGCTCAGTGATAGGAAACAAAGGGTGGTTATTAATCGAACACACTGAGATTGGGTCACAGTTAACAATGGGGTACCACAGGGGTCAGTATTGGGCCCTCTTCTTTTTAACATATTTATTAATGACCTTGTAGAAGGCAAACAGAGTAGAATTACAATATTTGCAGATGATACTAACACAGAGAATGATAATTTAATCTTACAGAAGGATTTATGTAAGTTGAAGGCTTGGGCTGAGAAATGGGAATTGAAGTTTAATGTAGATAAATGTAAGGTTATGCTCTTGGGCAGAGGAAATAAAATGTATTCTTATGTACTAAATTGCAAAAACTGTCACTGAAAAAGACCTGGGTGTATGGGAGGATGACAAACTCCACTTTAGTGACGAGTGTCAGGCGGCTGCTGTCAAGGCCCATAAAATAGTGAGCTGCATAAAAGAGGCATAGATGCTCATGATTAGAATATAATGTTGCCTCTATACAAGTCACTATTGTGGCCATGCTTAGAATACTGGGTACAATTTTGGGGTCCGGTGTTTAAGAAGGACTTAGGACATAAGAGCAACAAGGTTATTAGGGGATTGGGTGGACTACAATACCAAGACAGGTTAAACTTGGGGTTATTTAGTTTTGAAAAGCAACGGCTTAGGGCCGATCTTATTGCAATGTACAAATAGATGAGGGGACAGTACAGTATAGAGACCTGTATCTTTTTTTACACTTAGGCCTACGATGGGGTCAAGGGAGCATCCTCTACGTCTAGAGAAAAGAATATTTCATCGTAATCAGACTTAGATTCTTTACAATAAAAGCAGTAGGACTATAGAACTCTACGACACATGATGTTGCAATGGTTGATTCACTACTACAATTCAAGAAAGGACTGGATACCTTTCTTAAAAAATATAATATTACCGGTTATGGGCGTTAGATTCTGTGATGGGGCGTTGATCGTATTTTTTTCTTCTATGTTGCTGATTCTCCAAGTGGGTTCCTTGGAATTTGAACGAGCGTCAAAACTTAATGAGTTCTGTCAGCGTTCCCTTTTCTTCTCTGGATCCTGGGAACTTGTCTGATAGCAATATATGGAGTCAGGCAGGAGTTTTTCCCCTAATAACGAGCTATCAGTGTCTGCCCCATTGGGGTTTTTACATTCCTCTGGATCAACATGTTAGGTTATAGGTTAAACTTTATGGACTTAGGTCTACCTTCAACCTTAAAATCTATGAAACTTGAAGCTACGCCAATATCTGTAACTGGGCAGTGGACCGATAAACTTCACTATGTACCCTGATGGGTCTCTAACAAAACTTTTGGCCACAGAGCATGGTAGTCGAATTAGCTACTCCCTTGGTTTCCATTACTTAACAAGCAGTTTAATTGTCCTTTGAGAGTATATCCCACCTTCATTGTCCTACCAACTTCCACATTGACAAAACTAAAGCATAGACTCTAGCAGGGTATTACCACAATCGTAATCAAGGCTCGTGACACCAAGGATGTAAAATAAGAAATATGTGAAATTATAACCAATCATTAGAAAGCAATGGAATCACTTTGCTCCATTATATAATGTGTCTGTTTGTGATTGTCCTGTTTCTGGATAACTTTCTTTTAAGAATCACATTTGACCAGAAATCACACTAGTAGGTTGGAGGAACCTGCTCGAGAGCACCTTTAACGCACAGTAATCGTAAGTGCTTGAAAAAGCACAACGTTCCTAATAGGATTTGCAAACCATCATAACACCCTGAAGGGATAGAAATTTGACTGTAAAAGTTGCCATTCATTTAGTCTTTTGCCCCCCTGATGAAATAACCCTGTAGATTCTCCTCTCTGTGACTCTGGAGTTATTGGAGTTCGCTCGCAGCTCCTGAGAATGGAGGACTTGACTAATTCTCATTTTCTGACAGTTAAACGAAGGAAACAAATGAGGAAATGACTTGACACGTATAATACTGAGAAGGAAATGAGGGAATGGTTTGGCACGCTTAATGCCATCACATTCGACTAAGTCATAATTCTGGCTGAATGGAGTGTAACACAACCCTCCCCCCCCTCGATGCCTGACTTGGTGGCTAGTTTATTCCAAAACATATTAAAAAGAATTTTTCCCTAAATGAAAAATGTACGCTGGCTCTTTATTCCTCACATACCATCTGCTCATGTGAAAGTCACCATTTGCCGAAATAAAAATAGTTGACCTGGGTTTCGGTATCAGAACTGCTTCGCTCAGCAATTGAAATAAGACTGAGGTTTTATTACGTACGCTATTAAATTTGACACTTCAGACTATTATTATTCATGTGCAGGTCTACAAGAACATCGGTGCCGTCACCACAGATTTCTACTTACTGCCAGACCTGAAATCCAGCACATTTCTTTCCCAGAGTCAAATTGGTTCTTCGATGGTATCAACAGATTTTTAGGGTTCCCAAGATTCTCTTCTTAAACCTTGTTAAATTGTACCTTAAATTCCCTACCCTTACATCATATTACAAATTATACAAAGTATTAATAATCTACATGGTCTAGTCACTTTGTAAATTCATTAAATTACTAATATATACTGCTCTTGAGATATAACCTGTAATAGCCTGCAGAGCTTCGCTCCCTATTTTGCTTGTGCAATCACTGTGTACATACATTACATTACTGATCCTGAGTTACATCCTGTATTATAGTCCAGAGCTGCACTCACTATTCTCCTGGTGCAGTCACTGTGTACATACATTACATTACTGATCCTGAGTTACATCCTGTATTATACTCCAGAGCTGCACTCACTATTCTGCTGGTGCAGTCACTGTGTACATACATTACATTACTGATCCTGAGTTACATCCTGTATTATACTCCAGAGCTGCACTCACTATTCTGCTGGTGCAGTCACTGTGTACATACATTACATTACTGATCCTGAGTTACATCCTGTATTATACCCCAGAGCTGCACTCACTATTCTGCTGGTGCAGTCACTGTGTACATACATTACATTACTGATCCTGAGTTACATCCTGCATTATACCCCAGAGCTGCACTCACTATTCTGCTGGTGCAGTCACTGTGTGCATACATTACATTACTGATCCTGAGTTACATCCTGTATTATACCCCAGAGCTGCCCTCACTATTCTGCTGGTGCAGTCACTGTGTGCATACATTACATTACTGATCCTGAGTTACATCCTGTATTATACTCCAGAGCTGCACTCACTATTCTGCTGGTGCAGTCACTGTGTACATACATTACATTACTGATCCTGAGTTACCTCCTGTATTATACTCCAGAGCTGCACTCACTATTCTGCTGGTGCAGTCACTGTGTGCATACATTACATTACTGATCCTGAGTTACCTCCTGTATTATACTCCAGAGCTGCACTCACTATTCTGCTGGTGCAGTCACTGTGTACATACATTACATTACTGATCCTGAGTTACATCCTGCATTATACCCCAGAGCTGCACTCACTATTCTGCTGGTGCAGTCACTGTGTGCATACATTACATTACTGATCCTGAGTTACATCCTGTATTATACCCCAGAGCTGCCCTCACTATTCTGCTGGTGCAGTCACTGTGTGCATACATTACATTACTGATCCTGAGTTACCTCCTGTATTATACTCCAGAGCTGCACTCACTATTCTGCTGGTGCAGTCACTGTGTACATACATTACATTACTGATCCTGAGTTACATCATGTATTATAGTCCAGAGCTGCACTCACTATTCTGCTGGTGCAGTCACTGTGTACATACATTACATTACTGATCCTGAGTTGCATCCTGTATTATACTCCAGAGCTGCACTCACTATTCTGCGGTTGCAGTCACTGTGTACACACATTACTGATCCTGAGTTACATCCTGTATTATACCCCAGAGCTGCACTCACTATTCTGCTGGTGCAGTCACTGTGTACATACATTACATTACTGATCCTGAGTTACATCCTGTATTATACTCCAGAGCTGCACTCACTATTCTGCTGGTGCAGTCACTGTGTACATACATTACATTACTGATCCTGAGTTACATCCTGTATTATACTCCAGAGCTGCACTCACTATTCTGCTGGTGCAGTCACTGTGTGCATACATTACATTAGTTATTTTTGTGACAGAGCTTAATAAAATTAGATGTAAATTGAACCCAACATTTATTATGAAATGGTTTGTCCAAATTGTAAAAAATACCATATAATCTTATACACAGGGCAGCATGGTAACAAGGGAACATTGTTCTTGCTGTATGTATTATTGTACATTTTGTATTAGTCATTATATACTACTGTACTTTAGCTCAGTGAAGATCAATAGTGGAGGGCAGTCTGTCCATGACCCACGACATAGGAAGTTGGACTGTATCACAGATACAGCTGCGCTATCACCTATCTGGATGTTCCTGGGAGTCTAGACTCTCTCTGAGCTGGATATACCAGTAATTGGCAGACTATGACATGGCTGTCTACAGCGCCCCTTTAAATGGATGATATTTCTTTCTATACGTGATAGCTATTACCTGAGTAAAGCCCTGGGCTCTATCAAAGGGCTTGTAGCAGCTAATTGTGCCTGGTAGGACTAGTAATTAGCCAGACAGCTCAGACACCTACAGACCCACCACCATCTCATTTTCACATTGCAGAGCCAACCAAGAAATAAAGGGTTGGGGCTGCCGCACAAATAAAAATACATACACGGCTCAAGACTCTGTGATCTATATACAATGACTCCAATCCAAGGATGATTCATTAAGAGTTTTAAAAAATACTTGTAAGCTGTTAGCACTAAAGAGGGCAATGGCACACTAATTAAGGAGAGGTCAGACAATGGTTCACAGACTTGTGGTACCGGTGTCTATGGCGTAAACACAAGTCCCACCAGAAACATGGACAGATGATAAAAAAAAATGTCAAGTGGATTAACAATAGAAATCTGTTAGCAGTGAAATGAAAGGAACGTATATCTAAAAGTGTCGCGTTTTCTCATTAATTAAGACTAATAAGATCTAAAGAGCACAGGAGGGCAGCTACAAATTTGTTATTTTTTTACAATTAGAAATATAATTATTACATAAGTTTCTGATGGATACAATGTGTGTCACAATCTTTATTTTTTTCCTATGTTCATATGTAGATATTTACAGAGCTATTCCATGATAATGTAATAAGCAGGAGTGTGACTATTTAAAGGGATTCTCCACTACTAGGGAAACCCCTTCTTGATCTAAATGTTTGGCCCCAATAAAGTAAAAAAAAAAAGCTTATACTCTCCTTCTGTGCCGGCGCGTTCCTATAAGTATTTGGTCAGTATTTTTCATCAGTGTTTGTAAGCCAAAACCAGAAATGGGTGAAAAATGCAGAAGTGGTACAGGTGTATCTATTTTACTTTTTCTCTGATGGTTCCTCAACTTGTTTTGGCTTAAAATGTAAGTGTTTGAACGTAGCGATAGACCTATAGCAGACCTCACACTTTGCTTTACAAGAGTGTCCTCTTCCCTGGTATGTACACCATGAAGTAAGAGGCCTCTGATGTAAAATATGGAACTCTAGATAATTTATGCTGTGCTTTTTTTACAATCTAATATATACCGATGGTAAGGTTAAACCAGGATACAACAAAAGATCCTGATTAAGGGAGTCGCCAGACAGGTGTATAAATCAGACTGAGATCAAAGATCAATTTTTGGACTGGCAGGTGGTGACCAGAGCATAACAGAAGCCGTCATGTTTGGGTTGGGAGAGCCGCCGCCCAGTCCATGCATTGCAGTCCGATTTATAGGGCCATCTGACTGCGCCCTGAAAATGTATTGTGTTTTTGCATTGGGGGGAACATACCCTCAAGGCCTATTAGAGTGGTCTGCAACTTGTTTGCCTCTCCAGCTGTTGCCTGCTAGGAGTTATGATTGGAGACTTGGCTTACAGACTACTGACATAGGAATAGTGCAGTAGCTGCCCATCAGGGGTTGGTACCCAGCAGTCCTGATTGGGGTACCTTTTTTCTTTTTGACAAGTCACCAATAAATCATGGGCCTTTCATATTTTTGGCAGAAAATTTAGAAAACCACAGGAAGCTTTATTCTTCTTGTGACGACATCTCATTTTTCTGAATTATGACAGACATATTGTTCAGTGGGTCAAGGAACATGAGCCATTGGTTATATGACCCTGTCAGTTGACTCTTGTTGTAGTCTGTGGAATACCTGCTGATTACATATTGCATCAGCCCCTGCAGTTTACTAGCCTACACAATTTAGAGGACAAACTTGTAGGTTAATTGAACAATAGAACAATGAGGGATTATCTCCCCCCACCTTCCCTCAATCCTGTGGGAGAATGCCCTGAAACAGAGCAGTGGGTATAAAAAGGCCTGTCTCTAACCCCTCTGTGACCTTAGACGTACTATCCCGTCGAGGTGCCCTGGGCTTATCTGACCCTGGACGGGATAGTACGTCATAGCCGATCGGCCGCGCTCACGGGGGGAGCGCGGCCGATCGCGGCCGGGTGTCAGCTGCTTATCGCAGCTGACATCCGGCACTATGTGCCAGGAGCGGTCACGGACCGCCCCCGGCACATTAACCCCTGGCACACCGCGATCAAAGATGATCGCGATGTGCCGGCGGTACAGGGAAGCACCGCGCAGGGAGGGGGCTCCCTGCGGGCTTCCCTGAGCCCCCCGCAGCAACGCGATGTGATCGCGTTGCTGCGAGGGTCTCCTCACCTCCCTCCCTGCTCGAGCCCCGGATCCAAGATGGCCGCGGATCCGGGTCCTGCAGGGAGGGAGGTGGCTTCACAGAGCCTGCTCAGAGCAGGCACTGTGAAGCAGCCTGCACTCCTATCAGATCAGTGATCTGACAGAGTGCTGTGCAAACTGTCAGATCACTGATCTGTGATGTCCCCCCCTGGGACAAAGTAAAAAAGTAAAAAAAAAAATTTCCAAATGTGTAAAAAAAATAAAAAAAAATATTCCAAAATAATGAAAAAAAAAAAAAATATTATTCCCATAAATACATTTCTTCATCTAAATAAAAAAAAAAAACCAATAAAAGTACACATATTTAGTATCGCCGCGTCCGTAACGGCCCGACCTATAAAACTGGCCCACTAGTTAACCCCTTCAGTAAACACCGTAAGAAAAAAAAAAAAAAAACGAGGCAAAAAACAACGCTTTATTATCATACCGCCGAACAAAAAGTGGAATAACACGCGATCAAAAGGACAGATATAAATAACCATGGTACCGCTGAAAGCGTCATATTGTCCCGCAAAAAAAGAGCCGCCATACAGCATCATCAGCAAAAAAATAAAAAAGTTATAGTCCTGAGAATAAAGCGATGCAAAAATAATTATTTTTTCTGTAAAATAGTTTTTATCGTATAAAAGCACCAAACCATAAAAAAATGATATAAATGAGGTATCGCTGTAATCGTACTGACCCGAAGAATAAAACTGATTTATCAATTTTACCAAACGCGGAACGGTATAAACGCCTCCCCCAATAGAAATTCATGAATAGCTGGCTTTTGGTCATTCTTCCTCACAAAAATCGGAATAAAAAGCGATAAAAAAATGTCACGTGCCCAAAAATGTTTTCAATAAAAACGTCAACTCGTCCCGCAAAAAACAAGACCTCACATGACTCTGTGGACCAAAATATGGAAAAATTATAGCTCTCAAAATGTGGTATTGCAAAAAATATTTTTTGCAATAAAAAGGGTCTTTCAGTGTGTGACGGCTGCCAATCATAAAAATCCGCTAAAAAACTCGCTATAAAAGTAAATCAAACCCCCCTTCATCACCCCCTTAGTTAGGGAAAAATAAAAAAAAATGTATTTATTTCCATTTTCCCATTAGGGCTAGGGTTAGGGCTAGGGTTAGGGCTAGGGCTAGGGTTAGGGCTAGGGTTAGGGCTAGGGTTAGGGCTAGGGTTAGGGTTAGGGCTAGGGTTAGGGCTAGGGTTAGGGCTAGGGTTAGGGCTAGGGTTAGGGCTAGGGCTAGGGCTAGGGTTAGGGCTAGGGTTAGGGCTAGGGTTAGGGCTAGGGTTAGGGTTAGGGCTAGGATTAGGGTTAGGGTTAGGGTTGGGGCTACAGTTAGGGTTGGGGCTAAAGTTAGGGTTAGGGTTTAGATTACATTTACAGTTGGGAATAGGGTTGGGATTAGGGTTAGGGGTGTGTCAGGGTTAGAGGTGTGGTTAGGGTTACCGTTGGAATTAGGGTTAGGGGTGTGTTTAGATTAGGGTTTCAGTTATAATTGGGGGGTTTCCACTGTTTCGGCACATCAGGGGCTCTCCAAACACGACATGGCGTCCGATCTCAATTCCAGCCAATTCTGCGTTGAAAAAGTAAAACAGTGCTCCTTCCCTTCCGAGCTCTCCTGTGTGCCCAAACAGGGGTTTACCCCAACATATGGGGTATCAGCGTACTCAGGACAAATTGGACAACAACTTTTGTGGACCAATTTCTCCTGTTACCCTTGGGAAAATACAAAACTGGGGGCTAAAAAATAATTTTTGTGGGAAAACAAAAAGATTTTTTATTTTCACGGCTCTGCGTTATAAACTGTAGTGAAACACTTGGGGGTTCAAAGTTCTCACAACACATCTAGATAAGTTCATTGAGGGGTCTAGTTTCCAATATGGGGTCACTTGTGGGGGGTTTCTACTGTTTAGGTACATTAGGGGCTCTGCAAACGCAATGTGACGCCTGCAGACCAATCCATCTAAGTCTGCATTCCAAATGATGCTCCTTCCCTTCCGAGCCCTCCCATGCGCCCAAACGGTGGTTCCCCCCCACATATCGGGTATCAGCGTACTCAGGACAAATTGGACAACAATTTTTGTGGACCAATTTCTCCTGTTACCCTTGGGAAAATACAAAACTGGGGGCTAAAAAATAATTTTTGTGGGAAAACAAAAAGATTTTTTATTTTCACGGCTCTGCGTTATAAACTGTAGTGAAACACTTGGGGGTTCAAAGTTCTCACAACACATCTAGATAAGTTCATTGAGGGGTCTAGTTTCCAATATGGGGTCACTTGTGGGGGGTTTCTACTGTTTAGGTACATTAGGGGCTCTGCAAACGCAATGTGACGCCTGCAGACCAATCCATCTAAGTCTGCATTCCAAATGATGCTCCTTCCCTTCCGAGCCCTCCCATGCGCCCAAACGGTGGTTCCCCCCCACATATCGGGTATCAGCGTACTCAGGACAAATTGGACAACAACATTTAGGGTCCAATTTCTCCTGCTAACCTTGGAAAAATACAAAACTGGGGGCTAAAATATAATTTTTGTGGAAAAAAAAATATTTTTTATTTGCATGGCTCTGCGTTATAAACTGTAGTGAAATACTTGGGGGTTCAAAGCTCTCACAACACATCAAGATGAGTTCCTTAGGGGGTCTACTTTCCAAAATGGTGTCACTTGTGGGGGGTTTCTACTGTTTAGGTACATTAGGGGCTCTGCAAACGCAATGTGACGCCTGCAGACCATTCCATCTAAGTCTGCATTCCAAATGGCGCTCCTTCCCTTCCGAACCCTCCCATGCGCCCAAACGTTGGTTCCCCCCCACATATGGGGTATCAGCGTACTCAGAACAAATTGGACAACAACTTTTGTGGTCCAATTTCTCCTCTTACCCTAGGGAAAATACAAAACTGGGGGCTAAAAAATAATTTTTGTGGGAAAAAAATTTTGTTTTATTTTTATGGCTCTGCATTATAAACTTCTGTGAAGCCCTTGGTGGGTCAAAGTGCTCACCACACATCCAGATAAGTTCCTTAGGGGGTCTACTTTCCAAAATGGTGTCACTTGTGGGGGGTTTCAATGTTTAGGCACATCAGTGGCTCTCCAAACGCAACATGGCGTCCCATCTCAATTCCTGTCAATTTTGCATTGAAAAGTCAAACGGCGCTCCTTCCCTTCCGAGCTCTCCCATGCGCCCAAACAGTGGTTTACTGCCACATATGGGGTATCAGCGTACTCGGGACAAATTGGACAACAACTTTTGAGGTCCAATTTCTTCTCTTACCCTTGGAAAAATAAAAAATTGGGGGCAAAAATATAATTTTTGTGAAAAAATATGATTTTTTATTTTTACGGTTCTGCATTATAAACTTCTGTGAAGCACTTGGTGGGTCAAAGTGCTCACCACACCTCTAGATAAGTTCCTTAGGGGGTCTACTTTCCAAAATGGTGTCACTTGTGGGGGGTTTCAATGTTTAGGCACATCAGTGGCTCTCCAAACGCAACATGGCGTCCCATCTCAATTTCTGTCAATTTTGCATTGAAAAGTCAAACTGCGCTCCTTCCCTTCCGAGCTCTCCCATGCGCCCAAACAGTGGTTTACTGCCACATATGGGGTATCAGCGTACTCAGGACAAATTGGACAACAACTTTTGAGGTCCAATTTCTTCTCTTACCCTTGGAAAAATAAAAAATTGGGGGCAAAAATATAATTTTTGTGAAAAAATATGATTTTTTATTTTTACGGTTCTGCATTATAAACTTCTGTGAAGCACTTGGTGGGTCAAAGTGCTCACCACACATCCAGATAAGTTCCTTAGGGGGTCTACTTTCCAAAATGGTGTCACTTGTGGGGGGTTTCAATGTTTAGGCACATCAGTGGCTCTCCAAACGCAACATGGCGTCCCATCTCAATTCCTGTCAAGTTTGCATTGAAAAGTCAAATAGCGCTCCTTCCCTTCCGAGCTCTCCCATGCGCCCAAACAGTGGTTTACTGCCACATATGGGGTATCAGCGTACTCAGGACAAATTGGACAACAACTTTTTGGGTCCAATTTCTCCTGTTACCCTTGGTAAAATAAAACAAATTGGAGCTGAAGTAAATTTTTTGTGTAAAAAAGTTAAATGTTCACTTTTATTTAAACATTCCAAAAATTCCTATTAAACACCTGAAGGGTTAATAAACTTCTTGAATGTGGTTTTGAGCACCTTGAGGGGTGCAGTTTTTAGAATGGTGTCACACTTGGGCATTTTCTATCATATAGACCCCTCAAAATGACTTCAAATGAGACGTGGTCCCTAAAAAAAAATGGTGTTGTAAAAATGAGAAATTGCTGGTCAACTTTTAACCCTTATAACTCCCTAACAAAAAAAAAAATTGGTTCCAAAATTATGCTGATGTAAAGGAGACATGTGGGAAATGTTACTTATTAAGTATTTTGTGTGACATATCTCTGTGATTTAATTGCATAAAAATTCAAAGTTTGAAAATTGCGAAATTTTCAAAATTTTCGCCAAATTTCCGTTTTTTTCACAAATAAACGCAGGTACTATCAAAGAAATTTTACCACTATCATGAAGTACAATATGTCACGAGAAAACAATGTCAGAATCACCAGGATCCGTTGAAGCGTTTCGGAGTTATAACCTCATAAAGGGACAGTGGTCAGAATTGTAAAAATTGGCCTGGTCATTAACGTGCAAACCACCCTTGGGGGTAAAGGGGCTAAAGGTACCGTCACACAGTGCAATTTTCATCGCTACGACGGTACGATCCGTGACGCTCCAGCGTCGTAACAATATCGCTCCAGCGTCGTAGACTGCTGTCACACTTTGCAATCTACGACGCTGGAGCGATAATTTCATGACGTATGTGCGATGTAGAAGCCGTTGGTTACTATGCGCACATCGTATACGATATATGTTACACCATGCAATCATGCCACCACAGCGGGACACTAGACGACGAAAGAAAGTTTCAAACGATCTGCTACGACGTACGATTCTCAGCGGGGTCCCTGATCGCAGGAGCGTGTCAGACACTGCGATCTCGTAACTATATCGCTCGAACGTCACGAATCGTGCCGTCGTAGCGATCAAAATTGCACTGTGTGACGGTACCCTTACTCCAGAGAAACTCTGAAGGATCAGACCAAGGAACCACAGCCCCAGCTGGTTGAATACAGATCTGTTCCACTGTTCATCACTGAACTCACAAAGACTTTTGGAGAACCCTGGTTGTGACTGTACTATACGTTGTTGCTGGCTGGAGCTGGATATACGTGCTACGGTCATGGTATCCGTTATCTGGAGAAGCATGGGCTTTGACTGCAGACAATACCGTCGGCAGATACAAAAGTTGTGGGCCAAGCAGAAGTTGGGAGACAGATGGCATCGCCTGGTACGGGGGCAGTAGAACTACCGGCTCCTGGTTAGGATCTTGTGAACTGTGGGGGAATTGCATTGTGGTCATCTGTTCGGAGTTGCTGTAATACTGTGGGTTTAAGGAATACAAATAGTTATTTTGTTGAAACTGACTAGGTGATTATTACAACCCACAATTTCAGATCTTCACATTTCTCACACTTCCTTATCCCTTTTATGTCTAAGTGGTAGTAAAGTAGTTGTCTATTTTCATGCCAAATTGGCCCATAGGCTGATAACGCTTCTAAAGCAAAAAAACTGTGTTACTTAGTTGTTCAAGTCCTCATGGCTTCAGAGGACTTTTGCCAGCTACTGTACCATGGTATGACCACTGAGGCCAGAGATAGTCAGCAACGGTCACATACAGCAACACTAGGAAAAAAGACTGGAGAGGGGCATTGGCAAGGAGTCCCTGAAGTAGCAGAGGCTTTCACAGGTAGACAATATTTCGTTAATTTAAACCATTGGGACAGTTTAGTCTAAAAAAAAAAAAAGAAAATCTCAACCCCTTTAATTAATTGACATTTTTCACAAATTCTAAATGCAGAGAAATGGATTTCTGAATGTCCCTGAACCTCTAAGGTTAGGTGTGGGGGTGTTGACACTATCCTGTTAGCATTAATCAACGTGTGACATTTTCAATAAAATTCGAGCCCGGCCAAGCTGTTGCTCCGGCCAAGTTATGCCCCCCAAGGGTGCTTGGCCCTTGGCCCATAAGAGCTCAATCCTTGCAAGTTCTCCCCTTTCCCATTCTTGGAGCCTAAACAGGTAATTTAATCACATTAATGAAACTAACAGCATCGTCTGTGCAATGTTTTTGTTTTTACGTTCTCATGTTTTGTGTATCCGTTGGCATAAAGTGTACAAATTAACCGGGGTGGTGATGGGAAGCGCAGATAAGTTACGCATCTAAAATAAATACGCCGACAGAGACACTTCTGTGCTGCTATAAAAAGAGTGCATATGCTTCCCGCAGGTTTTCTTAGGGCAAAAAGACAGAGTTTAGTAAACTCGGAGGCTGCCGGTTTTGCCCATATGGAAAGGCGGTCTCTCTCTGATGATTCTGCAGACAGAAATTGCCCATCTGCAGTGTTTGCAGGTGTTTTGAATAATTATATTATTAGCTCTGTCTGTTCAACTTTGCTTTTTTATTGTGGTTTTAGTACCGCAGTAAATAAAAAAAAATATATAAGCAGCCATCTGGATTTCTTATTTCTTTATTTATTTTTTTTACAAGCAGCCTTTGTCAAGAAGGAAAGAGAACTGTAAAATCATGTGGCTTTTGTGAAGGAGAAGCTTGGGTGCAAAAAACTGCAGAGAACAGAGAAGTGGGTGAGCAGGGGCAGGGACGTTGTCATGTCAGGTTACCAAACCCATCTCTCATCCTGGCAGTATATTCATTGTAGGTGTAATTACAGGATGCTTAGCGGGTATCAGTACAGCCATGTAATCCTTTCTGAATGAGTATTGGATCACACCCAATTTTTTCATACTTTGGATAATCCAAATGGAAAAGAAATCTCATTTCTAGATATGTGTAATGAGGGTGTCTACACCGTTACTAAGGCTTAGACTCACTGAGGGGGTAATTGTGGAAGGTTGTCTGTTTTTTCAAGTCTAATCCCACTTTCAACATCTCCCAGCTCTCAGATTCACACATTCGTCTTTTACCATCCGAGAGAAACGGACCAATTTTTTCCTCCTGTGTCATCATAGTTGCATTTTACTTGCTTCTGTGTTTAGCGTTTTCCTTTCACTGAAGAGGTGTTTTCACTTCCAAGCCAATAAAAAATTCCTGGAAAATGACGTTTTGATTTGTCTCTGATCCATTAGATACGGAGGCAAAACAGAAGC
The DNA here is from genome assembly GCF_032444005.1 of Ranitomeya imitator. Classification (NCBI taxonomy): domain Eukaryota; kingdom Metazoa; phylum Chordata; class Amphibia; order Anura; family Dendrobatidae; genus Ranitomeya; species Ranitomeya imitator. The sequence goes on from NC_091290.1 coordinate 144,279,905, forward strand.
AAATCGTAAGCCTTGCCTCATGTATTACCATAGACATGATGTGACGCTTGTCACTATTCACAGACAAGCCGAAGGCTGGGTAATCAAGAGGTTTGAGGGAAAAAAAACAGTATGGTACAGTACATCAAAGATAGAGGGGTCAGAAAAAGGCGTAGTCAGGGCACAGTCCGGGGTCAGAATTCCAAGAAGGTAGCGGATCATGGCAAAAGGGCTAGGCAAACGCAAAGTCGAAAGCAAATCTGAGTTTGAGCAAAAATATCAGAATACAAGACTAGGAGCACAGAGCACATACACACCTCTTGAACAAAGCTACCATTGGCAGTAATCTAAGGCAGAGAGATGGTTAATTAGCCAGGTAATTACTTTGAACATGGGTGAAGCCCTGCATACCCTGTTCCTGATTGGATGGCTAAACTGTCACTCATGACACTGAGAAGCTCAGCAAGCTCCAGGATCAGATTATAATGCTGAGCTGTCCATCACATCCTGACAACCCAGCAGGCCTCTAGTTTGGATGGAAGAGCTGTCATTGACTGCGTCCGGACACTCAGATAGGAGGAATCCTGGCACTTGAATGGTCGAATCTGATCCGCAAATCGAATCAGAATAGGACATGCTCCTGAGTCACATGGATCTCACTGTCGGATTTGTGGTTTTATCGGATGTGTGAATATATTAATTCTACTCTATGGTTCAAGTGCCGTCTGAGAAAACATCGGATGACATTCGGACGTGCCACACAAATGTGCGAATGTAACCTCAGTCTATACATGAACTCAATTTGCAGATTCTCTATTTTCCTGTTTTTATACTCTTGAGCCCTTTTTCTGATGCTTTTTTCTCGATTAGTTAATATACGTAACTTTTAAAAAAATTCAGCTAGTCACCTTTGGAAACTGACAGAAGTTTTGCTCAACTCCAGTGTCTGATATGAAACCTAACTCGAGATCGAACTTTCACTACTTCTTCACTGATAGTCTGCAGCAGTGCATGTAAATTGCTGTAGTCACGAGTAAAGTGCTTGTGACCACCGCGGCAGCCAGTCACTGTAGTGCACTGTAGTCAGGTCGTCACCTCTGCAACCTGTCAGCAAAGACTGGGAGCAGCAGTAGAAAGCCAGCACTGGAGCAGGGGTCCAAGAATAAACCTCAATTTTAACCAGAAGAAAGCATATGGCTTTATGGAAAACTCTTTTAATGTAAATTTTAAAGCATTTGTCCAGGGATTTCATAGTGATGACATATCCTTAGGGGAAATCATCAATATTAGACCCAGCAACTGTTTCAATTAGCTGTTTTACAGTTACCACTGAGACCGGATGTACACAACGTATGGAACAGGAATCACACACCTCCTTACTCGGCACAGTGGCCGTTCTCAGGTACTGCAGCTCAGATCCTATTGAAGTAAATGTGATGTGAGCTTCAGTTACGGGCACTACACAGTGTATGGAGATGTACTGACCCGGCTCGCTATGCAGATCGGTGGGGGTATCTGGTGTTCAACACTCACCAATGTGATGCCGATGACTTATCTCATAGATAAAATCCTGGTTAAGCACTTTTAAACAATCGAGGGATACTGTCAAGTCAGTGTATCCCAGCCTCTGATGCGTGATACTGTATGCTGTAGCTAAGACAATCATATGTGAGACTGTCTCAAAATGTCATACAATGCTACACCTCAACCTCATAATAGCAGACTGCACCAACTGCAATTTAATCTGGCTTTTAAGAATAATTATGCACAGTAGTAATGTGATTGTAGGGGACAAAACATCTCCCACTGCATCTAATATCGTTTGTGTTATTTCACCATTTTGTGTATTATAATAATAGTTTTATACGGATATTGTTCTCAATGTCTGGAATACGTGGCAGCATAAACAATTAGTCAAAGAAAAGAATGTAGAAAAATAAACTTGGTGACACTTTTATTCAGAAATGGCCTATTTAAATGTGGGGCCTAAAAATAGCATTTCTATTCCTTTAATGAGTAATAATGTGTCTCTTCCATATTATATTCATAAATAATACTTAATTATCCCAATATGGCACCATTCATGCACCGTACGCCTTGCTGAAAGTTATACTGTCATTTGCACACAAGTTTAAGCAAAAGTTACAATTACCTCTTGTCATGTTCCATCACAATGCCTTCTACCTCATAATTCAGGAGTATTAATCAAGGATTATTCTTTTGTCAGGTGTCACACAATCACCGGGGCTTTTCTGTGTTTCTTAGGAACTAAACTCTGAAGAATAATTATAGACATTTCTCAAGTCTCGCCTTAACTAATCATTTAAAGAGTCGTGTTTTCCTAAGTTGTAATTTCACACATCCTGAAATTTCACTTGAGATTTGCTGAACCTATAAAACTGCTATTTGAGTGGTCTATGACCATAGATGATGTGTCCAAGCTATCAGTTTAGGCCTTTACTAGCTGATCTGTGTGGCCTCCTGCACACAGGCTAATAAATAAGTATTAGATATCTATCAGTGGTCTCCAAACTGTGGCTCTCCAGTAACTTCATGCTGGGAGCTGTTGTTTTTTAGTGGCTGGAGAAACACAAGTTGATTTGGGGGGATAATTTTCTCTTAAGGGGCAATATTCTACATTGTACCCTGCAGTAATATCCTCCATATTTTTTAAAGTGTACCTCTACTTTAACACAAAACCACAAACACAAGTTAAGATTGCTTGTGGCGCTCAAAGCAGTCTAACATGTTTGGGAACTCATCTCTGAATATTGCCATCCATTCTTTATAAAGGTACCTTCACACATAACGATATTGTTAACGATATCGTTGCTATTTGTGACGTAGCAACGATATCGTTAATGAAATCGTTATGTGTGACAGCGACCAACGATCAGGCCCCTGCTGGGAGATCGTTGGTCGCTGAATAAAGTCCAGAACTTTATTTCGTCGCTGGACTCCTGCTGACATCGCTGGATCGGCGTGTGTGACACCGATCCAGCGATGTCTTCACTGGTAACCAGGGTAAACATCGGGTAACTAAGCGCAGGGCCGCGCTTAGTAACCCGATGTTTACCCTGGATACCATGCTAAAAGTAAAAAAAAACAAACACTAGATACTTACCTACAGCCGTCTGTCCTCCAGCGCTGTGCTCTGCACTCCTCCTGTACTGTCTGTGAGCCGGAAAGCAGAGCGGTGACGTCACCGCTCTGCTTTCCGGCTCACAGCCAGTACAGGAGGAGAGCAGAGAAGCAGAGCGCAGCGCTGGAGGACAGACGGCTGTAGGTAAGTATCTAGTGTTTTTTTTTTTTTACTTTTAGCATGGTATCCAGGGTAAACATCGGGTTACTAAGCGCGGCCCTGCGCTTAGTTACCCGATGTTTCCCTGGTTACCGGCATCGTTGGTTGCTGGAGAGCGGTCTGTGTGACAGCTCTCCAGCGACCAAACAGCGACGCTGCAGCGATCCGGATCGTTGTCGGTATCGCTGCAGCGTCGCTTAATGTGAAGGGGCCTTTAGAGAGCGTTAATCCCTATTAGCATTCTGTGAGCTCTATAGGTGCTCAATCTTCATTTCCTTCACTTCCCAACATGCATTACACCTGTCATTGTGCAATGGGTTGCATGTCTTGAAAGCCTACCTCTGTATTATGTTTATATGCAGTTTGACAGACAGGACAGCAGGAAAAGAAACACAGACCCCTCCACTTCCTATCAAGAGAAAAGGACTTGCCCTTCTTCATTTAGAGAGACAAATATCTGTATGCACTCTTTACAGAGAGGCAGAAATCCACCCCCACTTCCTGTCGATAGTCAAAGATCCACCCCACTTCCTTTAGAGATGCAAAGATCTGCCTCCACTTCTTATAGTTAGGGAAATATCTGCCCCCACTTCCTATAAAGAGGCAAAGATCCGTCCCACTTCCTGTAGAGACAAAGACCCTCCTTCACTTTCTGTAGTGAGACAAAGACCCACCCCTACTTCCTGCAAAGAGGCAAATATCCTCCTCCACTTTCTGCAGAGAGGTAAAGATCCGCTCCCACTTCCTATAAAGAGGCAAATATCCACTTCCACTTCCTTTAGAGAGGCAAAGACTCGTCCCCGCTTCCTGTAGTGAGGCAAAGACCTTCCCCCACTTCCTGCAAAGAAGCAAAGATCCGCCCCCACTTCTTGCAAACAGGCAAAGATTCACCCCCACTTCCTGCAGAGAGGTGAAGATTCACCCCCACTTCATGCAGAGAAGCGACGATCCACCCTCACTTTTTGCAGAGCAGCGAAGATCTGCCCCCACTTCCTGCAAAGATGTAAAGATCCACCCCCACTTCCTGCATAGAGGAGATCTGCCCTCACTTCCTGCAGAGGTGAAGATCTTCCCTCACTTCCAGCAGAGATGAGAAGATCTGCCCTCACTTTCTGCAGACAGAAGATCTGCCCTCACTTCCTGCAGAGGTGAAGATCTGCCCTCACTTCCTGCAAAGAGGTAAAGATCTGCCCCCACTTCCTGCAGGGAGGCGAAGATCTTCCCTCACTTCCTGCAGAGAGGAGAAGATCTGCCCTCACTTGCTGCAGAGTGGCGAAGACCTATCCTCACTTCCTGCAGAGAGGAGATCTACCTCACTTCCTGCAGAGGGGTAAAGATCTACTCTCACTTCCTGCAGAGAGGAGGAGATCTACCTCACTTCCTGCAGAGAGGCAAAGATCTGCCCTCACTTCTTGCAGAGAGGCGAAGATCTGCCCTCACTTCCTGCAAAGATGTAAAGATCCACCCCCACTTCCTGCATAGAGGAGATCTGCCCTCACTTCCTGCAGAGGTGAAGATCTTCCCTCACTTCCAGCAGAGATGAGAAGATCTGCCCTCACTTTCTGCAGACAGAAGATCTGCCCTCACTTCCTGCAGAGGTGAAGATCTGCCCTCACTTCCTGCAAAGAGGTAAATATCTGCCCCCACTTCCTGCAGGGAGGCGAAGATCTTCCATCACTTCCTGCAGAGAGGAGAAGATCTGCCCTCACTTGCTGCAGAGTGGTGAAGACCTATCCTCACTTCCTGCAGAGAGGAGATCTACCTCACTTCCTGCAGAGAGGTAAAGATCTACCCTCACTTCCTGCAGAGAGGAGGAGATCTACCTCACTTCCTGCAGAGAAGTAAAGATCTGCCCTCACTTCCTGCAGAGAGGAGAAGATCTGCCCTCACTTCCTGCAGAGAGGAGAAGATCTGCCCTCACTTCCTGCAGAGAGGCAAATATCTGCCCTCACTTCCTGCAGAGAGGCAAAGATCTGCCCTCACTTCTTGCAGAGAGGCGAAGATCTGCCCTCACTTCCTGCGGATAGGCAAAGATCTGCCCTCACTTCCTGCAGAGGTGAAGATCTGCCCTCAGTTCCTGCAAAGAGGTAAAGAGCTGCCCTCCCTTCCTGCAGAGAGGTGAAGATCTGCCCTCACTTCCTGCAGAGAGAAGATCTGCCCTCACTTCTTGCAGAGAGGTGAAGATCTGCCCTCACTTCCTGCAGAGAGAAGATCTGCCCTCACTTCCTGCAGAGAGGTGAAGATCTGCCCTCACTTCCTGCAGAGAGGTGAAGATCTGCCCTCACGACTGCAGAGAGAAGATCTGCCCTCACTTCCTGCAGAGAGGCGAAGATCTGCCCTTACTTCCTGCAGAGAGGCGAAGATCTGCCCTCACTTCCTGCAGAGAGGCGAAGATCTGCCCTCACTTCCTGTAGAGAGAAGATCTGCCCTCACTTCCTGCAGAGAGGTGAAGATCTGCCCTCACTTCCTGCAGAGAGGTGAAGATCTGCCCTCACTTCCTGTAGAGAGAAGATCTGCCCTCACTTCCTGCAGAGAGGCGAAGATCTGCCCTCACTTCCTGTAGAGAGAAGATCTGCCCTCACTTCCTGTATAGGCAAAGACCCGCCCCCACTTCCTGTAATCCGCCTTAGTGTTTCTGATGCTATAGATTAATTACTGTGACAACAGGCAGTCAGCTGCAAGTTGCTTTCACTTTGAAGCTATTTTTTTTTCTATGTGAAAATGACATATTCGGGAAATAAAGTATTTTGAAACATTATTAGACATTGCCTCGACTATCAAATGTGCCTAAATTTATGGACAGGGAACATTTGCATCTAAAAAGTAATATACCCTGCAACAAGGATAGAATTGTAGCTGGACATTCCTTCACCGAAGCTAAAGGTTCCATCACTTTGCTGGCCCTGCACCTAGATACCATGGACACAACAGAAAGGCTCGTTAAGTCCCCTCGTCTCTTCGATCTGTTCTTTTTTTCACCCAGAGCAATTTGCTTTGCTTCTGTAGCATTGTATCTAAATACCTGAGCCAAGATAGAGTGTCTTGCTGGGGCCACCCAGTATCCATCCCTTCACATGCCCTAAGCGCCCCTATAGTCCTATTTGTTCTTATGACTCAGGTTATCATCCCTGGTCATGCAATTACCTTACATAAAGCCCCACTGTAACATACCAAGACGAATGCATCGTATATGTTAAGACTATGGTAATCCAACACCATCATCCTTTTTAATACATGAATCTTCTTAGTAGTGGCATCTATATATGTTATGTTCTGCATTAATATGCCCAGTAATATTGGGCAGTACGTTGGAATAAACTGCAAAACTACAGCTACCAGTTGCAGGTTGTGAGTTGCGGTTTGGTACGAGCTCAAGAGCTACGGGTCGGATTCTTCTGCTCTAAGGCATTGTTCTAATTTGGATCCGTCAGCCCAGGTCCCATTGTTTTTGAGCCCGGCTCCTATGTGTCTAAGTAGCAAAAATAGTGCAGTGACTGATGTCTCCCATGATTCACTTTTGACATTCGCCAGCAATACTTTACCTTCTCTTTCCCTTACTTCATTGTCTGCTGCATCCTTGTTAATGCAAAGTATCTTTCTCTCTCCCGATTCTCTTACATACAAGAAATATTCAGCTAATGCAATATTTGTCTTTTATTAATATAGATTTAGTGCAATGCCCTCTGTATGTTGTCTCTTTCTTTTTTTCTTCCAGCTGTTATATATTCACACGTTTTATTTAAAACAGGGAACAGTATGGACATATATTACCGCAGCTTTCCACATTGACACCTTTATTTCTCCAGTGTATGTTATTAATCTCCATGCGAGATACGATCTCATTCACAGCCGTAGTAAAAGATTAGTTAAAAATTTAAAACCTCTCGTTTGTTGAAAAACTATTTGCATAAATAAAACATGCATATCTTTTATGCTGCCATTTATTTTCCGAGGAGATCAATTTCCCTTAAAGAACTGTAATAGTGTCTTTTTTTATTTTTAATATTTGTTTGATGATAAAGCACAACAAAGCCTTTCATTTCTGCAGGCAAGTTTGGCCACAAACGACTGGTGAAGTCTGATTATCTGGTGCTAATGAGTGCTGACTTACCAGTTCACACATTGAACACTTGTTTCAGACTTTTTATAGGGATACCCGCCACATCGTGCAGTATATTCCTGTGTTAAAAATCCATAGCGTACCCATCTGTTGCTTAAGTGCTGCTGATTTTCAATGCCAATTTCCTTTCCATTGTACTGTGGGTTTAATTGCAGATTTTGATAAATCCAATAATAGCCTATAGGCCAGTGCACGAGGACAATTTTTCACATGGATCGATGGTCCATTCGGAAAAAAAATTGCAACATGCCCTAGTCCTGATCCATTATATACACCTGACTAGTTCATACAACTAACAGGCATCCACTGCTCAGACAAGTACACGGAGCTGCACATGGAACCTATCACGTCCACAATTCTTCATACGGCCATCTGAACCCAGATTTATATTATTTGACTTAGCAAAATAAGGCCAGCTTCATGCATTCGCATTTCATGTTCAATCTGCGGATGGCAAAATCCAGACTGGTCCAAGCTCTTTCGACTCAAAGCAAAAGTTTTATAGGTATATTTTGTGCTTTCTTTCCCAGGAGACCAGAGGCTAGTCCTGAAAATTAGTGATGAGCGAGTGTACTCTTTGCTCGGGTTTTCCCTAGCACGCTCAGTTGACCTCTGAGTATTTATGACTGCTCGGAGATTTAGTTTTCATCGCGGCAGCTGAATGATTTACAGCTACTAGACAGTTGATTACATGTGGGGATTCCCTAGCAACCAGGCAACCCCCACATGTACTCAGCCTGGCTAGTTGCTGTAAATCATTCAGCTGCTGCAGTGAAAACTAAATCTCCGAGCAGTCATAAATACTCGGAGGTCACCCGAGCGTGCTGGGGAAAACCCAAGCAACGAGTACACTCGCTCATCACTATTGATAATGCTTGCAAATTAGTATTAGTAGCTTCCAATACGGCATCTGTCAGATGAGACAGTGACAAGAGACGATTCCTACCTGAATTTCCCCCAAGAACATCTCACTGGCCATGAAGGCATGCTGACAGGGAATGCCCAATTGGGGGCAGTGATGGTAAAGTCTGTAAAGTGCTGCGGAATAAGATAGCGCTATATCTTAAGCAAAGCATAATAAATTAATAAGGCAAATGCAGATTTCTGTCCATATTTAATTTATATTTAAGGAGATTTGTCCACTACTTTTGATAACATTAAAGAGGACAAGGATCTAAATAAAGATAAGATTGAATACAGGTAATACCCCTGAACCCACAATCTGCAGCTTAAGTGCTGACACAGTGATTGTCTCCGCCAGCGCTTCCACCCTTCAATCACCTGACCATGAAACAAATCAGGGGTCAGGACTTTATTATTACTTGCCCTGAATGTGACTGTCGAAGTGGCAGCTAGAGGAAGGGGGCAAATTTCAGTGTTGAAGGGGTTGTCCAGGATTCTGCCGTGCCAGCGGCGAAACCTAGCAGTCATGTGACCACAAATATGTGATCTGTATGATTCCAGCCACATGCCGACTAGACATGTGCTGCCTCACTCAATATGAGTCAACAAGACTGCGCATGTCTAGTTGGAATGTCGCCGGAAATGTGGCGGTCGCATAACCCTGAGTCTCGTGACCAGCAAAGTGTGCGCTGTGATGATAGAGTGACTGCAGACTTTTGTGATAAATGTGGACAACCCCTTGACGTAACATATTTTTCTTCATTTAATATAAACTGAGGTTTTCCTAGGTGAACTATCCTGCGGTCTTTTTCCTGACCGATTTGCCGTCGTCTGCAGTGGATCTTGTGCTCTTTTATCAGGCAGCTTTCTGTGCACATATACCCTAAGAGCGATTACAGTTAGCAGCCAAAATCAGTTGTCTTTTGCTTTGTCATGTAGGCATTATCTGCGACATCTGTCAAAATACCCAAATCTTACTGTCTACCTCGCATGATCCGTGAAGGAAACTTTTGCTCAGCCATTGGGTTTCCAGGCTGTTCGGGGCCCGTCACCTGAAGCTTACTCCGCCGTTGCCTCGAGACCTGCTTTATGGCCTGCGACTTCATTCACCACGTTAATGTTCATCTCTGATTCATACGCCATTCGCATGTTGCTTAGTGAAATTCTTTCCGTTTGATGCGAGTCTGTTTTATTTAACAAAATCCCATAAAACTAAGATTACCGCTTAATAATTCAGGAAGTCAGTCACTGCTGGTTGTTGCAGAGCAAACATTTTTACTCCGTTCCCCCTTAATAAAGCACGGTGATGTAAACAGCGCACTGAGGTCTGAGCATCAAGGTAAAAACACATGGTAATTTCAAACAAAATTCTGTTTCTACCATGTCGAATGCAAGACGCTTGTCAGACAAGTATATTTATTTTATACAACTGTCAACCTGTTAGCTGGTTATTTTCTATCAGACTTGGCACAGTGTTTGGATGTGTTAAGGAGGGAATGACAGCTTCATAGCAATGCACTCATTACATTAGATGTTGCCTTTGCACACTATCCAGGAGGGAAAACTCTATGCTTTTATATAAGGGACATGACCTCTTGAGACAAAGAAAAAGTTATATGCTAGTTTTTGGATCTTTTTCTTTTTAAATCTTTTTTTTTATTTTTGCTGTTAAAATTACTCTTTTCCCGTAGACTCATTTTGATCATCTGTTTGTGCATAAATTACATTTATGGATTTATGCCTCTAATTTACATATTGAATGTATCTCGGCGCATTGTCCTCTTTTATATGAGGGAAGAGCTGTATAAAAACAGCACAAGAGAGCCCTCTCCCTATCCTCCATACTAGGAGTAACGATGAAGCCAGGGGTGCCGTTTCTTATGGTAGAGGTCAGTTAATTGTACAGTTTTCTGATTATGCCTGGATATTGGTTAATCATAAGACTCAACCTCATAAGGGCCATTTCCTATGACCAAGTAATGTCTTGTTATGGAAGTCTCTGTTCCCCTCTCTGCTCTGCTGTCACAGACAGCTTGTATCTGCTGCAAATTGAGAAGTTTTTGCTGATGGCACCCGTAGGGCCACAGCAAGACATATTCAACTGCCTGCATACCTGTAGGTTATCGTTCTGTCACATTAACTATTAAAAGGAAAGATTTGGATCGTATTCGTAGCCAATAAACACATGCACCGTTGCAGTTTTCTAAGTTGGATCTTCTTAGCATAAATACTTACAAACCTATTACATAATATTAATGTCCATTCTTACAAAATCATCTACTTCTTTGTCAGGCATTCAGCCTGGGTCAAAATATTTTGGGGGTTGTCCCCCTCCTTAAGGACTCCCATGATCACAGGTTCTGAGCTTACTGCCCATTACCTCAAAACAAAACTAGTCCATACCATTCACCCATGGTGAGGACAACTGCTGGACATGGTAAAGCCTTAGACCTGCTCCACACGTCCTTCTTTCCGGTATGTGTTGCATCCGTTTTTTTTTCACGGTTACCATACAAACACATTATAACTTATGGGTCTTTTCGCATATCCGTGTTTTTACATGGACCCTGTCTACTTGTTAATTTTTTTAGTGGCAGAACAGATGACAAGGGCCAATACAAGTCTATTGTTCGATGTAAAATACATACAGTACAGGGATGGCATCCATGTTCCATCCGTGTTCTGTACGTATTGAACATTGTAAAGTATAGGAGACTCTTTGTAATATCTTTTTTTTAGCCATACTGATCCAAAACACTGATAGCACACTGATGTCACACTGATGGTACACATTTGTATTACCACTATGCTTTCCCTCAAGAGAAGTGGAAATACAATACAACAGAGTGCCAATGATTAGCTATAGAGTGCCACACAGTGGCATAACATGAAACTCATGGGCCCCGATGCGAAAGCTCCAATGGAGCCCCCAAATATTTTAAATCTTTAATAGCAATAGTCTTTTTCTATAAGCCAAAGGGACTTTTATGGCCCCTTAGGCTCCAGGGCCCGGGTGCGATTGCAACCCCTGCTCCTGTTGTAGTTACACCCCTGGTGCCACACAAAACTAGTGTGTGCTGTGAACAGACAACACAGACAATGCACAGATTGTGTCATTCTGAGTCCACAACTTCAGCCAGAGTTTAATATGTTTCATACTGTAAATGACCACATAAAGACAAGCAGTACTAACATGCAAAATCGAAATACTTTCAACAGTATCTCGCTTTGCCTGGATGACCAATGCATCCTGTCCCCATCTACTTGCTCAATTCCTCACCATTTCCAGTTACCCAGCCATCACATAGTCATCTAGCTGGACCATGATGCCATTAGTAGCAGTCAGTATTACTACCCCGAAAAAATGAAGAGATCCATATGCATTTAACACACATATAATCTTTATTCAAAACTTATTAAAAACAAAACATGTGATCAGACACTGGTGTGATCTTTAAAAAAAAAACCAGTAATGCCTCTAGAGGGCACTAAGACTGACAAAATAATCCTCCTTCTTTCCATAACTCCTCTCTTCACATTTGAATATATGCAGGGAGAAACAACCAATAATCCCCAGTGGCTAAAAATTAGTCTTAACCCCTTCATGACCTTGGGATTTTTCGTTTTTCCGTGTTCGTTTTTCGTTCCCCTCCTTCCCAGAGCCATAACTTTTTTATTTTTCTGTCAATTTGGCCATGTGAGGGCTTATTTTTTGCAGGACGAGTTGTACTTTTGAACAACATCATTGGTTTTAGCATGTCGTGTACTAGAAAACGGGAAAAAATTTCAAGTGCGGTGAAATTGCAAAAAAAGTGCAATTCCACACTTGTTTTCTGTTTGGCTTTTTTGCTAGGTTCACTAAATGCTAAAACTGACCTGCCATTATGATTCTCCAGGTCAGTACGAGTTCATAGACACCTAACATGACAAGGTTATTTTTTACCTAAGTGGTGAAAATAAATTCCAAACTTTGCTAAAAAAATTTAAAAAAAAATTGCGCCATTTTCCGATACCCGTAGCGTCTCCATTTTTCATGATCTGGGGTCGGTTGAGGGCTTATTTTTTGTGTGCCAAGATGACATTTTTAATGATAGCATTTTGGTGCAGATACATTCTTTTGATCGCCTGTTATTGCATTTTAATGCAATGTCGCGGTGACCAAAAAAACGTAATTCTGGTGTTTCGAATTTTTTTCTCGCTACGCTGTTTAGCGATCAGGTTAATGGTTTTTTTTAGTTAATAGATCGGGCTATTCTGAGCGCGGCGATACCAAATATGCGTAGATTTGATATTTTTTTATTGATTTATTTTGATTGGGGCGAAAGGGGGGTGATTTAAACTTTTATATTTTTTTTATTTTTTTCACATTTTTTGTAACTTTTTTTTAAACTTTTGCCATGCTTCAATAGCCTCCATGGGAGGCTAGAAGCAGGCACAGCACGATCGCCTCTGCTACATAGCAGCGATCTGCTGTTCGCTGCTATGTAGCTGAAAATCAGGTGTGCTGTGAGCGCCGACCACAGGGTGGCGCTCACAGCTGCCGGCGATCAGTAACCATAGAGGTCTCAAGGACCTCTACGGTGACAATTCTGAAGCATCACCAACCCCCGATCATGTGACGGGGGTCGGCGATGACGTCATTTCCGGCCGCCCGGCCGGAAGCGGTGGTTAAATGCCGCTGTCTGCTTTTGACAGCGGCATTTAACTAGTTAATAGGCGCGGGCAGATCGCGATTCTGCTCGCGACTATTACGGGCTCATGTCAGCTGTTCAAAACAGCTGACATGTCCCGGCTTTGGTGCGGGCTCACCGCCGGAGCCCGCATTAAAGCGGGGCTTCTGACCTCGGACGTACTATCCCGTCCGAGGTCAGAAAGGGGTTAAGGTATAATAACACCTTTTATATATTGTAAAATGTTTATATTATTATTAAAGATGGAAAGGAGAATACCAATAAATATTGGGCCCCTAACACTTACCCATTTAGAGTATGTGTCATTTACAATGATTTTGTTTCTTGTTTTCTAGCCAATTTCTTACCCATCTGCATATAGTTTCCCCTAGTCCCGCTCCCAGCTTCTGTAGCTTCAGTATAAGGCTGTTATGTGGTACAGTATGCTTTTTTCAAAGTCCAGATAAATCACATAAGCCGCACTACCAACATCCAGATTTGCACTTACCTCCTCATAGAAACCCAACATGTTGGTTAGACACGACTTATCTTTCAATCTTTTATGAATCCGTGCTGGTTGTCAGTTATTATACTTTTCTCTGTAATAAATTTCTGCAGGTCCCCTCTTATAATTCCCTCAAGGACGTGGCACACTACTGATGTCAGACTTACTGGACAATAGTTGCCTGGATCCTCTTTCTTACCTTTCTTAAATATTGGTACCACATTAGCCGTCCTCCAATCCTGTGGCACCATCCTCTGTTACAATATGAGATACAGCGATCTGTCAATTATTGAGCTCAATTCCCTCAGTATCCGTGGATGAATGCCATCTGGCCTCGGGGATTTGTCAATGTTTTATTTGCTCAGAAGCAGGTGTACTTCTTGTGTAAAACTAGTTATATAAGGTGGTGAACTTTGATTCCTGCCTTGTTAAATGATCCCTGGAGAAGTCAGTTCATTGGTGAACATGGATGAAAGTGCCTGTTTAATATATCAGCCTTTTCTTTGTCCTCTATAATTATCTCATAATTATCATCTTTTAAGGGGCTGATACCATCTTTTTTTCTTGTTGTCATTGATCTATTTATAAAATTGTGTTTAACTATGCACTTTTGTGTAGCCCCCGCACCTAAAACGCGACCCCCATCATGCTCAGCACCCCTCACTTGGAGTCTCTTGAAATTGTAGTTCTCCAACCAGCAAGGATCTTGTAAAATATATATAAAAATAAAGCAAAAAGAACATAAAAAGTCTTCTAGCGTCACTTTATGACCCAATTTCTCCTTTTAAAATGGTCCTCAACAGGGCTGGATTTACTACAAGCCTCTGTGCAAATATTATGGCTTCAATTAATTGTTACCGTTTCTCTCCTTTTGTATATACCTGTTTTATTGTCGCTTTCACCAAATTAAATAGATTCTGCCATGGCCCAATATTCCTCAATGATCGATCGTTTGTACTCCATGAACAAGGGGACATAACCCTGAGGAGGTGACGATCAATCAGCGCCGCATCTCAGAATGGACAGCCGCACAAGTAACAATTACCTTTTGAAAATTACTTTCAGGAGAAGATCTTATGTCAACTTTATTAAGGAAATTTAGTGATCGATAAGCTTCAGAACAAAATGTTAATGTGTAAAGTCAGACAGTATGGGTATTGTGCTGTTTTACACAAATAGAAACCTACTACCGTATTTAATGATGGGTTTGGGGTGGATGGAAGCACAGGCTCTTTCTTCCAGGGTTGGAGCCTCATATCAAACTTTAAGGACATTGATTTAAAGTCTCACTTCCTTCATTAAAATAGTTTGTCAAAGCTTCTTTATGTATGCATCATTGCAGCTATGACTATTTAGAAGCTGCATGTCCTCTTTGTGTAGGGAAGATCAAGAAGAACAGCATCCAATCCGGTTGCAAAAACAAAAATACCTCTTTATTTTGCCATAATGCGGCGCTTTGACCAATTGTAGGTCTTTTTCAAGTCTACATGTGCGCCGAGCCTTACTGCGATCTTTGGGAGGCAAAATGAAAAAATCAACAGCATGTGAAAAATTAGTTTTATTTTTTTTTTACGCTGTTCCTCGTGCAGTATAAGTGATTAGGCCACTTTATTCTTTGGGTCGGTGCAATTACAGCGATTCCAGATTAACATCGTGTTTTTATGTTTGGCTGCTGTCACACACTCAAAGACGCTTTCTATTGTGAAAACTAGTTTTTTTCAGCACCATATTTTGACAGTTATAATTTTTTCAGATTTCGGCCAACGGAGTCATATGAGTGCTTGTTTTTTGTGGGACAAATTGACATTTTTATTGGTGCCATTTTTGGGCACATGATATATTTTGATTGCTTTTTATTCTGATTTTTGGGAGACAGAGTGAACAAAAAACAGCAGTCCAGGATTTGCTTTTTTTTTATACCGTTCCACTTGTGGTAAATTGATAAAGCAGTTTTATTCTTCGGGTCAGTATGATTACAGCGATAACCAGTTTATATAGTGTTTTTATGTTTTGGCACTTTTACACAATAAAAACTATTTTATAGAAAGAATAATTATTTTTGCACCACTTTATTCTGAGAGCTATAACTTTTTTATTTTTCCAGCGATGGACCTGTATGGCGGCTTGTTTTTTTCCGGGACAAAATGACATTTTCAGCTGTACCATTTTTATTTACATCCCTAATTTTTGATCGCGTTTTATTGCACTTTTTGTTCGGCAGTATGATGATAAAGCATTATTTTTTGCCTCGTTTTTGTTTTTTTTACAGTGTCCACTGAATGGCTAACTTCTGGGACAGTTTTGTAGATCACATCGTTACGGAAGTGGCGATTCCAAATATATGTACTTTTATTGTTTTTGCTTTATTTACATAAATTTATTTATTGGAAACATTTTTTTTCTTTTTTTTATTTAGGGATTTAAAAAATATATATTTTTACTCTTTTTAATATATGTATTTGTTTTACTTTTTTTTTACATTGTCCCAGGATGGGACAGCACTGTATAGTGTCAGATCGCTGATCTGATACTCTGCTGATACTCTGCACTGCAGAGTATCACATCAGGATCTGACAAGCAGGGAATGAAGCATGCCAGCACCTGCTCTCAGCAGGCGCTCACAAGCCACCTTCCCTGCAGAAAGCGGAAGGACGCCGCCGCCATCTTGGGGTCAGGGGTCTCCATGGAGACCATCAAGACAACGCGGTCACGTTGCGATGTCCTGATGGAAGCGCGTAGGGAACTGATTCCTTGCGCAATGCTCCTGTATGCCGCTGTCACTATACATCATAGGTCATAAAGGGGTTAACCCTAAAATGCTGTTCAGAGAATGTCATTAACAGCACACAGCCCTGAGGATTGCCTTTCTAAGCATTCATCGGTCCTCCCTGCAACACGATCATGGGATGCCAATGGGTTGTCGTGTCCTGGTGTCTGCTGACGGATGCTGTCCCTGTCCATGTCAGTGCCCTTATGAAAGCCAGCCTCTAGCTGCTGGTCAGTGGAGACCGAATTTGTGCAATGTACAGTAAACTCAGGTCCAATAAATAGAAAAGAAAATGTTTAACTAATTAAAACATTTAAAAAAAATATAAAATAACTTAAATATTCCCCCCTTTTCCTCTATTAAAAATAAATGCATTAGAAAAATAAACAGATGTGGTATCGTCATGTTGATAATATTCCGATCTATCGAAATGTAAATTTTGTTAACCCAATTTAAAAAAAAAAAAAAAATGTAAAATACCAGAGTTGCATTTTTTCAATCTCCGCAACTCTAAAAACATCAAGTTGCCAAACAAAAAGTAAGCCCCCAAATCGCTCCACTGGTCAAGAAATGAAAACGTCACTGAAATTCACAAAAACATTTTCATTATCTAAATAAAAAGAAAAACGTATGGAAATTTGGTATCACCGTAACTGTTACCGACCTAGAGATTCAGATTTCCAGGTCATTTTTGCCATAAAAAACAAAAATGAAAAAGAAAATTGCACCATTGTTTTTTTTTTGTTTTTTTTTGCAATTTTACCTAATTTGCACATCATATAATAAAATGAATGATGTTATTTAAAAGTACAACTCGCTCCGCAAGCAAACAAGTCGTCATCTGGCTATGTTTGCAAAACAATAAAAAAAAGTTATGACCCTTAGAAGAAGGGGAGGAAAAAGCGAAAGCCCAAAAAGGAAAAATTGGCTGTTCATTACGGGGTTAGGTTTGTTTTCTAAAAGGTTCTTCAAGAGCTATAATCACACCTTACTGTTACAAACTATATCCACCACTCCCCATAGAGAATGCCACCAAGTGGGCATTTGAGTCCATAAAGTGCAGCTGAAATAGTTAAAGCCTTCTATTCCTGTCCCTGTAGCCTTGTATTAACTATTGTCCTTGATTGGCGTGCCTCTGTAATGTCTATGTGCGTCCTGACAATGCATCCACTTACCTGATGATCTGAGCATGACTAGTGCTGAGCACCAAACTCTTGAAGTTCCTCCTGAGGGGACAGAACTGCCACTTTGTACATCCTCTGCCCTCCTTCACAATGTAATCTGAACAGTTCATCTCATTGTGTGATGGGAACTGGATGGATTAAAGGCAATGAAATGTGACAAGTGAACGAAGGAAGCTACCTGCGGTGTGTTGTGTGTTCTGGACGAAATGGGAGAGACGTGGTTTAAGTAGTCCATAGAACATTTATTAATCATTAATGCCTTTTGTACATTATGCAGATCGTGTCATTGCTCTCCGACACTCGATATTACATTGATTTAAAATGCTCTTTTTTATATCAGAGTCATTTTTATCTGGTCAGAGGGTTAACAATCTCCAGTAAAGTGAAGAAAGAGAAATCTATCTGTTGTAATGCACTGATATTTTTTTTCTCTGCTGCAACAGTTTAACTTTTTAGATGGTCGTATTTGTTATTTCACCTGTGTAAAATACAGGAGTGCAGAAACAGCTTTGTCAATTTCATATCTAGCAAGGTTGCACATTTCAAACTACCACACACTCCTCTCCTGAAATACTCTGCACTTAGGGGACTATGCTACCTGTTAAAATTCCCAGACTGTGTCTTGTCACATTGATGATACTGCCCAATGACAGTGTCACAAGTGGACATGTCACTGCCTTCCACGAGATCAGCATACTCATCTCCTGAAATATTCTGTGCCGCTGGGACTCCTCCTCTCAGAGTGTGACCTTCCCCTTGTGGAGGTATGGTCCCTGTCACATCCAGCCCTTTCCTCATTAACATCACATACTTACCACCATTGGTAAAATAATGGTGATTTATTCCAGTCCCAGGACCACCCAAAGTCAGACAAGACTGCCCATTAGGCAGGATGTACACAGGACTTAGGTTATATTCACCTCTTATGTTTTTGGCAGTAGAAATAATGCGTTAAGAAAGCTAGTTTTTCAGCATTTTCGCAGCGTTTTCATGGAGTCTTTAGCTGTGTCTTTATGGCGTTTCTGCCTTGTTTTTTTAGCACAGTGTTAGCCAGTAGTTACCATCTTTTCAGTTAGCCATTAAAAGGTATCAACCACTAAGGACTCTCAATTCTAATTGTTTTTTTTTAGTGCAGATTACTTGTGTGATTTGTCTACAAATATATGTTTAAGAAAGTTGGTTTTATTCACCAAAAAAGGTGCAAAAACACTTAGTTGCATTTTTAGGCCATGTTCACACGATCCTTTTTTTCATGCGGAATTGCCGCGATTTTCCCGCTGCGAGTCCGCAGCTGTTTTCCATGCAGGGTACATTACATTGTACCCTATGGAAAACAGGAACTGCTGTGCCCACAATGCGGAAAATCAAAAAAAAAACCGCACTGAATAGCTGCGGGAAAAAAGAAGTACCATGTCACTTCTTTTTTCGGAGCCGCAGCGGTTCTGCACCCATTGACCTCCATTGTGAGGTCAAACCCGCAGTAAAACCCGCAGATGAAAAAAATATCTGCGGGTTTTACTGCGGTTTGTGGTGCCGAACCGCTGCAGCAGGAAGTGCGGGGAAGCGGGCGGAAGTGCGTGGGCGGAGTGTGGCTGCCCCCCCGTGCTCTGATCCCACCCCCCCGTGCTCCAATCCCACCGCCCCGTGCTCCGATGCCCCCCCCCCAGTGCTCCGATGCCCCCCCGTGCCCTAATCTCCCCCCCTTATACTTACCCGGCGCCCCGGTGTCCGTCCGGCCGTCTTCTCCCTGGGCGCAGCCATCTTGCAAAATGGCGGGCGCATGCGCAGTGCGCTCCGCCGAATCTGCCGGCCAGCAGATTCGTTCCAAAGTGCATTTTGATCACTGAGATATAACCTATCTCAGTGATCAAAATAAAAAAATAGTAAATGACACCCCCCCCCTTTGTCACCCCCATAGGTAGGGACAATAAAAAAAAATTAAGAATTTTTTTTTTCCACTAAGGTTAGAATAGGGGTAGG
Organism: Ranitomeya imitator; assembly: GCF_032444005.1. Lineage (NCBI taxonomy): Eukaryota > Metazoa > Chordata > Amphibia > Anura > Dendrobatidae > Ranitomeya > Ranitomeya imitator. The sequence continues at coordinate 144,299,314 of NC_091290.1, forward strand.
GGTAGGGTTAGGGTTAGGGGTAGGGTTAGGGTTAGGGGTACGGTTAGGGGTAGGGTTAGGGTATTTTCAGCCATTTTAACTGCATAGAAAACTGCATAAAAAAAAGGATCAAAAAAAGGATCAAAAAACGCATCAAAAAAGGACAAAAAAAGGACCAAAAAAAGGACCTGCGTTTTCTGCCAAGAGCTGCAGTTTTTTAAAAAACAGTCCTGAAAAAAAAAGGATGGAAATCAGGAACGTGTGAACATACCCTTACAGATTCGCATTTGGTGCAAAAATGCTGCCAGAATTGACACGCTGCAGATTTTAAAAAAATGCTGCCAGTTTCAAAAGCAGTCTGGAAACAAAAGTGTGCACATGACATATCTGAAATCTCATAGTTTTTTCGAGTACTGTAAAAAGGAGCTTTTCATTTGCATAAAAAAATGCAAAGAAACAGCTGCAAAAATGCAACTTGTAAACATAGCCTAAGGGAATGTTTCCCAAAGTCCTGGCAAATTCGTAACTGTTTCCCTTGTGAGGCAGTGAGGGAGATCATATGCGAGTCGTGTCCCCCAGGATGCGGACGGTGTCCTGTTAAACCTGCCGGAGTGCCTTGTGTTCACAGCAGGACGCCTGTGAGTCACAAGGCAAGATAAAAGAAAGAAAGGATTGGGTCCAGGTAGTGACTCAGTCAGATTTGTAGGAAATCCGCTAAAGGTACCTTCACACATAACGATATTGTTAACGATATTGTTGCTTTTTGTGACGTAGCAACGATATCGTTAATAAAATCGTTATGTGTGACAGCGACCAACGATCAGGCCCCTGCTGGGAGATCGTTGGTCGCTGAAGAAAGTCCAGAACTTTATTTCGTCGCTGGATCTCCCGTGGACATCGCTGGATCGGCGTGTGTGACACCGATCCAGCGATGTCTTCACTGGTAACCAGGGTAAACATCGGGTAACTAAGCGCAGGGCCGCGCTTAGTAACCCGATGTTTACCCTGATTTCCATCCTAAAAGTAAAAAAACAAACAGTACATACTTACCTAACGCTGTCTGTCCTCCAGCGCTGTGCTCTGCACTCCTCCTGTACTGGCTGTGAGCGTCGGTCAGCCGGAAAGCAGAGCGGTGACGTCACCGCTCTGCTTTCCGGCCGCTGTGCTCACAGCCAGACCAGAGAAGCAGAGCGCCGGGGACAGACAGCGTTAGGTAAGTATGTACTGTTTGTTTTTTTTACTTTTAGGATGGTAACCAGGGTAAACATCGGGTTGCTAAGCGCGGCCCTGCGCTTAGCTACCCGATGTTTACCCTGGTTACCGACATCGTTGGTCGCTGGAGAGCAGTCTGTGTGACAGCTCTCCAGCGACCAAACAGCGACGCTGCAGCGATCCGGATCGTTGTCGGTATCGCTGCAGCATCGCTTAATTTGAAGGGGCCTTTAGGGCTTTTATTTTCAGAGGGATTTGCAGGTTTGATAGTGAGGCGATTCCCTCTCTCCACTCCGGGTTTTGGAAGTGGCTCTATGGCCATGATTCCATTCAAATCTGTCAATTTTGCCTTGGGTGTGTCAGTGTTGGACTTTGCAAGCTGCTGAGCAGGTGGCTCTGTGCAACCCAGGTCTGTGTGGAGCTAACACAGAGCCAGGGTCTTCCAGGTGGCTGACGCACCGAAAAGCCACGGCGGTGCCATTGTCCACAGCAATGGTTCTTGAGTTCTGCACTGTGTTTGTGGAAACCCGGCTGCGATCCAGAGGACCTCAATAGTATATGTGAGTTCTGAAAATAAAGATATCAACTATGTTGAACTTTCTGTGGTCCCTGCCTGTCTGTCGCACTGCACCAACCCCGCTGCACTACACCCTCTATGATATCATCACATGAGTATATAGTGTACCATTAGCACGCTCATCTCATGGGACACATTATGATGCAGAGAACCTTGTTTCTTCCACTATACAACTCTCATTCTGAAGCATCTCACTTACTTGTGCTCTCCTCCTAAAATCATGACACCGCCCCCACCAACTTCTTATCGAGCTGACAAGTCACTACTTCTTGAAAGATTAACAAACTCCTCTTCTGCTGCTGTGAACCAAGATTTAAATATGGTGATAGCTTCTAAAGAGCGCAAGAAGATAAAGAACTCTAGTGCCACCTGTCCTGGGTATCCATCCTAAAAGTGAATATCGACCCTTTAAAGCAGGGGTGGGGAATGTCAGGCCCCAGGGTAATTTATGGCCCTCAATGACCTTTTATCAGGCCCTCAAGCAGATTCTCAGGGACCGCATTCTTGGGCAGGGAGGTGTATTTTGATTACAACCAGCTTATTAATTTCTTCTTGCTCTGTTAGCACACATGCAAAGTGTTCACCACTCAACACTGAAGGGCATGTAATGAAAGATTACATCCTGAAACCAGTGCCAAAGTCAGAATGTACTTTGTGGGCAGAGTTTGTACGGCCCCGAATTATGGTATAAATATCCAAATGGCCCTTCGCAGAAAGAAGATTCCCCACCGCTGCTTTAAAGGACCTTTCTAAATGACTTAAGATAAGAAGCCAAACTGGAAACTCAATTAGAGTGTTTCATGGTGTTTTAATCCCACATCACTGCTGTAGCCCCCCGTGTCTGCCTTCTGTCTTCTGTTTCCTTCCCCAGCAGAGACACCAATTTACTCACCACCAGGCCCCTGTTCCATGCTGTAGCTTACTTCCGGCTCGGCACCTGCCCAGGGTGCACGCACTACACACAGATCCCTGCGCACTGTCCTGAGGGCACACTTCCCCACTCATAAAGAGGCCACGCATGCTTTCCTAAAATGTCCCCAGCCTGGAGGACTCCTACTATTTCAGGCACCTACTCAAGCATGGAGGTGCCTGAGCAACGCTGTTTGTATGTCTAACACGCTTGCTAGTTCTCAGGTCCCAGTATGTGAATTCTGTATAGCTGCCAGTATGTCAGTAGTGCCCGCCTTCCTATCAGCCACGCCTGCCTGCCTGTCCATCAGCCGTCCCCCCTGGCCCCTGGCTATGAAGATATCTGCTGTGTCTGCCAGTACCAGTCCATGTATCAGTTGTGCCTGCTACTGTTCCAGTCAGGCCAGTCAGGACTTGCCTCCAGTCCCATGGGGGTCAGCGGCTATCCACCCGAGGTCAGGCTTGGTGTAGCACCCAGTCCCACCTCCTTCGTCTCTTCTAGGATCAAGGTATCGTCAGCCACCGTGTATTCTAGGTCGGACTTGGTGAGGCACCACTTTCTATTCTATGTCATGTGGCAAAAATGGCCAATACTGACTTTTAGGATTGTTAATCCCAATAGTTCGCACTTGACTCTCTGTCCTTTTTCTCTCTAAATGGAAAATTTGCGTATTTAAATTCTCCGAGGAGCATTGAGTGGCCTTTAAGTCTCCTTGCAACGAATTGAAACTTTACACAAGGAGAAACTCTACCCTTTAGACTCCAAGTTGTAATGTTTTGCTTCATAGAACAATTGATGCACACCTTATGTTCTGTTCCCATTACTCAATTGCAGTGATATCTTTTTATTTCTTTCCTTCAAATTGCAAACATTGATAATTGATGTGGCATTAAATTGCATATTGTGGATTCTCCTCCACAATCCCAGGTTCAGATATTTCAGTAAAGAATTTATCTAATGCTAACTGAGCTCCTACAGTTTACAAAGAAGATTAACAGGTTCAGTCATAATGGAGTCCAACTGGGTTGTTACTGTTTGAAATGTTTTGAAAAGCAAAGAATTTGAATGTCTCCTTACTAGATGGCAAAAAACATACTAAATAAAAATAATGTGATATTTTTAAAAGGTGTAATGCATCTTCAATTATGCCACCCTTGTGTTGCAAGCTAACATTAGGAATATAGACTATATTCTTTTTCTTCTGCGATCAAATATTATAACTATGCACAAGAATATAACTATTATAATACTGCTCCCTATGTACATAAATTTAACTACTATACTACTGCCCCCTATGTTCAAGAATATAACTACTATAATACTGCTCCTATGTACAACAATATAACTGCTATAATACTGCCCTTATGTACAAGAATATAACTGCTATAATACTGCCCCTATGTACAAGAATATAACTACTATAATACTGCCCCTATGTACAAGAATATAACTACTATAATACTGCTGCTATGTACAAGAATATAACTACTATAATACTGCTCCTATGTACAAGAATATAACTACTATAATACTGCGCCTATGTACAAGAATATAACTACTATAATACTGCTCCTATGTACAAGAATATAACTACTATAATACTGCGCCTATGTACAAGAATATAGCTACTATAATACTGCCCCTATGTACAAGAATATAACTACTATAATACTGCCCCTATGTACAAGAATATAACTACTCTAATACTGCCCCCTATGTACAAGAATATAACTACTATAACACTGCCTCCTATGTGCAACAATATAACTACTATAATACTGCCCCTATGTACAAGAATATAACTACTATAATACTGCCCCTATGTACAAGAATATAACTACTCTAATACTGCCCCCTATGTACAAAAATATAACTACTATAACACTGCCTCCTATGTGCAACAATATAACTACTATAATACTGCTCCCATGTACAAGAATATAACTACTATAATACTGCCCCTATGTACAAGAATATAACTGCTATAATACTGCCCCTATGTACAAGAATATAACTACTATAATACTGCCTCCTATGTGCAACAATATAACTACTATAATACTGCTCCCTATGTACAAGAATATAACTACTATAATACTGCCCCTATGTACAAGAATATAACTACTATAATACTGCCCCTATGTACAAGAATATAACTACTATAATACTGCCCCCTATGTACAAGACTATAACTACTATAATACTGCCTCCTATGTGCAACAATATAACTACTATAATACTGCTCCCATGTACAAGAATATAACTACTATAATACTGCCCCCTATGTACAAGAATATAACTACTATAATACTGCTCCTATGTACAAGAATATAACTACTATAATACTGCCTCCTATGTGCGACAATATTACTACTATAATACTGCTCCCATGTACAAGAATATAACTACTATAATACTGCCCCTATGTACAAGAATATTACTACTATAATACTGCTCCTATGTACAAGAATATAACTACTATAATACTGCCCCTATGTACTAGAATATAACTACTATAATACTGCCCCTATGTACAAGAATATAACTACTATAATACTGCCCCTATGTACAAGAATATTACTACTATAATACTGCTCCTATGTACAAGAATATAACTACTATAATACTGCCCCTATGTACTAGAATATAACTACTATAATACTGCCCCTATGTACAAGAATATAACTACTATAATACTGCCCCCTATGTACAAGAATATAACTACTATAATACTGCCTCCTATGTGCAACAATATAACTACTATAATACTGCCCCCTATGTACAAGAATATAAGGCTAGGTTCACACTGCGTTAGTGCAGTCCATTGAACACATACATTAAACGGACTGCGCCAACGCAAGTGCCGACGTTGGCACAGCGCTAGCACAGATGGAGCATCTGCTAGCTCCATCTGCGCTAGCAGTGACGGACCCGGAAACGCTGCAGCCCGCATCTCGGGTTCGTCACTCAATGACAGCACATCGCTAGCGCACGCCCATTGTGGGCGTGCGCTAGCGATGCGTCCTCCATGGGAAGTAATGGCGGTGTTAACGGACTACGTTACACCACGTTATGCCGCGGTGTAACGTAGTCCGTTTAACGGATCATACTAACGCAGTGTGAACCCAGCCTAACTATTATAATACTGCCTCTTTGTGCAAGAATAAAATATAACTATTATAATACTGTCCCAATTAAAACATATACGGTACTGTCTTTATTAGTCCCACAGTACCAAGATCTCCTGTAGTTTATCTGGACCACGCTTGGATTAATCTGTGTTTCCTCCAATTGCTCTGCTTTGCACCGATACTCCAAAATAAAAATAACAATTGTGGATGAATCAGTTTGTTATGAAAATGTCCTTTGTAAAGGTGTTGGCCGGAGATGGAAAAAGTCTATTCTAGCCCTGAATGGAAACAGAGACCAATGTGAATGTCTTCTCTGTACTTTGCTGCTGTATATGGATACATTAATAATGGATAAAACATATTTATAATTAACTTAGAGCAGCTTGAGGCCATAAAATACACACTGTATGTTCCCTAAACAGCGGCCTTAGGTGGCTACAGTTTTGCCAGTGATTTTGACCATACATACCCCAGAATGAAAGCATTCATCACCAGTAATATTCCGACTGACTTTGTAAAAGCATTGCGAGGAAAGTGAGATTTTTAGCTGTAATGGCCACTAATGCTTCTCTGCGTGTTTTAATGGCGGTGACCACTAGCTGTTTTATACCACAGTGATGATGATTATTATTATCATCATCATCATTTATCAGGGGGTAGTGGAAGGAAAAATTCCAAATAGGATGTTGCTCATAAAACAAAGCCATATTATTTATGTGCATGCCTTGTTTATGAAAACTAATGGAAAAAAACAAGTGAAGGAGTTGTACATAGTAACCAATCAAATCAATGTTATAATAAAAATGGCAGCTCTCATCTGATTGGCTGCAATGAGTTGTATAAATGAGGCCTAATGAGATAGACATGAACTCTCCTTAAATATCCTTCCCATGCCTGAGTAGCTGGTGCAATTCGGGATTACATTATTTTTCACCCAGTTTAAAAAGGAGTCTGTCATCTGCAAAATCTCTTTAAAAGTCAGGACAGGTAAGGGACCTCATACTAAGAAAAAACTTACTTTTTTTAACAATTGGCTGGATAGTTTTTGAGAAAACTATTTTTTGCCCAGCTCAGTGCACCATGGGTGGGACCGCATGCTCTTTAGCACCCTGGGGCTAGGGTAACGGCCGCTTATAGACCCAGGTCTCTTTTGCCTCTGCTTTTCCTACATAAACAACCAAATAGGGACCTTGGGATTCATACACTGTGACCTGAGTACTTGCCGCTTCTCACAGGTCTTCATGCCTGCAGTGGAGGCTGAAGTTCTGGAGGTGGTCTCTCCATTGCTATTTCTGACACTTCCTGTAGGGGTTGTGGGTGTAGAAGCTCTGGCTATGTAGGGGCTCCCACCATGGTTGGTGGCCACCTGGGGATCCCCATCTTCCGGCCGCATCAGTGTCAGCGCCACCGCATACCATCCCCGTGGTCCATCTTCCTTTACAGATTGCACCCAGTTTCCCTCCTGCAAAGTGGATCCATGGCACAGGGAGTCGGCATTTACATACACCTGGTCCTCAGTCTTTGCTTCCTAGATGAAGCCGTACCCTCTTTTGTCATCAAAGTGCCTCACCACGCCATGTGTCACACAGTTTCTTGCCACGCCTCCAACAGGGAGATTTAACTGGGCCCGCAGCCACTTTTCCCTCCTTTTCTTCTCCTGGATGACTCTAGCCATGCACTTAGGCTTGGCACGGTCCCGGCCAGTGGTTCCTTCACCACATACACCAGCGGCCGCGAAATTGTGGCTGCCACCTGGATGGGCACCTCTTTAGGGACCATGAGGTACTCACCGGCCACTGCGCCATGAGAGTCTTCAGTTGTTCTGTCCTGCCACAGAGCCTTGGCCACACTGAAAGAGTCACTTCTGTCTCCAATTTGAGCTCCTGTTTCTGGACCCCTTGTGGGACCTCCAGTTTCAATAATCCACCTGGCTGAATCTCCTCTGACTGCCAAGCCAGCCATCACCTCCACTCTGACCTTCCTGGTCCCCGGTGGAACGCCATGCTGTATGTCTCACAGGTATCCACTCTATTTATTTAAAATTTAACCTTTATTAGACCTTAATACATATAATAATAAACAACACACCAAGCACCACGAGAAAGAAAACAACCAGGGGTGTGCCTACCCCTACACTGGCCTAGCTGACCTTACCTATTTGCGGAGGTTGGCACCCTAAAAACCTGCGCAATGGCGCCCCCGCTCCTCGACGGCTCTCCCTGCTCACCCTATAGGGCCCTATAGTGGCAGGAGGTGACAAAGATAATGAATAGGCAGGTGAGAAAGAGAAGAGGTATAGATCTAATCAATAGGTGTATAGACTGATTCTGATGTATGCAATCGTTAATTTAGTCCTCAGGTGGAGATGTTAGATCCTATTTGCAATTACCCTCAATATATATATAGTTAGAATAAACAGTTGTAATAGATAGCTAAATCTTCCAGTGAATATACTAGATGGTGATTGTAGTGAACCTAATAGATTTCACTGATGTAGCCCATCATAATGGCTAAACTAATATTTCTGATATAACACCTATATACTATAATTATAGCTATCTATTTTATTAAAGTGATGTATCTAAAGATCTTGATATATCTACAGTATGCAAATCAATATCAAGGACGTACACATTATTAGTCTATATATACCTCTCTCCTAGTGGTATTAATATATATACATAGGCCAGGAAAATCAACTTATCTAATAAAGACAAAACAAAAACAAAAACACACACCAACCACCCTAAAAACTGTATTAAACAATCACAGACAAATGGCAACTTAGGACAACCATTATATCCTTTGTCCAATATTAAAGTCCACTGTCGACTTCCAGGGCATATTGCCCATATAAATCCTATAACGATTATAAATAGATAAATTGTACCAAGTTACAGTTAGTTACTCGACGCGTTTCCCCTCTTTGCCGAGGTTCATCAGGAGGAGGATATACACAAGGTACTTATCTGCAGGTACTGGTATAGGTGCGTAAATCCAGTAGCGTGGTCGGGACTATCCCCTGCCTCAGTGTGATACCATGGAGCCGAACCGCCCATACCCCACTCTTATATAGAAGCACTCACCCTAATCTCAATGGCATTCCCATCATGTTTCCGGTCTCTGGCGGCGCCAAGAGATGACACAAAAGCATGCGTCTCAAGCCGAAGATATGCGATCCACACCTCACTCTGGTGCTTCCTGCCGGCTGCACCAGAAGATGACGATACAGGAAACCAGCATGTCAAGCCATTGTGTGTCAGAGGTGTGTGCTCCGCCCCTAGTTCTTTTGTGTCACTACTTACCATGCAACCTGGGTAGCCGCCCTGTCCCGCCCACCAGGCTAGCAGGGGGCGTATAACTAAAGCAGGACATAAAGCAAACGGACTAGCCAAGGGATATATTTGCAAAGTTCTTTGCTCTATTGTGCCCCTAGATTCAAAGTAAATATAAGTACAGATGAAAGCGATAAGCCTATAAAGGACTTTTTTTATGCCATAACATGGTATGGTCTATCGCCCAAAGGAGGCATGTCTATCCGCCCCCCGCTGCCTGATGCGCAGTAATGGACAATATAATCAGGCGTATACATACAAAATATATATGTGTAAACCCCAAATAGGGATAGAACAGACACATATGGGGAATATAGAACCCCATACAATGTTAGAGCATGCCAATATAACACCTAAAGATAATACCAATACATTTCTCACCGAGATCTAGCTGAGAATCACGGACTGTGATATATATATATATGTGGACCCAAAGTTAGAAATAAAGCAGACGCATATATGGGAAATATACAGCCACATACGATGTTAGAGCATGCCAATATAACACATAAAGACAATATATTTCTCACCGAGATCTAGCCGAAAATCACGGACTGTGAGTATGGCATTTGCCAACATATATATATATTGTATTGGATATAAAAATCAGTGTTATTGATAAAAAATGAAGAATCAAAAGAGGGGGGGGGGGGAGGGAGGGGATTTGGGGGCTCATACAATATAACTCCATTAAAATATCTCCCCACTCTGATGTAAGGGGGAAAAAAAGGAGATAAATACACCCTACAATGAGAGCAGATGAGGAAAGAATACTGGTCTTTACGACCGATATGGGGCCTGGGCTTTAGATACAACAGGCACATCATGAACACTTAGGGAAGTGTAGCTGGGAGCGTGTCTGAACATACAAGTCACAGGAAGCAACCAAAATGGATCTGCTCATTAAGCCCCATCGGGGCGGTGGTGTCAAGTCTGTGGATCCAACGTAACTCCTTCTGCAGAATTCTTTTATTCCAGTCGCCGCGACGTACTGGTGGTGCTATCACCTCTATAGCGGTGAATGATAGACAGGTCAGGTCCCCCCCATGAATCTCTCTCACATGTCTAGAGATAGGTGTATCCCTCGCATGGCGAATATCTCCCAGGTGGTCCCCAATCCGCCTCCTCAGTTCTCTCTTAGTTTTACCCACATAACTCATAGGACATGTGCATTGGAACAGGTATACTACACCACTGGTTTTGCAATTGGCAAAGTGTCTATTGTGATATACCTTCCCAGTGATGGTATTGGAGAAACTTTTGCCAACCTTAATGTACCTGCAGAATGAACAATGGCCACATTTAAAGGTTCCAAACTCCCTTCTGTCCAACCAGGTACCCGTTCTTGGTGGTGGAGTATACATACTGTGAACCAGTTGGTCCCCAATAGATCTCCCCCTCCTATAAGTTATTGCTGGGGCATCAGTAAGGAAGTCTTTGATCTCACTATCCGCTCTTAGAATATCCCAGTATTTGGTCATGATAGCGCGGACCTCCCTTGAACAATTATCAAAATTTCCAATTATACGTATCTTGTTGTCATTTTTGGTCTCTCTGGGGGTCAGAAGACTATTCCTATCACATGATTCTACCTTTTTGAAAGCCTCATGAAGAACATTCCTGGGATACCCTCTCTCAAGGAATCTGTTCCTAAGGTCTTTTGCCTCCCTATAGAAGTTTGAGGGATTGGAACAGTTTCTTTTAACCCTAAGGTACTGTCCCTTAGGAATCCCTCTGCGTAGACTGTGTGGATGACTACTGCCCCAGTCCAGCAAGTTATTGGTTGCAGTCGGCTTTCTAAAGAGTGTGGTTTCCAAAAGACCCTCAGTATCTTTTTTTATGTTTATGTCCAAGAAATTTATGGTCCGCCAATCAGTCTCAAAGGTGAACCTCAGGCCCAGATCGTTTTTGTTAAGGTCCTGGACAAATGTACCAAATGATGACACATCACCTGCCCAGAAGACCAGAATATCATCTATGTAGCGCCCCCAGAAAATAATCTGGGGGCACCACCAGGCCGCACTCTCTTCCGCAAACACCGTGATCTCTTCCCACCAGCCCAGGAGCAAATTTGCATAAGTGGGCGCACAAGGGCTGCCCATGGCAGTGCCCCTGAGCTGGTGGTAATAGATGCCATTGAAGAGAAAGTAATTATTTGTTAATACAAATTCTAACAGTGTACGGATAAAGTTGTTATGTGCATACGTATGTAGTCCCCTAGACTTCAGAAAGAACTCCACTGCTTGCAATCCCTTGTTATGGGGTATACTGCTGTATAGGGCTTCTACATCAATTGAAGCCAATAGAACGTTTTCATCCAATGATACCCCGTCAATTTTTCTCAGCAGATCAGAGGTATCCCTAATATAAGATGGCAGTGCCGTGACAAACTGACGGAGTACTCTATCAATGTAGATTCCACAATTTTGTGTAATAGAGTCATTGCCCGACACAATGGGGCGTCCCTTAAGAGGGGATAATCCCTTGTGCACCTTTGGCAATGCATAAAAGATAGGAACAGTAGGAGTTTTCTGGAGCATAAAGTCCTTTTCACCTTTTGAAATAACACCAAATTCAAGTGCTTCAGTCAGTATACCTTCAAGTTTTTTATTGAAGATATCTGTCGGGTCATCTCGTAAGATACCATAGGTTGTCCCATCACTCAAGATATCATAACACATTTTTTTGTACTTCTCATGGTCCAGGATCACTATATTGCCCCCCTTGTCGGAGGATTTGAAAATTAGCTCTTTGTTTTTTGACAACTCTTCTAATGCTTTTCTCTCAAGATATGATAAATTATTATATCTTTTGTGTTTATCCCTCTCTCGTAATGTCTTTAGCTCGGTGGTAACAAGTTTGGAGAAGATATCTATACTGTTGTTGTCCGACAAGGGGGGCATTCTAGTGCTCCTGGGTTTCAAATCTGTGAATGGGCCAAGACCCTCCGGTCTCTGGCCCTCTTCCAGAAGATCAACCAGGATCCTCAGATCTGCTAGATCCTCAGTGTCTATCCCCATAGACAGACACTGGGCTTTATCATGCACCTTAAAGAATCGTTTCCACTTAAGATTTCTGCAGAACAGGTTGACATCTTTGATCCACATAAAATCATCATAATAGTTGGTGGGTACGAAGGAAAAACCTTTAATTAGGACTGATCTCTCAAGATCTGTTAGGACGTGTGAAGTTAGATTTATAATTCTATTGTCCCCTTCAGATCTTTTTAATACCTGGAATTCCCGGTACGATCTCTCAGGTGGTAAGGAGTACCGAAATTCCTTCTCTCTAAAAAATGTCCACCCGATACCCCAAAAGAGGGCCCAGAGGGCGCACCATTTGATGTTTGAAAATTGCCCCTTCCATGTCGTTTTTTTGATTTGGCCCATCTCTCTCGTTGGGGCCTGATATTGGGAATTCCTCTCTGATCCCCTCTCTCACTATCCGAAATATCGGATGAAGAGATGTCAGTACTTTCTGTTGTTTGGGGATTCGTATCTACCGTTAAATTAGTGAACACTTTATTGTTTTTAAAATCCCAATTGTCTCTATTAAATTGTTTTTGTTTTCTATCCTTTATATCAGCTTGAAAACGTTCTATGTTGGTCTGCAAAATAGACTCTCTTCTATTAAAATCCGAATCACCTTTATATTTAGAGATGTTCTCTATCAGTTCTGTCAGTTTTCTGCTGCTTTTTTCAAATGTTGTTTTTTCTTCAACTAGCAGTATCTGCATGAATCTTATGGAACTTTCTATTAGTTCCTTTTCCCACGCCTGAATAAGTTCAGGGGTTCTGCTTCTACGTGCAGGGAGAATGTTGATACGTAGACCTTTAGGTATGATTCGGTTTTTAATATAATTTTCGAGAGACTGTACCTCCCACCACGATTTTATGTTATCTCTGTAGCAACCTGTTAATTCGTGAAAAGATTCAGCCAGATCAGATACCCTGGCCGATCCTCCACTGCCTGAGTGTTCAGAAAACACATCCCTCGCATCCAAGACCCATGTGTCTCTATTGATGGGACCCGACAAAAAACCTGCCATCAAAAATTCGTAGACTTAAACAACTAATATTTGATTACCAGAGGGATTAATCATAAATGTCTCACAGGTATCCACTCTATTTATTTAAAATTTAACCTTTATTAGACCTTAATACATATAATAATAAACAACACACCAAGCACCACGAGAAAGAAAACAACCAGGGGTGTGCCTACCCCTACACTGGCCTAGCTGACCTTACCTATTTGCGGAGGTTGGCACCCTAAAAACCTGCGCAATGGCGCCCCCGCTCCTCGACGGCTCTCCCTGCTCACCCTATAGGGCCCTATAGTGGCAGGAGGTGACAAAGATAATGAATAGGCAGGTGAGAAAGAGAAGAGGTATAGATCTAATCAATAGGTGTATAGACTGATTCTGATGTATGCAATCGTTAATTTAGTCCTCAGGTGGAGATGTTAGATCCTATTTGCAATTACCCTCAATATATATATAGTTAGAATAAACAGTTGTAATAGATAGCTAAATCTTCCAGTGAATATACTAGATGGTGATTGTAGTGAACCTAATAGATTTCACTGATGTAGCCCATCATAATGGCTAAACTAATATTTCTGATATAACACCTATATACTATAATTATAGCTATCTATTTTATTAAAGTGATGTATCTAAAGATCTTGATATATCTACAGTATGCAAATCAATATCAAGGACGTACACATTATTAGTCTATATATACCTCTCTCCTAGTGGTATTAATATATATACATAGGCCAGGAAAATCAACTTATCTAATAAAGACAAAACAAAAACAAAAACACACACCAACCACCCTAAAAACTGTATTAAACAATCACAGACAAATGGCAACTTAGGACAACCATTATATCCTTTGTCCAATATTAAAGTCCACTGTCGACTTCCAGGGCATATTGCCCATATAAATCCTATAACGATTATAAATAGATAAATTGTACCAAGTTACAGTTAGTTACTCGACGCGTTTCCCCTCTTTGCCGAGGTTCATCAGGAGGAGGATATACACAAGGTACTTATCTGCAGGTACTGGTATAGGTGCGTAAATCCAGTAGCGTGGTCGGGACTATCCCCTGCCTCAGTGTGATACCATGGAGCCGAACCGCCCATACCCCACTCTTATATAGAAGCACTCACCCTAATCTCAATGGCATTCCCATCATGTTTCCGGTCTCTGGCGGCGCCAAGAGATGACACAAAAGCATGCGTCTCAAGCCGAAGATATGCGATCCACACCTCACTCTGGTGCTTCCTGCCGGCTGCACCAGAAGATGACGATACAGGAAACCAGCATGTCAAGCCATTGTGTGTCAGAGGTGTGTGCTCCGCCCCTAGTTCTTTTGTGTCACTACTTACCATGCAACCTGGGTAGCCGCCCTGTCCCGCCCACCAGGCTAGCAGGGGGCGTATAACTAAAGCAGGACATAAAGCAAACGGACTAGCCAAGGGATATATTTGCAAAGTTCTTTGCTCTATTGTGCCCCTAGATTCAAAGTAAATATAAGTACAGATGAAAGCGATAAGCCTATAAAGGACTTTTTTTATGCCATAACATGGTATGGTCTATCGCCCAAAGGAGGCATGTCTATCCGCCCCCCGCTGCCTGATGCGCAGTAATGGACAATATAATCAGGCGTATACATACAAAATATATATGTGTAAACCCCAAATAGGGATAGAACAGACACATATGGGGAATATAGAACCCCATACAATGTTAGAGCATGCCAATATAACACCTAAAGATAATACCAATACATTTCTCACCGAGATCTAGCTGAGAATCACGGACTGTGATATATATATATATGTGGACCCAAAGTTAGAAATAAAGCAGACGCATATATGGGAAATATACAGCCACATACGATGTTAGAGCATGCCAATATAACACATAAAGACAATACAAATATATTTCTCACCGAGATCTAGCTGAGAATCACGGACTGTGATGGGAAATATACAGCCACATACGATGTTAGAGCATGCCAATATAACACATAAAGACATCTCCTTTTTTTCCCCCTTACATCAGAGTGGGGAGATATTTTAATGGAGTTATATTGTATGAGCCCCCAAATCCCCTCCCTCCCCCCCCCCTCTTTTGATTCTTCATTTTTTATCAATAACACTGATTTTTATATCCAATACAATATATATATATGTTGGCAAATGCCATACTCACAGTCCGTGATTTTCGGCTAGATCTCGGTGAGAAATATATTTGTATTGTCTTTATGTGTTATATTGGCATGCTCTAACATCGTATGTGGCTGTATATTTCCCATATATGCGTCTGCTTTATTTCTAACTTTGGGTCCACATATATATATATATCACAGTCCGTGATTCTCAGCTAGATCTCGGTGAGAAATGTATTGGTATTATCTTTAGGTGTTATATTGGCATGCTCTAACATTGTATGGGGTTCTATATTCCCCATATGTGTCTGTTCTATCCCTATTTGGGGTTTACACATATATATTTTGTATGTATACGCCTGATTATATTGTCCATTACTGCGCATCAGGCAGCGGGGGGCGGATAGACATGCCTCCTTTGGGCGATAGACCATACCATGTTATGGCATAAAAAAAGTCCTTTATAGGCTTATCGCTTTCATCTGTACTTATATTTACTTTGAATCTAGGGGCACAATAGAGCAAAGAACTTTGCAAATATATCCCTTGGCTAGTCCGTTTGCTTTATGTCCTGCTTTAGTTATACGCCCCCTGCTAGCCTGGTGGGCGGGACAGGGCGGCTACCCAGGTTGCATGGTAAATAGTGACACAAAAGAACTAGGGGCGGAGCACACACCTCTGACACACAATGGCTTGACATGCTGGTTTCCTGTATCGTCATCTTCTGGTGCAGCCGGCAGGAAGCACCAGAGTGAGGTGTGGATCGCATATCTTCGGCTTGAGACGCATGCTTTTGTGTCATCTCTTGGCGCCGCCAGAGACCGGAAACATGATGGGAATGCCATTGAGATTAGGGTGAGTGCTTCTATATAAGAGTGGGGTATGGGCGGTTCGGCTCCATGGTATCACACTGAGGCAGGGGATAGTCCCGACCACGCTACTGGATTTACGCACCTATACCAGTACCTGCAGATAAGTACCTTGTGTATATCCTCCTCCTGATGAACCTCGGCAAAGAGGGGAAACGCGTCGAGTAACTAACTGTAACTTGGTACAATTTATCTATTTATAATCGTTATAGGATTTATATGGGCAATATGCCCTGGAAGTCGACAGTGGACTTTAATATTGGACAAAGGATATAATGGTTGTCCTAAGTTGCCATTTGTCTGTGATTGTTTAATACAGTTTTTAGGGTGGTTGGTGTGTGTTTTTGTTTTTGTTTTGTCTTTATTAGATAAGTTGATTTTCCTGGCCTATGTATATATATTAATACCACTAGGAGAGAGGTATATATAGACTAATAATGTGTACGTCCTTGATATTGATTTGCATACTGTAGATATATCAAGATCTTTAGATACATCACTTTAATAAAATAGATAGCTATAATTATAGTATATAGGTGTTATATCAGAAATATTAGTTTAGCCATTATGATGGGCTACATCAGTGAAATCTATTAGGTTCACTACAATCACCATCTAGTATATTCACTGGAAGATTTAGCTATCTATTACAACTGTTTATTCTAACTATATATATATTGAGGGTAATTGCAAATAGGATCTAACATCTCCACCTGAGGACTAAATTAACGATTGCATACATCAGAATCAGTCTATACACCTATTGATTAGATCTATACCTCTTCTCTTTCTCACCTGCCTATTCATTATCTTTGTCACCTCCTGCCACTATAGGGCCCTATAGGGTGAGCAGGGAGAGCCGTCGAGGAGCGGGGGCGCCATTGCGCAGGTTTTTAGGGTGCCAACCTCCGCAAATAGGTAAGGTCAGCTAGGCCAGTGTAGGGGTAGGCACACCCCTGGTTGTTTTCTTTCTCGTGGTGCTTGGTGTGTTGTTTATTATTATATGTATTAAGGTCTAATAAAGGTTAAATTTTAAATAAATAGAGTGGATACCTGTGAGACATTTATGATTAATCCCTCTGGTAATCAAATATTAGTTGTTTAAGTCTACGAATTTTTGATGGCAGGTTTTTTGTCGGGTCCCATCAATAGAGACACATGGGTCTTGGATGCGAGGGATGTGTTTTCTGAACACTCAGGCAGTGGAGGATCGGCCAGGGTATCTGATCTGGCTGAATCTTTTCACGAATTAACAGGTTGCTACAGAGATAACATAAAATCGTGGTGGGAGGTACAGTCTCTCGAAAATTATATTAAAAACCGAATCATACCTAAAGGTCTACGTATCAACATTCTCCCTGCACGTAGAAGCAGAACCCCTGAACTTATTCAGGCGTGGGAAAAGGAACTAATAGAAAGTTCCATAAGATTCATGCAGATACTGCTAGTTGAAGAAAAAACAACATTTGAAAAAAGCAGCAGAAAACTGACAGAACTGATAGAGAACATCTCTAAATATAAAGGTGATTCGGATTTTAATAGAAGAGAGTCTATTTTGCAGACCAACATAGAACGTTTTCAAGCTGATATAAAGGATAGAAAACAAAAACAATTTAATAGAGACAATTGGGATTTTAAAAACAATAAAGTGTTCACTAATTTAACGGTAGATACGAATCCCCAAACAACAGAAAGTACTGACATCTCTTCATCCGATATTTCGGATAGTGAGAGAGGGGATCAGAGAGGAATTCCCAATATCAGGCCCCAACGAGAGAGATGGGCCAAATCAAAAAAACGACATGGAAGGGGCAATTTTCAAACATCAAATGGTGCGCCCTCTGGGCCCTCTTTTGGGGTATCGGGTGGACATTTTTTAGAGAGAAGGAATTTCGGTACTCCTTACCACCTGAGAGATCGTACCGGGAATTCCAGGTATTAAAAAGATCTGAAGGGGACAATAGAATTATAAATCTAACTTCACACGTCCTAACAGATCTTGAGAGATCAGTCCTAATTAAAGGTTTTTCCTTCGTACCCACCAACTATTATGATGATTTTATGTGGATCAAAGATGTCAACCTGTTCTGCAGAAATCTTAAGTGGAAACGATTCTTTAAGGTGCATGATAAAGCCCAGTGTCTGTCTATGGGGATAGACACTGAGGATCTAGCAGATCTGAGGATCCTGGTTGATCTTCTGGAAGAGGGCCAGAGACCGGAGGGTCTTGGCCCATTCACAGATTTGAAACCCAGGAGCACTAGAATGCCCCCCTTGTCGGACAACAACAGTATAGATATCTTCTCCAAACTTGTTACCACCGAGCTAAAGACATTACGAGAGAGGGATAAACACAAAAGATATAATAATTTATCATATCTTGAGAGAAAAGCATTAGAAGAGTTGTCAAAAAACAAAGAGCTAATTTTCAAATCCTCCGACAAGGGGGGCAATATAGTGATCCTGGACCATGAGAAGTACAAAAAAATGTGTTATGATATCTTGAGTGATGGGACAACCTATGGTATCTTACGAGATGACCCGACAGATATCTTCAATAAAAAACTTGAAGGTATACTGACTGAAGCACTTGAATTTGGTGTTATTTCAAAAGGTGAAAAGGACTTTATGCTCCAGAAAACTCCTACTGTTCCTATCTTTTATGCATTGCCAAAGGTGCACAAGGGATTATCCCCTCTTAAGGGACGCCCCATTGTGTCGGGCAATGACTCTATTACACAAAATTGTGGAATCTACATTGATAGAGTACTCCGTCAGTTTGTCACGGCACTGCCATCTTATATTAGGGATACCTCTGATCTGCTGAGAAAAATTGACGGGGTATCATTGGATGAAAACGTTCTATTGGCTTCAATTGATGTAGAAGCCCTATACAGCAGTATACCCCATAACAAGGGATTGCAAGCAGTGGAGTTCTTTCTGAAGTCTAGGGGACTACATACGTATGCACATAACAACTTTATCCGTACACTGTTAGAATTTGTATTAACAAATAATTACTTTCTCTTCAATGGCATCTATTACCACCAGCTCAGGGGCACTGCCATGGGCAGCCCTTGTGCGCCCACTTATGCAAATTTGCTCCTGGGCTGGTGGGAAGAGATCACGGTGTTTGCGGAAGAGAGTGCGGCCTGGTGGTGCCCCCAGATTATTTTCTGGGGGCGCTACATAGATGATATTCTGGTCTTCTGGGCAGGTGATGTGTCATCATTTGGTACATTTGTCCAGGACCTTAACAAAAACGATCTGGGCCTGAGGTTCACCTTTGAGACTGATTGGCGGACCATAAATTTCTTGGACATAAACATAAAAAAAGATACTGAGGGTCTTTTGGAAACCACACTCTTTAGAAAGCCGACTGCAACCAATAACTTGCTGGACTGGGGCAGTAGTCATCCACACAGTCTACGCAGAGGGATTCCTAAGGGACAGTACCTTAGGGTTAAAAGAAACTGTTCCAATCCCTCAAACTTCTATAGGGAGGCAAAAGACCTTAGGAACAGATTCCTTGAGAGAGGGTATCCCAGGAATGTTCTTCATGAGGCTTTCAAAAAGGTAGAATCATGTGATAGGAATAGTCTTCTGACCCCCAGAGAGACCAAAAATGACAACAAGATACGTATAATTGGAAATTTTGATAATTGTTCAAGGGAGGTCCGCGCTATCATGACCAAATACTGGGATATTCTAAGAGCGGATAGTGAGATCAAAGACTTCCTTACTGATGCCCCAGCAATAACTTATAGGAGGGGGAGATCTATTGGGGACCAACTGGTTCACAGTATGTATACTCCACCACCAAGAACGGGTACCTGGTTGGACAGAAGGGAGTTTGGAACCTTTAAATGTGGCCATTGTTCATTCTGCAGGTACATTAAGGTTGGCAAAAGTTTCTCCAATACCATCACTGGGAAGGTATATCACAATAGACACTTTGCCAATTGCAAAACCAGTGGTGTAGTATACCTGTTCCAATGCACATGTCCTATGAGTTATGTGGGTAAAACTAAGAGAGAACTGAGGAGGCGGATTGGGGACCACCTGGGAGATATTCGCCATGCGAGGGATACACCTATCTCTAGACATGTGAGAGAGATTCATGGGGGGGACCTGACCTGTCTATCATTCACCGCTATAGAGGTGATAGCACCACCAGTACGTCGCGGCGACTGGAATAAAAGAATTCTGCAGAAGGAGTTACGTTGGATCCACAGACTTGACACCACCGCCCCGATGGGGCTTAATGAGCAGATCCATTTTGGTTGCTTCCTGTGACTTGTATGTTCAGACACGCTCCCAGCTACACTTCCCTAAGTGTTCATGATGTGCCTGTTGTATCTAAAGCCCAGGCCCCATATCGGTCGTAAAGACCAGTATTCTTTCCTCATCTGCTCTCATTGTAGGGTGTATTTATCTCCTTTTTTTCCCCCTTACATCAGAGTGGGGAGATATTTTAATGGAGTTATATTGTATGAGCCCCCAAATCCCCTCCCTCCCCCCCCCCCTCTTTTGATTCTTCATTTTTTATCAATAACACTGATTTTTATATCCAATACAATATATATATATGTTGGCAAATGCCATACTCACAGTCCGTGATTTTCGGCTAGATCTCGGTGAGAAATATATTTGTATTGTCTTTATGTGTTATATTGGCATGCTCTAACATCGTATGTGGCTGTATATTTCCCATATATGCGTCTGCTTTATTTCTAACTTTGGGTCCACATATATATATATATCACAGTCCGTGATTCTCAGCTAGATCTCGGTGAGAAATGTATTGGTATTATCTTTAGGTGTTATATTGGCATGCTCTAACATTGTATGGGGTTCTATATTCCCCATATGTGTCTGTTCTATCCCTATTTGGGGTTTACACATATATATTTTGTATGTATACGCCTGATTATATTGTCCATTACTGCGCATCAGGCAGCGGGGGGCGGATAGACATGCCTCCTTTGGGCGATAGACCATACCATGTTATGGCATAAAAAAAGTCCTTTATAGGCTTATCGCTTTCATCTGTACTTATATTTACTTTGAATCTAGGGGCACAATAGAGCAAAGAACTTTGCAAATATATCCCTTGGCTAGTCCGTTTGCTTTATGTCCTGCTTTAGTTATACGCCCCCTGCTAGCCTGGTGGGCGGGACAGGGCGGCTACCCAGGTTGCATGGTAAATAGTGACACAAAAGAACTAGGGGCGGAGCACACACCTCTGACACACAATGGCTTGACATGCTGGTTTCCTGTATCGTCATCTTCTGGTGCAGCCGGCAGGAAGCACCAGAGTGAGGTGTGGATCGCATATCTTCGGCTTGAGACGCATGCTTTTGTGTCATCTCTTGGCGCCGCCAGAGACCGGAAACATGATGGGAATGCCATTGAGATTAGGGTGAGTGCTTCTATATAAGAGTGGGGTATGGGCGGTTCGGCTCCATGGTATCACACTGAGGCAGGGGATAGTCCCGACCACGCTACTGGATTTACGCACCTATACCAGTACCTGCAGATAAGTACCTTGTGTATATCCTCCTCCTGATGAACCTCGGCAAAGAGGGGAAACGCGTCGAGTAACTAACTGTAACTTGGTACAATTTATCTATTTATAATCGTTATAGGATTTATATGGGCAATATGCCCTGGAAGTCGACAGTGGACTTTAATATTGGACAAAGGATATAATGGTTGTCCTAAGTTGCCATTTGTCTGTGATTGTTTAATACAGTTTTTAGGGTGGTTGGTGTGTGTTTTTGTTTTTGTTTTGTCTTTATTAGATAAGTTGATTTTCCTGGCCTATGTATATATATTAATACCACTAGGAGAGAGGTATATATAGACTAATAATGTGTACGTCCTTGATATTGATTTGCATACTGTAGATATATCAAGATCTTTAGATACATCACTTTAATAAAATAGATAGCTATAATTATAGTATATAGGTGTTATATCAGAAATATTAGTTTAGCCATTATGATGGGCTACATCAGTGAAATCTATTAGGTTCACTACAATCACCATCTAGTATATTCACTGGAAGATTTAGCTATCTATTACAACTGTTTATTCTAACTATATATATATTGAGGGTAATTGCAAATAGGATCTAACATCTCCACCTGAGGACTAAATTAACGATTGCATACATCAGAATCAGTCTATACACCTATTGATTAGATCTATACCTCTTCTCTTTCTCACCTGCCTATTCATTATCTTTGTCACCTCCTGCCACTATAGGGCCCTATAGGGTGAGCAGGGAGAGCCGTCGAGGAGCGGGGGCGCCATTGCGCAGGTTTTTAGGGTGCCAACCTCCGCAAATAGGTAAGGTCAGCTAGGCCAGTGTAGGGGTAGGCACACCCCTGGTTGTTTTCTTTCTCGTGGTGCTTGGTGTGTTGTTTATTATTATATGTATTAAGGTCTAATAAAGGTTAAATTTTAAATAAATAGAGTGGATACCTGTGAGACATTTATGATTAATCCCTCTGGTAATCAAATATTAGTTGTTTAAGTCAACGCCATGCTGTACCACCAGCTGTCTCTTTCCGGGAAGAACCTGCACCTCTCCATCATTTCCTGCTTCCTTCACATCATCCTCACCAACAACGGAGCCAACCCGCATTGGTTTCGCCATTTCACGCCATTCACCGCCATCTTTCAGTGCTTGGTCGGCACCATCTTAGGGTCCAGGCTTTCAGCCACCTTCTCGGGCCGGACATATTCCTGTGCTTTCCCTTACGTGCCTCTGGTCTCCTTCACCCCGCTTTCTTTTTTTGAGAAATTCGGATCTGCCTATTATGTCATTTGTTACAGGCCAGAGGGCAGTAATTGTGGGAGAGCTGCTCCTCCCTATCGCCCTGGCATTTTACATAGAATTTGTGTCGAAAATCAAATATGTTGTGATGTGTGGGGTGCGTTGTACTCGCTTGTATGCCACAGGCTTCTGCTCTCTCCAGTTCCTCAGCTTCAGGAGCTGCCACACATGAATCAGGGGACACCCAATTCTTTTCATCCCCACAAAGAACTTTACTCAACAGTCCAGCATTTTGCAACTCATAGCATAGGTACTTTCCATTTTTCACATTCACAGCCTAATACACTTCCGGATTTTCCTTTCTGTCTGCTTGGATTATCCTTGCTAGCCTTGACTCTGTCAGTAACCAGGGGTTCCCAGCCCAGTCTCACAGTATGTCTGAGGTCCATTACTTCTCCCACACACATCTCCATGTCAATCTTACTCTGTACAGAAGGGGTTAATGTGCTCACCATAGCACCAGATATTACAGGAGTATATTCACTCAAGGGTTTTAGTAAGGTCTTCTACTGCCCAGAACATTTGGTACTTTTCTTGCTGTCCAGCTCTTGCATCCAACACAAACTTGACTTTGGCCCTATCTATCAGGAAGTTCTCCATTGCCTTCCTACCTATCCCCTCCTATTGTGGGCTAGTCCCAAACATTAACTCTTACCTTTCTCTAACTTCACTATCTAACTACTGTTAACTAGCTTATCCTGCCTATGCTTAGTCCTAAGCCCTATACTGTGTCTTACTGTGTGCTATCCTATGCTGTACACTACTACATTACCATATCATATTTTATATCTCAATACATTGCAATTAACATATTATCACATAACTACATGATCTATACAAAAAACAGCAGGTCATAGTTTACACTGCAAAATCACATGATTGGAGTCTTGAGGTGTAGGATTGCGGAAGTCCAGTCCATACACCCTTACAATATGATGTTTTGTTGGATCGCACTTGGACCGATAATACAGTCGTCTGCACAAGCCCTTTTTCTGACAGTTCTGCAAGATTTCTTTGCCCCTCTGCATTCTTTGACAGACCTGGCTTCACTTGAGTCAACGCTAATGCCGTCTCCTGGAATCCCAGGCATGTGCCAATCACCATATTCTTAGCACATGCACAGAACAGCTTTTTCTTGGCATTTGCCAGATATCTGCTTTGCCCCAATAATGCGACAATCTGCACGTTTGTGGGAAATGGAAGTGGCAGTGCTGGCTCAAGTGAAGCCAATCCTGCCAATCAATCCAATGAGGGGCGAAGGAAGCTGTTGAAAATGTCAGAGTACGTGCACGCCAGACTGCGACGCCTCATCATCTGTCCTCATAGCACTTCATTTACATTTGTGTTCCCCAATTCCAGTCCCCAAGAGTCTTCAACAGATCATATTTTTAGGATTTCCTTAGTATTACACAGGTGCTGGAACTTTCACCTTTTGGTGTCTCTTGAAGACTGGAGTTGGCGAACAATGATATACCTAATGACAAAAAGTAGGCTCTCAGAAACCATCAATCGGTAAATTCTTTGTGCATGATCCCCTGCTTATTTCGTAGTGATTTTGCAGAGTACAAGCTCCCTTTAAGTAGTAATCCCCAAAATGTTTACCTCCCTGTCTACAGGTCTGTTCTCGCCATAAGCAATGCATCCATGTAAATACTCCAATCCATTAAACTCTCTCATCCTTCATCAGTACAGATTCCAAAGAACAATTTAGCATAATAAACTTGTTAGTTATTCTCTTAAAAACTTGTTCTACCGCTAGTTATCCTTAGATGGACTCATTATTTTGCAAATTATTCTTCAAAAGTAGTAATTGTGAAAGAACTCAGGCTCTGGCCCCAGGTGGTCTTCAATTATCACGTTGGCAGCTGTATACTTATCAGTCGGCCTGCAAATTACATTCAAAAAAACACTTGCAAGTGTAAAGGAAAAACTCTTCGGGAAAGTTACGTATTCATGATTCTATCCTAAAGAATGATAATGATGAGGAATAAAGGAGAAGGTGGGGGAGCGTTATAACACTGAGATTTAAATACTGTATGGTCTTCTCTTCTCTTAAAGGGTCATTAGATGACAACATGAATTGTACCTCTGCTGAGAAAAGAAGGAAGAAATAAGAATCAATGTAAGTGCATGAGAATCGATTATAAAACAAAAAAAAATCATCCAAGCTCTTTATATTGCAAGTATGGACGTATTATACTGTATATTAATTAACCTTAATTGTAAAGGGTTTTTATGCTTTCTGCCAAATAATCCCTTGCAGACACGTAAATTAACAAAGCCAGATGACGCTCACCTAAACCCACCCTTAACCGTTTCCTCGCCGGCTGTCTTTTGGCTGCAGCTGTGACATCACATCCACGGCACACATCGCCGATATAGCCAATCACTGAACTCACCAGCTTGCGCGGTCTACATGGGCAGAACAGCTGAGTACAGTGATTGGCTGCAACTTTTGATGTGTGATGTTGACTTGACATTATCACTTCAACCAGAAAACAGAGGCTGTAGAAGCGGCAAGAAAACAATATGGAGGAGGTGGAGTACCATCTGGCATTGCATCGTTTTTGAGGTACACTTTACTGAAAGTTGAAAATGTCTTTGAGTGCCAGCTCAAAGAGTTTCGGGAGAAAATGGCTTTCCTTCTGGAGACCAGCTTTGTATTGAGTCTTATTGGCAATGGTTCATAAGTAAAACATGCAAATTATCTTCTCCACAGAAGGGAAGCAAACTATCTAGCCGGTGTCCCAACTGGTGGTGACAACCTTGGAAATAAAAGTTCCACCTTTTAATATTCCTTTCAACATAACTATATTAACCAAGTCAGACACTGTTGTGTCAATGATTGTTTCTGGCTACTTGCCCCTCATCAGCACAGAGCAAGGTTTATCTGGCTGAATGAAATACCAACTTTGTGGGAGGACTGTCTCTCGTTAATAGAGTTGTCTATTCATTATAAAAATCTTAAAAACATCAGTGATATTTTTAAACCAATAAATTGAGGCATAGTCATTGAATCCAAACCTCATGGATTTGTCACTGGCTGCTCAAGTGGTCTGCATCAAGATGGAAAATGATGTTCTGTTTCTAAGTCACCTGGACTTTGTACCCTGCCTTAGCCTACTTCACTCTGACTGGAACAGGTCATAATTTCGGACATATTCTATGATGTCTCTTCCAGCACTTGGGTGCCCAACGGTAAAAGGAAAGTCATTGAAATTAAGCGCAGTCCTTCACATGAAAGCGTCTGGGCCGTCTTTGCATAGACATGCTTTTAAAATTTCATTTACATCGTATCTTCACTTCCGACTTTGTGTCTTCTCGGTTTCATAAAGGCTATAGACACCCGTTCTTATAGTCTATAGGGGCCAGGTGCCCATTAGCAGCCAAATCATCATTAGAACGAACACCACTAAAGAGCCTTGGAAATACCATAAATATTTAATCCGCATTAACGTGCATATGGATATCAGCAAATAGCCTTTTGTGTCATAAACAAATGGGTGACAGACAGAAGAAAATGTCCATTTACACAATTACAAGTCTTTGAGTGGACTTGTCAAGCAGGAAAAAATCATCACAAGTCATTAAGCCATGTAATTATGGCCGAGAAAAATGATGGTCACAATAAATATTACAAAATGTTTTTAAAGGTTTCAAGCATCACTATAAAGTACATGATACATTTGTATTGTATATGTAAAGGGATATTTTATTATTTATTGTGATTGCACATTAATGCGGATGAAATATGATTATAGTATGTCTTTATCAAGGTCGTGGAATAAGCCTCCTCCAGTCAGTCTATAAGAAGAAAGATTTGGGCAGCTTGAAATCCAACATGCTTTCTCGTGTGAGGAGCAGGTGATGGCCTCTTACACATTATTGTCTAACGCTGACAAAATTGGCAATTATCTAATATGTATGGGCACCTTTAGAGACTCCACCAATGGAGTTTACTGACTTGTCTCTACGGTTTTTCACATAATGAATTTTGGGTGTGTTTTTGCTTTTTAGGCTGTTTTTCTACTGTGAGCTCTTAGGGCGCAGTCAGACATGGCCGAATAAATCCTACTGGCCGTCCTCTCTCCCCACCTCTCTCTCCACCTGGGTTTTACATTTTCATGCATATCTATTCTGCTGTCATGCACGGGTAGCGAGACCCACCTGCCAGTCCGTGCACTACTATTTTATACTGCCGCCTCAATGCGCCCTTGTGCTGGATACTTTACTTCAACTACTCCCAATTCTCAACACCTATGTCATTAGCCTCTTGACAACCTTTTTACTTTTATGTCTCCGAAACATTTATTTTTGCCTTTCAAACCTGTTAATTCTCAGCTCAATCCAAATAACCGTATCTCCAGCTTCGACAACTAGATATTTCTTTTTTGTCTCCGGAGGCCTTTTTAGAATAAAACTTAGCATGTAAGACAAGGACTAGATTATACATCATAGCCTGAAAGATATAGGTATAACTACTGTAAATAAATAGCTGCTTCATGGGTCTATTATCAGTTTTAGGAAAATGCACATTTTATAGAGTGGCACAATAAAGGTGCTGTTCACATCACAATCCTGATATCTCATCTGTGACTACATGTGAAAACCTCAAAAAAGGTATTAAAATGTACTGCTCGGCAAAGCCAAAGACTGTAATGGTCAAATACTGGTCAGCTATGCTTTTGTTTGGCCATGGTCACGCACGCGCCGAGACTGGTTGACGGGGGTGTGTGGCCCCACTGGATCACAGACCAAACTACCCTGGAAAGGGCGTAATTAAGTAGCTTCATAGGTGTTCACTGGAGCCTCTGACGGTGAGGTCAGACTTGTGCAATAGGAAGCTACCAGGTACCACTCTAGGGTGGTGTCTGGCTGTGGCTGCTGATCCCAGGAACGGAATATAGACAGGCAAGCGGGCATGGCTGGCACTCTGGCAGACAGGCAGGTATGGCTGGGACACAGGCAAGCAGACGGGCACGGCTGGCTCTCTGGTAGGCAGGCAGGTACGGCTGGCTCTCTGGCAGGACAGGCGGACAAGACTGGTACACTGGAAGAACCGGTAGGGACTGGTCTGCAGGCAGGTATGTAAAACAGGTAAGAACCTGTTCAGACAGGAGGACTTAAGAATAGGTAGAGAAAGACCGCAAGAGAGCATGCAGAGCGAAAGCACAGGAGCTAGAGCGAAGAAACGCAGGAGGTGGGGCCAAAAGCAGGAGGCGGAGCCAAGCACAGAAACGCAAGAGGTGGAGCCAAGTGCAGAAACGCAGGAGGCGGAGCCAAGAGCTGGGTGCAGAGCCAAGTGCAGAAATGCAGGAGGCGGAGCCAAGAGCTGGAGGCGGAGCCAATTGTAGAAATGCAGGAGGCGGAGCCAAGAGCGGGAGAAGTAGAACTGCAAGGAGCAGAACCAGGTAGAACCACAAGGAGCGGAGCAAAGTGGAACCACAAGAAGCGGAGCTGCAGAGCAGGGCCACAGAGTACAGAGCAAAGTGCAGAGCAAAGCCACAGAGTGCAGAGCTGAGAGCAGAGTAAAGTCAGAGTGCAGAGCAAGACACAGAGTGCAGAGCCGAGAGCAAAACCACAGAGTGCAGAGCTAGGTCACAGAATGCAGAGCAAGGAGCAAAGCAAGGTCGCAGAGAGCAGAGCAAAGCAAGACACAGAGTACGCACAGTAGGGAAAGGAAACCAAGACAGGGATATAAACAGACGCAGGAACAGAACTAGGCTAAGACAAAGTCAGGAACAGGAAAAGGCACAGAGACATGGACACAAACCAGGGTACGACACCCCTCTGGGTGGCGGACATAGGCCATGGTACGAAGCCCCGCTGGGTGGCTACACAAGGTCATAGGCCAGGGTACTAAGCCCCACTGCATGACTAACACAGGACACAGACCAGGGTACAACGCCCCCTGTGTGGCGGACATAAGAGTAACAGAGACAGGGCCTGGCACCTCAGCAGCTAAGAACTGAGTAAGGGAGTAAGTTGCACAGGCCCCCACCAATGGGTGGGGATGTCTTAAATACAGAAAGCCTCATGGCGATTGGCCAGGGACACCTTAGCAAGGTGCACACAGTCTCCATAAGAAACAGGAGTTGCCGGCGCCACCCCCCTATGCACACAGACAGAGTAAGCACAGAGTAAACAGCAGACATGAGGCACACAGCATGGAACTGGCAGCAGAAAGAAGTCACAACAAGGCCCAGAGAAATAAGTGAGTTTGAGTGTAATGCAGGTGGGGGATGGGAGGCCATGCAGTGATGCCAGCAGAGTTGTTACAGCCATCTTTATGCCAGGTATAAGAAAATTATACCTGGACTAGAAATGGGCTTATTTTTTTTAACTAGATTTGACCATTAAAGTCTCTGGTTCGGCAGCTCATTTTAATACCTTTTTAGGGGTGTTTTAAACATAATCCATCGGCAGATGCCGCAATTGTGATGTGAACAGCCCCGAAGTTGTAAACCATATACAGAATATATATTATACTTTATGCAGGCAGTAGTCAGATTTTGTTGGAATTACATTGATGTAGAAGTAGATTAAAACTACAAGCTTTTATTTCAAGAAAATGAAACCAATTCTTGGAGTTGTAGCAGGCGGCTCAATAGTGGGTTATTTGGAAGGAAGTAATCAAGGATTTAGGATGCACAACCGAGTCCTGGTTTACCCCTTAATGGGTAAATGATGAATATGAAGGCATGCTGGGAAGAATATATAGTCAGGGAAGAGACGTTAATGTCTCCCTTATTACACCAAGTACACATTGGTTATGTGGAGCGAGCAGCCTCTTGTATTCTAAGCTTTGTGTTTGATGTGATTCCCTGCCGGGAAAAGCTCACTACCAGCTTCCTATGGATAGGTCCATTATTCCTGATCAAACCTCATTTCATTCCCCCTATCACTCTCCTCGCTTTTCAGCATACAGTATCAATATCTTATTTATACGATCTCTCGCATTAGCCTGCATTAGGCCACGCTCGGCTTGTGGTAGCATTGTTGTTATTTAAGCTGATAGAAAAGTATTTTGCAAGAAGAAAAAGCAAATGAAAAGGCCAAGTGTTTCGATTATGTCAAATAAAATGGTGTGACTGGGAATGTAAATGACCCCATGTGGCTGGTTCACTCAATCCCAGGGCTGGTGTGTGAAGGCCCCGTCACACATAGCGACGCTGCAGCGATACCGAAAACGATCCGGATCGCTGCAACGTCGCTGTTTGATCGCTGGAGAGCTGTCACACAGACAGCTCTCCAGCGACCAACGATCCCGAGGTCCCCGGTAACCAGGGTAAACATCGGGTAACTAAGCGCAGGGCCGCGCTTAGTAACCCGATGTTTACCCTGGTTACCAGCGTTAAAGTAAAAAAAAAAAAACACTACATACTTACCTATCGCTGTCTGTCCTCGGTGCTCTGCTTCTCTGGTCTGGCTGTGAGCACAGTGGCCGGAAAGCAGAGCGGTGACGTCACCGCTCTGCTTTCCGGCTGACCGGCGCTCACAGCCAGACCAGAGAAGCAGAGCGCCGAGGACAGACAGCGATAGGTAAGTATGTAGCGTTTGTTTTTTTACTTTTAGGATGGTAACCAGGGTAAACATCGGGTTACTAAGCGCGGCCCTGCGCTTAGTTACCCGATGTTTACCCTGGTTACCAGCGAAGACATCGCTGAATCGGCGTCACACACGCCGATTCAGCGATGTCAGCGGGACCTCAACGATCAAAAAATGGCCCAGGCCATTCCGACACGACCAGCGATCTCACAGCAGGGGCCTGATCGCTGATACGTGTCACACATAGCGAGATCGCTACTGAGGTCGCTGTTGCGTCACAAAACTTGTGACTCAGCAGCGATCTCGCTAGCGATCTCGCTATGTGTGACGGGGCCTTGAGTCTGGGAAGGAAGGTTGGTATCAGATGTGCAGTTTATCCACATGATAGGTGATAAATTGCTGGTCACATCTGAGGCCCCCACATATGCATCTTTCCCCGACAGTCTCATGTGTGGCCAACTTTCCATTCTTACGAGCATTTCAAACCCCTGTTTTTGTGATCATTGGGAATCCTAGTGGTTGGACATTCACCAAGTTCGCCCTTCAATCCTTGCTCAGGGCAGTTTTTCACGTGGTTAATTGTCACTAGAGCCAAAAAGGCAGAGAAATACAGTTTTTAAAAAAATATATTTTAATCTGTTTATGATCATATATTGGTTTTGGATTAAGGATTTGTTTTATGAATACATCCCCACACCATTTGCACTTAGGAGCCAGCCTCAGTGACTCGGGCAGTCCACATATTACATGGATGGTCATTCATATGTCAGGCTCGCCATCGCTTCTTCAAGGTCTCTGGAGTAAATGACCAGGTCCACATGCGGAAGAAAAATCTACAAGTCTGCAGCAAAATTTGTATGTGTAACATTCACTTTGCAGCAAATTTTAATGTAGATTTCACCTTGCTCCTTTAATAGGGTGAAATCCAAATCAAATGTCACTTTCCACATGGAAAACGACAACAATGTGCGGTACTGTACATGGCTGGTTCCAAAATCTTCTGCAGATTTTCTATGTAGCACTCAGCACGGAAAATCCACAGCAGTTCTGAAAAGTGTGGACCAATCCCACGACATATTCACTGCCAAAAATATAGTGGTGAATGCATTTATAGTCAAGATAGGAGGATCAGAGTATTACATTCTGTATAATGGACCAAGATCTGAACAGAAACAGATCCTTATTCCGAACGGAGCGGCTGCTATATGTTGGGTGTAAAAAGGAGGAAATATCCGTCACATGTATGTATCACGCTACACGGAAGTGAGACAGAGGGAATGGAGAACCCGAGAGTGGACCCTCTGGGTCGCGGCCCCAGAGCCCCCAAGGGCGAGCAAACCTGATGGATGCACCCCCTATACAGTACAAGGAGTGTTAGGAACAGGCCCAAGTAGGATGGAACCGCAACTGCTGGTGCAAAAGGGAAGATAGGGAACACTCAGGATCAGAAGACGACTGGAGACAGAAAGCTGAAAAAGAAAAAAAATAGTAAGTGACGGCAATACTGGAGACTACGGAGACAGAGATGGACAATAGATCCAGGAACGGACGAGACAAGCAAGGAAAGGGAAGGAGCACTTGGAGCTAGCAAGTGAGAAGGCAGGAGAAGGCCTGAGAATGACGCAGGATAAGCTAACTAAGCAGAATCACAGCAGCGAAGATACGAAGGCACTTACCTGGGTAAGCGCCAAGCAGAAATACCCGGTGGGCACCGCCATATTGGAGGCAGGGCCACCGGGTCACAACCTCACAGAAACCCGGGCAGCCGAAGAGACACTACGGCGCATGCACGGACCGTTGACATGCCGGGAGCCAGAGAAGCCGGGCAGAAAGGAACGAGGAGGGACGTCGGAAGCGCGCCAGCTAGACAGGTAAGTATCTGCGGTTGTGACAGCATGTACATTTTGCATCTTCGGTCTGATTCTAATGAACATCACTACTGCAACATGATATGGCTGATAACAGTCAACAACATATTCCATTTAACTGCAGAGAAAATGAACAAAAAAAATATTTTAAGAAAATAAAGGAAAAGAAAACTGCAGCAAATTATTGCAGCACTGATCATAAAACTGTATGATGATTAAGTCCAGCAAATACATGGCTGCCAATTCTCTGATGCTGTGTGTCCCTAATGCTAAGCGTTCCCATTTTTTCCCCGCTGTCTGTCTGTATCTTTTAATAAGAGCTGTCCAGCGAAATATTGCCTGCGTGTTTAATTAGTCTCCTTTAAGGGAAGCGACATTCCTTAATAAAGAGAGAAAGCGCGTTACCTCTCTGTGATGATGGAGATCACTGCTTGGTTTGGTATAAAATTGTCTGAGACACGATGCAGATCGGATGCGGGATTCAAGTGGAACAAGCAATGCAATAATAAGCAGATTTTAATGATTTACTATAAATCAGTATTTTTGCCCTGTCAGTGAGATTGAAGAGGCAGACAGCAGCTTACATGTCTGCCGTGCAAATGTCTCGTTGATGAATCGTGTGCGCTGAATCACTGATCACACAACATCCAAATAATGAGGGGATGATACACACAGGGTTTCCCGTTCCTTTATCTAAAATGTAAAGACGCCGTCGTATAGGTGGCCGGGCGCCTCTCTCCTGCCTTTTAGAACAGCTCATATCTCGCAACTGATACATCAACATCATCTTGTTTGGGTGAAAAATACACTCGTTGCCTTTGGACAAAATCTAATTGCCGTATATTTCTCATGATTATTTTGTGAAAAAGAGGGCAATCGGAGGTCAGGGAGAAAATGGCGAGGTTTGGGAGAGGAAATCTTTAGTAATTTTGTTAAGGCGGCATATGGTGGGAAAAAAAAAAGGCAAACGATCTGTGCGGAGGTTGGGGGGAAATTTATCAAGAAATGAGAAGGATGGAGCCTAGGCAGAAATTATCGAGCTGCTCTGATGAATATTCTGCATTTTCTGGTCACAAAGGGAAAAGGCTTGTGACACATCCGCGCGCACACATGCATATACAGTGGGGAAATAAGTATTTGATACACTACCAATTTTGCAGGTTTTCCTACCTACAAAGAATTGAGAGGTCTGTAATTTTTATGTTAGGTACACTTCAACTAAAAATAAAATCCACAAGATGACATTGTATGATTTTTACATAATTAATTTGCATATCATTGCATAAAATAAGTATTTGATATAATAGAAAAACAGAACTTAATATTTGGTACAGAAACCTTTGTGTGCAATTACAGATGTCAGACATTTTCTGTAGTTCTTGATATTCACCAAATTTGCACACACATGCAGCAAGGGTTTTGGTTCACTCCTCCTTACAGATCTTCTCCAGATGTTTCCGGTTTCGGGGCTGTCACTTGACAACATTGAGTTTCATCTCCCTCCAAAGATTTTCTACTTGGTTCAGGTCTGGAGACTGAGGCCACTTCAGGACCTTGAGTTGCTTCTTACGGAGCCACTCCTTAGTTGCCCTGGCTGTGTGTTTCGGGTCATTATCATACTGGAAGATTCAGCCATGACCCATCTTCAGTGCTCTTACTGAAGGAAGGCGGTTGTTGGCCAAAATCTCGCGAAACATGAGACAATCCTCCTCCCTTCAATACAGTGCAGTTGTCCTGTCCCCTGTGCAGAAAAGCACTCCCAAAGTATTATGTTTCCCCACTATGCTTCACAGTTGGGACAGTGTTTTGGGGGTTGTACCCCTCCTTCTTCTTGCTCCAAACACGGCGAGTGAAGTTGATACCAAAAAAGTTCTGTTTTGGTCTCATCTGATCACATGACCTTCTCCCATGCCTCTTCTGGATCATCCAGATGGTCATGGTCAAGCTTCAAATGGGCATGGACATGTGCTGGTGTGACCAGGGAGACCTTGTGTGCCCTGCAGGATTTCAATCCATGCGTAGTGTGTTACTAAGGGTACCGTCACATTTAGCGACGCTGCAGCGATATAGACAACGATGCCGATCGCTGCAGTGTCACTGTTTAGGTCGTTGTGTGGTTGCTGGAGAGCTGTCACTCAGACAGCTCTCCAGCGACCAACGATGCCGAAGTCCCCGGGTAACCAGGGTAAACATCGGGTTACTAAGCGCGGCCCTACGCTTAGTAACTCGATATTTACCCTGGTTACCAGTGAACACATCGCTGGATCGGCGTCACACACGCTGATCCAGCAATGACAGCGGGTGATCAGCGACCAAAAAAAAGGTCCTGATCATTCCCAGCGACCAGCGATCTCCCAGCAGGGGCCTGATCATTGGTCGCTGTCACACATAACGATTTTGTTAACGATATCGTTGCTACGTCACAAAAAGCAACGATATCGTTAACGCAATCGTTATGTGTGAAGGTACCTTAACAGTAATGTTTGAGACTGTGGTCCCAGCTCTCTTCAAGACATTTTCCAGGTCCTCACTTGTAGTTCTCGGCTGATTCCTGACCTTTCTCAGAATCATCTTTACCCCATGAGGGAGATCTTGCATGGAGCCCCAGACCGAGGAAGATTGGCAGCCATCTTGTGTTTCTTCAATTTTCTAATAATTGTGCCAATAGTTGTTGTCATCTCACGAATCTTCTTGCCTATTGTCCTGTAGCCTATCCCAGTCTTTAGCAGGTCTACAATTGTGTCCCTGCTGTCCTTAGAAAGTTTTTTGGTCTTGGCCATGGTGGAGAGGTTGGAGTGTGATTGAGTGTGTGTGTGGACAGATGTCTTTTATACAGGTAACGAGGTCAATCAGGTGCAATTAATCCAGGCAATGAGTGCAGAGTAGGAGACATTTTAGTGTATGTTTCCACCTTCAGGATGCTCGGAGGTTTCGTCGGAACGGCAAACCCGCTCTGCGCTAAGCTCCGCCCCCTTTCTGGGACGCGATGATGCCGAATGTGTTCATAGCACACATCCGGGATCATCACACCCCACCATAGGGCCCTGTGCTATACCTGTGGTATACGGACATGCTGCGATCTTAAAAGACGTGCCGCATGTCCGGAGTCACAGGGCCGCCTCGTGCATGTTACCACGCATAGTGGAGATGGGATTTCATTAAATCCCCTCCACTATGCTGTAACATCTGGACGCTGCGTGTTTGACGCTGCGTCTCTATGCAGCGTCAAACACGCAGCGTTTACTGCACGTGGAAACATACCCTGACAGAAAAAAACTAACAGGTCTGTGAGAGCCAAAATTTTTGCTGGTTGGTCGGTGATCAAATACTTATTTCATGCAATAAAATGCAATTGAATTATGTAAAAATCCTACAATGTGATTTTCTGTTTTTTTATGTTTAGATTCTGTCTCTCACAAGTGAAGTGTACCTACGATAAAAATTACAGACCTCTCCGTTCTTTGTAGATGGGAAGACTTACAAAATCGTCAGTGTATCATATATTTTCAACACTGTATATATTAAAATTGGTCTTATAAGCAGCTGCACAGGGCCCCATTTGGTTAGGGGGCCCAGAGGAATCCTTAGGCTGTGTGCACACGTTGCTGATTTTTTGCGTTTTTTTCACTATAAAAATGCTATAAAGCCGCAAAAAACAGCATACATTATGCATCCCATCATTTAGAATGAATTCCGCAATTTTTGTGCACATGATGCGTTTTTTTCCGCGAAAAAAACGCATCATGGTAAAAAAACGCAGCATGTTCAATAATTTTGCGGATTTTTTGCGGATTTCCCACTATACAATGCAATGGGAAATGTCCAGAAAAAGCAGCAAAGAAACGCACCAAAAACACGCAAAAATCGCGCAAAAAAACGCATGCAGATTTCTTGCAGAAAATTTCAGGTTTTTCTCAGGAAATTTCTGCTTTCCCATGCAGTGACCTGTCTGAATTGGGAATATATTTACTATTGGACGCTCTGTCTTTATTTTCTTTTCCGCCCCTCTGTTGGCTGTGCAGTCGGTACACTACTGAAGGTGGTTTGAGACAGAAACGTCTGTTGTCATACTTAATTTTTGACTGCCATGCCAATAAAGATTAAATATATATATAAGCTTCCTTCGGAGTGCGAAGTCCCTATAATATATTGTCGGCTTTGGACCCTACTTGAGCACCTATTCCAGGAGTGTTGGGATTTTCTTTCTACTTTTTTAGGAGTCCTGACTGCATTTCAACAGCCTTTTACATAAAAAAAGGAACCAAATCATTGAAAATAATATATCTCTGAGCTCAAGTCCCCACTATAGGCTTTTTATACCTGGCTCTACTATGGTACTAGTCCAACCCATTTAAAGAGGGTGGCACCTTCTGCCGGTCAAATCCCAGAACTTCTACTGCCAAAGAAACTTGTTGAATTCAGATTCCTTGTAGATCTTTACAAACTGTGGAATTAGTTTTACCATAATGTTTGTAATGTTTTATTTTCAGTATCGCGTTGCTTTTTTATGCAGGGAAGTGACTGGTGCTTTCAGCAATATGTAGTGCTCTTTATTACCCTTTAATAACACAGAAGATTCTGTTATCTCACCAAGAATGTCAACCTTTTATATCAATTTAAATGACACTAATAACAGAAAATCACAACACGTCACATAATAAAATAAACGCCCGGGGGAAAATCATCGTCCGCTGCGCGGCTGGATCTGTTGCAAAGTAAATGGGAATTTATAAAGATTACTTTTCTAGAATGTAAAGAGTGTGAGAGTAGACACCCAGGGTTAATTTTACATAACCCACCCATAGATCTGTACCACTAAAGCTACGTCTACCTGGCTCCATGTGTCGTGCT
The DNA here is from genome assembly GCF_032444005.1 of Ranitomeya imitator. Taxonomy (NCBI): domain Eukaryota; kingdom Metazoa; phylum Chordata; class Amphibia; order Anura; family Dendrobatidae; genus Ranitomeya; species Ranitomeya imitator. Next base: position 144,336,624 of record NC_091290.1, read on the forward strand.
ACTCTGATGTCGCAGTGTCACATTGCCACATTGCATCCAATGATTTTCTATGATGTCGCATTGCAACCTGCGACCAATGACGATACAAAATCGCATGTTTCCAGATTTGTTGGGTTTACTGGCGCTGGTCACAAGTCACACGTGACTCCCGTGCCATAAACTTCAATGCGAGTCGCACATACCTGGGACTAGCCAGTGACTTTTCTGTGATTTGGCCATTTTTACAGTAAAATTATTGTTCCAAAATAGTCGTGCTACAGCAAGTCATGGGCAAGTTGGACAGATGTTTATGGTCGCGCAACTGGTCTGGGAAATGCTCTTGCACAACACATGTAACCCCAACTTAAATATCAAGTTTTTACAGGTCCAATATAAATGTGTCCATCTTTGAAGGGGTCGTCCAGTACATTCATACTGACGCTCTACCTGTTGGTTATGTCATTAATAACAGATCAGTGGGGATGTGAAACCCATGTATGTTACAAATGTAATACATTTTTATTACGTTAGCCACAACCACATGGGGGGGCCACAAAATTTATAATAAACATCTCCCAACAAGAAATGAAAAAAAAGACAAAAACTGGCTATATCATGCCACTTGTCTCAGAATATGTGAAAAGGCAAACATTAGTTGCTCAAAAAGCAAAAGGAAAGTTACAGGAGGTAAACCTTTTTACAATAATATCCATGCTCTACTGCCTAAGGTTGCCCAATAGCCCCTTAGGTGGACACAGGCACAATAGGCCCCTGTGCAAGAACCTCATATGGGCCCTTTCCAATCAAATAGCTCATCATAGTGAACAAGTCCACCTGTTTTGGAGGTCAAAATGCACCCCCTTTACCTCCCTGGCCCCTGTGGGGCTGCAGTGGTTGCACCATCCATATGTCCACCCCTGCTTTGACATATAAAATAAACTATGTTTTTACATTGTGGCCCCTTGGAGCACCAAACCACACACTTCTCCTATGGACAGTGAATGGAGGAGTGATTGCACATGTTAGACAACACTCCATTTACACTGGGGACTTTTGGACCTTTGTTCTCATGATCGATGGGTGTCCTAGCAGACAGACAGGTGTAGATAGGTGATATGTGTTTTTTGTTGGAAATACCCTTTAAAAGGTTTTCTTATTATCAGATATTGTAACACAGCAAGTACTTGCTATTAAACATCTTTCCTATTCTCAAGAATGGAGACATTTTTAATATTCACTTTTAATTATTGGTGCCTCAGTTACCGGCCACCGCTGCAGACCGTCAGCGTTGGCCATTCTCCCAAGCTCTTTTTCTAATGCATCCGGACATCTGCACTGTCCCTCCGCTCCTCCGATGCGGCAAAACCAGTGGTGCTATGATGCCACGTCTCCGGACTGTCAATCAAGCAGGACCCCACACTCCAACCACCGACAAGACGGCTGCCAGGAGGTAGAGGAACCATTCCTTCCTGTCAAAGAAGGTGATAAAACCCCTTTTAGCACCCAACATAAAATAACTTCTAAAACTTAAAAGCTATTGCTCATCAACCTCTAAAAAAAAATCATCTTAAGATTGTCGTATTGTTTTCTCCCAACTTCCATACTTTATCCACACACCTAGTTGATAGTGTTCAGGGTATTACTGGAAAATTGCTGATTATGGTAAAAAAAAAAAATTAAATATATTAAAAATGTTTAAATGAGCAGCTCCATTAGCAAAAATGTACAAAAGTCTTTAGAAACCATCTCATCAAAAGCATAATTAGCTATTTATTTCAAACGTACTGGCATCTTTGCAGTAGCTAATAAGATGCAGCCCATTTGAATATTAATATAATAAATGATTAAATTAAACAGCAAGATTCAGACACAGAAATAGCCTTTATAGTTCCCAGGGGGGTCACTAAAACTGCGTTTCATTTCTTGCTGCAGTTAACACAGTGCAAGGAACGTGAATGCAAAGAGCAATATTTGTCTTATGAAACATGAAGCTGTAGAGAGGCTAACTCGCATTCACTGGCATGGACGTAAAGTATGAAAAGTTATGAAGATGCTCCCCAACAAAGGAAATATTGTACGTGGTCTATTGCAAAAAATAAAAAAGTTTGTTCACCAGCGTCGCATGTAAATTTTCTAAAGTTTCTGCAAGTGCTTTGATTAAGAAAGTCCCGAGCCCAGATGGAAACACAGACCCTAAGTCAGAGACCCTAAGACCCTAAGATCCCACTTCCTGAAATCACAAAGTGCAGGGAATCTTTTAATTCTACAGTGTATCATTTGTTACCTTGGTTACCTGCCACCGCTGCAGTCTGAGAGGTGGCTGGTTTCCTAGGCAAGGACTGTTTAGTGGCATGTGCTATGCTTTATATCCTGCAATCGCTGGAAGAGTGACCATGCCACCAGTCCGAAATGTCAATCTTCAGGAGCCCATCACCCCCCAGAAAGTAGGAAGCTTCGTGGTCGGGGAGCGGTGCGCTCCCGAAGAAAGAAGATGATACAGCCCCTTTAAATGGTGTAAAACATTAATAAATTTGGCTCACGACAATGAAATGTCACAATTTGCACAAATGCAATGATGAATGTCCCCCCTCTGTGCTTGGAATTTAATGGCCTAAGTTAAAATTCTGCACAGTATAACAATAACTAAAGGGTCGGTCATAACAATTCTGGGCTCCAAAGTAAAATGAATTTCACTTCTTCATTATTTTATTATTTTGGTTTGCGCTTCTTTTCTTTCTTTTTTTTACATTGGCCCTGGAGCTGTTTCTTAGGTCTGAATACTTTCCTCCTCGAAACAATTTGCAGATGTAATCTCGTACGCAGCAGAAGACACAAAACCTTGAATTAAGTCTAATTTTCCAAGGTTTTGTTGAACGGCGAGCTTCTCCCTGCCCGTGACTGCAGATAAAGGGAAAAATAGCTTAAGTAATTATAACTGGCCATTATATCAATAAAGGTGTTTCCATGTTTAAATGAGCACAATGCAAACTGCATACTTTCCAAATCCCCTGAACCTTGGGGGTGTTAATAAACAGCTGGTCATGGTTTTTGCTTAATTGGCAATTCCAGTTCTTTGGACTCGAGACTGTTTATTTAAAACAGGAAGAAAAAAAAGAAGGAAACATTCATTTTGTTTTGTGAACTGAACCGATGCTGAAGTCCCAGAATTTAATCTTTGTTTAGTACATAATTGGGACAAAGATAGCAGGTCAGTATTTTAAAAGGTATTATATTGTATGATGATAAATGGACACACCTTAAAAAAATTAATTTAATGGCAGTTATGTGCAATTGCAACATTTTATTAATTCCCCCCCCCCCCCTGTTTTATGCCTCATTTACATGAGAATATTCAAACCTGTTCGGAATATCAACAAAGTTTATAGATTTCTACTTTATTTACATGTTTTGTGTATTTATTTTACAGCCACATTTCCATCTGTAGCTCAGCTATAAGAATGGACCTTGGGCATTTGAAGCCATTGACTTATAGGTACAGAAGTCTAAAATAAAATGGAGGGTAATGAAAAAGCAATAGTATTTTATGTGGCCACCAATTTTTTTTATATTTTTTGGATTGCGGTACATATAGAGAACTTGATGCAGATCAGCAGCAAAATGCACATACAGATTTTGTGCTAAATTGCAAAGGGTGAAACCCACAATCAAAATTTTAAAGAGTTGAACAAAATGATTGCATTGTTTGTAGGGTTGCCATCAGGGCATTACTGCCCTTACTGTTGTATTGGGCCTGGTGAGCAGAAGCAAGGAGGGGGGCCTGGACAGAGCCCCTCCTCTTTTTGTTTCTGCTCACCAGGCCCCAGGGCAGGATTTTGCAGGTTTAGTTGAATTCTATTGCTGTGCAGGAAGCCACCTGCCACTGCAACAGTTAACAGCCACCAGCCAATCAGAGGCCAGCAGCTGACGTCAGCGCACACATTACTGGTGCATGACGTCACAGCCATGCTCTGGTGCATCTGCACCTCAAAAGGACGGAGAAGAGGATGCCGCTGGACCGCTGTGAGGAAAGGAGAAACTTTTTTCTCTCTTTTGTACTTAACCCCTTCAACCCCGAAGCCTGTTTTCCCCTTCCTGACCAGGCCAATTTTTACAATTCAGACCTCTGTCACTTTATGAGGTAATAACTCTGGAATGCTTCAAAGGATCCCGATGATTCTGTTCTTTCTCGTGACATATTGTACTTTATGGTAGTGGTAACATTTATTTGATATGACTTGCGTTTATTTGTGAAAAAATTGAAATTTTGCAAAAATTTCACAATTTTCAAACTTAATTTTTATGCCCTTAAATCAGAGAATCATTTCGCACAAAATAGTTAATAAATAACATTTCCCACATGTCTACTTTACATGAGCACAATTTTGGAAACATAATTTTGTTTTTTTTAGAAAGTTATAAGGGTTAAAATTTGGCCAGTGAGTTCTCACTTTTACAACAAAATTTATAAATCCATTTTAGAGACCACCTAATATTTGAACTGACTTTGAAGGGCCTATATGACAGAAAATACCCCAAAATGATACCATTCTAAAAACTGTACCCCTCAGTGTTCTTAAAACCACATTCAAGAAGTTTATTAACCCTTCAGGTGCTTTATAGGAATTTTTGGAATGTGGAAGAAACAAATAAAAATTTACTTTTCTTTCACAAAAATTTTCATTTAGACCCAATTTTTTTTACTTTCGCAAGGGTAACAGGAGAAAAAGGACCATACTTTTTATTGTGCAATTTCTCCTAGTATGCCGACTCCCCATATGTGGGGGAAATCTACTGTTTGGGTACACGACAGGGCTCAGAAGGGGAGGAGCGCCATTTCACTTTTTGAATGCAAAATTTGCTGCCATAATTAGGGGATGCCATGTCATGTTTGGAGAGCCCCTAATGTGCCTAAACAGTGAAAACCCCCAACAAGTGACACCATTTCAGAAAGTAGACCCCTTAGGGAACTTATCTAGATGTGTATTGAGAACCTTGAACCCACAGGTGCTTCACAGAAGTTTATAACGTTAAACCATGAAAATAAAAAAATCACATTTTTCCCAGATAACTCTTATTTAGCTCCAAATTTTGCATTTTCGTAAGGGTAGCAAGAGAAATTGCTCCATACAATTTGTTGTGCAGTTTCTCCTGATTACACCGATATCCCATATGTGGGGGTATACTATTGTATGGACGCACAGCAAGGCTTGGAAGGGATGTAGCACCATTTGACTTTTTGAATGCAAAATTTGATGGAATAATTAGCGGACGCCATGTCGCATTTGAAGAGCCCCTGATGTGCCTGAATAGTGGAAACCTCTCACAAATGACCCCATTTTGGAAACTAGACACTTTTGGGACCTTATCTAGATGTGTATTGAGCATCTTGAACCCCCAGGTGTTTAACAGAAGTTTATAATGTTAAGCAGTGAAAATAAAGAAAATCATATTTTTCCCACAAAAATCTTTTTTAGCTACAAATTTTGTATTTTCACAAGGGCAAAAGGAGAAAGTGGATCCCAAAGTTTGTTGTACAATTTCTCCTGAGCTCACCGATACCCCATATGTGGTCGAAAACTTATTTTGAGGCACAGTGCAATACTCAGAAGGGAAGAACCTAATCTGAATAAATAAATGTAGGCTTTACCAAGAGAGGTGTTTATTTTCACCCATGCATTCAGATATTAGTCATAGGTAAGAGTTCACACTAGGCAGTTAGGTCGGGGACCCATCCGATTCATGACCTTGACGATGGTTGATGGGCTCACACTATTTGGCCAAATTTTGTGCAAAACGTCTCATGTGTATTTTTCCTAAATTTCAAAAGCCATTTTGCTATTCTCACGCATGTATTTCACATTGACATGCTTTAACACAATTGAGTGTAACCATTTTCTTATTTGGAAAAAATGTTTCTTAGCATTTTTTCCTTTATAACAAAATGTAGGTTTGGTTTGACATGTGTACTTATAAATCCTTAAAACCGGTGCAATAGTCTGACAACATTATTCCCAGATACCATATGTGAGTCAGAAAGGCATTCAGGCATCTTCTCCATGCTGTTCCCATTTAGTTTTAGCACTTTCCCATTCATTTCAGATTTTTTCTCAGGCCCTCAGACCTGTTTGTTGGGTCTGGCAGAAAAATATTTGGCTTTCCTATTGACTTGCATTGAATTTGTTCTTCGGTACGAATACACGGATATTAGAAATTATTCGTGCCACTTTTCCCGAATCAGAATATTTCACTATTCGCTCATCACTAGTAGGCATTTATCACTCCGTAATGATGACAACGAGCTGGTCCTATTACTCAGAAGAGGTGATGTGGATATCAGCAGGTAGAAGAAGGTTTACAGAACTCCGATCCGGCAGCAATGGACTATCCATGTGACTGCTAGGCCAGGGTCCTGAGAATCTTTTTGCTCAAACTGCAGAAAAAAATCGATATGCTGAGAACTTCAAAATCAGGTTTATTTTCCTTAAATTTAAAATCACCGTTAAAATCCAGTTACAGTGAACAACCCCAATGTGTATTGAGTCGATTAAATTTCTGTATCTGCAACCAAATACTTTTAGCTTCCAAACTGTGCACCATAAGAAAAATCACCACTGTGCGCTATATAAAAAAAAAAACTTGTTAGGAGAACATGAAGTATTTAGTGTCAGATAGTGGTTTCCTTGCTCCTTTAAACTGTCGGACAAACATCTCAACATGGGCACCTGTGTTTCTGATGTAAGTGGCTGCTATACCGAAAGATTTATTCATTTAATAAAGTAACAGATTAAAGGTTCCTGTCCTTTACTGCTCTGAAGATATGAAAGAAACAAATCCTTAGCAGCAAAGTCTGCAGTGACCTTGATACACCTAGGACTCGGGATACTTGTGGCTACATTTAGACCTTTTATTCTTTGCAGAAGAACCTTATAAAGGTAATTCCCTGAATGAGATACACAGTCATTTCGGTATTCTCTTTTGGATTAATTTTCAATCACTATCAACTATTAGTCAGCGATGTGCAAAGTTTACAAAAAGTATAACTCAAATGATAATTTTTAGTTGGTGCCTGTCACCTTTTTACACCCAGTAACCAATATTGGTGTCCTATTTCTTCTTAAACACACGTAGCCTCAGTGCCCCCAAGACAGAATAACAAAATTCTGCCAAAGTGTCTTCATTACCATGTCAGACCAATTGTCCAGTGCCTCTAAGACAGGGTTGGTCTTATTATTTCCAAAACAGCATAGGCTACAGTTGTCACGCCGCAGCTATGCAGGTAGATGCACGCTCCAAAGATGGCAGTAGAGTGGAGGGAAGACTGCAACACTTGCCAGAGCAGACCTGCAGCATTGCAGCGAGGCCACCACTAGGTGGCAACAGGGTAGTCAAACAAGCTGCATCAAAACCAGGAGAGTAACGTAGTTCAAAGGGGAAAATCAACTCAGAGTCAGAAACGCGCCAGAGGGTCAATACCAGATGGAAACAGAAGTACCAGGAGCAAAAGACAGAGTCAGGTCAGAGACAAAGCCGAGTCAAGTACCAGAGAGTCCAAACATAAAGGGAAAACACTCAGTCGGAACGTGGGAAGGGGAATGAACAGACACGGGAACAGTCAGGAATCTCAGCAGGATAAATCAGGATATAACCAGTCATCTATTCATGCCATAGGCAGAAGCTATAACTGACACCGCCTGCAGGATGTAGCGGAGATAAATAGCAAACCTGATACCAGACTGAGTCTGAGAAAAGTTAACCCTTGACATGATCAGAGCGGGAAAGAAAAGACAGGGCTCAAAACCCGGTCTGGATCATGACAACAGTGATTTTAAGTCAAGATCAGCCCCAGGTCCCGCAAGACAAAGTTGACCCCAATGCGTCCATGATGAAGGCATGAGCTTGAGAAGACTACTTGTAAGCCCTAGAGAAATCTTTTAGGGTGCATGTACCACTGAAAAGCTTAAAGCTCTAGAACGTAATTTAGTATATACTTATGTAAGTATTTTGCTTACCATCAGCACTGGGCTCTTTCATACAAACTGGCCATGCGTATCCCGACCTAGATCGTGACAGTTTCATATATTTTTATGAGGCTGTCATGCTTAGGGTCGGTAGACGAACGACCAGTCTATGCATTGCGATATGACATCGGAGCGATGATCACGAACGTCTGAAAGAGTTGTAAGAACTAAGTTGACATTAGGTATTACTACTGTGCAAACTCTACATCCACTACAATGCAATACAGCAGCAAGTGTTTCTACAGTCTCCGGGTCAATGGAAGTCAAAGAAAAGCTAAATAATACAGAAAATGATCTGAGTTTTGAAGTCAGTTTCGGAAGAGCATAGAGTAGAATATATGTTGTACAGTAATTTGCAACCATGATGATTCACATTATCCATCTTTGAAGATTTTCTTTCCGAGATTAAACATTTCATATTGCTTCACTTCTGTATAGGAAAGCAACATAAACTGTAGGCAACCTAGAACAATTGTGATTTTTTTTTTCTTTGCTTCCCCCCTGTTAACTCCTGAATTTTAGGGCCCCCCTCGCCAATTGTGCTGTAGTTAGTAGAATGTAAATTACATATTTGGGTCTAATTGCTTTGTTATTATCCATCGTGTAGCAAAATACGCGAAACCTCCAGAGCAAGCACATGGAGAACAATGTAAATTAGCCACATACAAGCAAAAAAAAAAGAAAAAGAAAAAAAAAATGGGAAGTAAATCAAAAGGAATCTTCCTGCTAAACTTTTATTCACATCTGTACCATTTTAAAAAAAATTAAGGTCAGTTTTGTGGAACTAATAGGGAGTTAGGCCTATATATCTTAGACTCTGTGACAATGCCGAAGCGAAAGATTTATATACTATGGTCGCAGATGCAGAAGAAAGATATGAGAGATCAAATAGAAGCGTATGATAAAAAATGAAAAATGGTCCCCACAGCCCATAAATTAATTGTGAAAAGAAGGTTGTCATTATTTGAACATGTTTTAAAATAAGGTATGGGGTCCAGATGGCAGAGGAAAGATAGGCCAACATAGTTTGAGTAATTGATGACTTAAAAATAAAACAAGATCTTAAAGAAATGAATCACGTAGGGAGAGACGTTGGAGGAATATGAGATGAAAAGATTTACCAAAGGGAAAAAAAAACTACAAAAAGCTTTTATATCTCCAATAAAAAGAAACAATTGTGATACTTTTGACTCCCTGTAGAAGTCAGGGGGAAATCTTCATAGCACCGTATCATTCTTGGTATAGACATTTGTAGTAATTATAGATGTAAGGGGCTAGAACATAAAGTTTGTACATCTCCCAGTGATTTATCCTTAAGACCTCTAAATTAAGTGAACAGTGAACTATTCTATCAACTGCTTACAATGATGCCAGAAATGGCCACTGGTAATTACCAAGATGTGACCATTCTGAGTCAACACAGCAATCTCTACCAAATAGCAAAATATGCCTAATGTACAAAGCAGAGCTGTGTGTGTATGGAGACATAAAAGGCCTTTGTTGCAATTTTGAAAAGGTGGCACATGTTGTTTTGGGAAGAATGGCTCTTACAGATTTTCTAATGGCTTTTAAGAGGAGGAATATATTAAACAGCAAGTGAACAGATACTTCTTGAAGTTGATGAGTTGGTAGTATAAAAAATAGGCAAAGTGATAAGTATTTGAGAAACAAACAATTTTCAATTTGACAATTGTGGCAGTCTCATGATTGTGTCGGAGAATGACCAAAACGGCAGGTCTTGTGTGATGTTCCCGGTGTATGGAGAGTCTTGTTTGGTGTTCCTTGTATACAGGGGGTCTTGTGTGGTGTTCCCTATATATGGCAGGGTTTCTAGGGTGTTCCAAGTATATGGCAGATCTTGTTCAGTTGTTCCCAGTATACGGCGGGTCTTGTGGTGTGTTCCCAGTACACGAAAGGTCTTGTCCACTTGTTCCTAGTATACAGAGGGTCTTGGGAGGTGTTTCTGATATATGGCAGGTATTGTGCGGTGCTTCCAGTGTACAGCAAGCCTTGCGAGGCTGTTCCCAGTATACAGCAGGTCTTGTTGGGTTGTTCCTACTATATGGCAGGTTTTGTGGACTATTCCCAGAATATGGCAGGTCTTGTTTTGTGTTCCCAGTACGCAGCGGATCTTGTCCAGTTGTTGCCGGTACACAGAGGGTCATGTGGGGTGTTACCAATACACAGAGATTCTTTTAGGGTATTCCAACTGTACACAGAGGGTCTTAGGAAGTGTTTCCAGTATACAGCAGGCCTTGTGCGGTACTTCTGGTATAAGGCACGTCTTGCAGGGTTGTTCCCAGTATACAGCAGGTCTTGTTGGGCTGTTCCCACTATATGGCAGGTTTTGTGGAGTGTTTCAAGTATATGACAGGTCTTGTGGTGTGTTCCCAGTTCATAGCCGATCTTGTCTGGTTGTTCCCAGTACACAGAGGGTCTTGTGGGGTGTTAACAGTACACAGAGGTTCTTTAAGGGTATTCTAAGTGTACATCGGGGTGTCTTAGGAGGTGTTTCCAGTATACGACAGGTCTTGTGCTATACTTCCGGTGTAAGGCAGGCCTTGCGGGGTAGTTCCCAGTATACAGTCAAAAATAGTCATAAAATAGTCAAAGATGCACAACTAATATACTAGTAGCAGATTCATGGGTCCCTAATGTATATTAATGCTTTTAGGTTGAAGACAAGCCCATTTGGTCTGATCCCACAGAAGAGCTACTATAGAACAAATAGCTGAAAAAGTCACCTGCCTATGATTGAAAAGTATCAAGAATACTCCAAGCATTGTGGTATATAAGGCTGTGCAGCTGCAGACTGTTCAGAGTGTCCATGATGACCCCCTTTCTACTGACAAAATGGCAAAATGGCCTGCAGTGCTTCATATACAAATGGACACCTTTATAGGTCCGTGGAGTCCATGGTTTGTTGAGACAAAGCTACAGGAGGCCAAATGGGGCCTGCGGAAGTTCTCTGCACAGCCAGTAGCCGGGGACCACTGTTTTGCAGGGGAAAGTTGGAAGGGGTCGTAACTCTAAGTCAACACCATGGCCACTTCATTCTCAACATCATTTGAGATTTTAGAAGTCTGACTGCAGTGATCAATGATCAATGCACATCCCAGCAATCTGCCATCATTTCAGAAGATAGAAAAAAACCTTTCAAAAAATGTAAACACAGAGTTTTGTGAAAAGAGCAAAATTACTTGTGTAAGTGGGATAAAAATGTTTACTGATTCCAAAGTACTTAGACATATAAGCCATTTTACAAAGGGGCCACAGGCAATAAAGGAATAGTTTTTTTTATTGGTGGCAGAATTTTTAGTTTGATATATGTAGACATTTATGACGCTGACTGTGAAATCCCGGATACTTTTTCTATGCTTTAGAGATGGAGCACAACGACCTCCATGTGTACGTTTGACTTCAGCATGCAACTCGTATATACCGGAGCTGACAGTACAATTAAAACATTCTTTTAAATTGCATCTGCGTTCAGCCGGCCAATTAATTTCCCAAAGACAATTTTATATTAACATAAATAATTTTAACATGGGTTTTGTAAATGTGATTAAAAAAATCAATATAATATAAAGTCAAGGTTTGAGACATACTTGCATTATTCTCATAAAAACATAAAGAAGTCGTGGAGCATAAAAAGTGAAAAGCGCCAAAGTGGATGGTTGTTTATGTTCCCGTGGGTTAACCTGGTTTTCAGATGGCCTCCATCACCCACGTGCTTGGAAACATCAGCCGATATGTGGAAATCTGGGATATGTCTAGGTCTCGGAGATGTTTAGACCCATATTGTAAACCCCATAAATTCATAATAATGGGTAAATCAGGCTGTTATTCAGCAAGTTATATTACATGTAGGAGAAGCGGTAACTCTGCTCAATCGTTCACTTCTACATTGAAGCTTCCAATTTGATTGATCAGTCAAAAAGTTTCTGAAACAGATCTTCATAAATACCATTAACTTTCATGATAGTCAGGTTTTCTTTCAGTGGTTATAATAGTAGAGAAAACTCCTCGATTCTGCGCACCAGAAAGAAAAAACAAGATGAAAAGGAGAGCGACGTCAACTGCATTGCAACAAAAATCACCATTGGTGTAATAGAGATGTTTAAAAGGTTTGTACCGAATTATCTGCTATCCATAGGATGGAGGATGACTTACTGAACAGAGAAGGTTTGACCGCTGGGACCTTCACCGATCCCAAGAATATGACTCTGAAGAGTGCCATATGAATGGAATGGAGGTCAAGCAATGTCTAAAGATGGGAAATGGCTAACTCTGGCATGGTCGACCTCCTCTGTTCAGATAAGGCTCTGAAGTACCTGATTCTTAGAACATGTTGGATATTCCTAGTGGTTGGACCACTAGCAATCCCTTATCCCTCATAATTATATTAGGGGATAACATAATAACTTGGTGGAACCCCTTGAAGTCACCCACCCTATGGCAGATCCTTTGTCACCTAACTTTTGTTCAACCCAGGACATGACTGAATTTGCTTGGATTGTTTCTGAAAATTTTAGGCAGTTCCAGCAAGTTTGAGACTTTTGCCAAGTATGGGAACACTTTTTAACATTTTTCTATAAAATTATTGGAACAGAATAATTAGCATTCTTGCCAACTGTCCTAGATTATTTTTGTCGATTTGCAGCTGTTCCAGGTGGAGCTAACAGTACACATATTCAACCCACAAAAGGGTGGTCTCGGTTAAGATTTGGTTAATTTTGGGCGTCAGCTGTGCTTTACCTGGCAGCACCCTTAGTACAGAACACAAAGCTGAATAATTCACCAACATCTTGTACCTTTTACCCAAACACAGATATACTGGATGTGTTCCGATGAATCTTACATTAAAACGGAGCGTTCACTTCAGGATGAAATAAACAGTTGTTGTGTAAGATGTCAATGATATCTATCTGAGTGTTTTTATATAAATACATATTTTACTTTTCCATCATTTTTTTTTACTTGGTGCACTCTTGCATTTTGAAACTTCCCACTATGGTACAAAGGAGGAAGTGGTGGTGGAGCACATTCCATATTTATTAGTTTTCAGTACATTAGACCATTTAGTGCCTTGCAAAGGCACTCAGCCAGGCTCGGTTCCATGTAAATGCGTGGTGTACATGCCAAGACAGAAACCCTGAAGGCTGATCACATAAATTAATAAATATTCTGTAGTAAGCTGAATTCTACCACTTGCCTGTTTTTTAACAGTCTCATATTTTTTCCGTCCAACCCCAGCTTATTTACTCAGTTTCAATTTTTCATAGTACACCGTAAGTTAGGAAGTTGGTTTGTTTGTCATTTGGCAAAGTCGTAATGCTGCGTGGAGCAGTGGCATTTCCTGTAGTGTCAGGAGAACGTACAAATGTTATGTTGGTTTTGGAGAGAAGGAGATTTTCAACTATTGAGAACACAAGACATATAATCTGATGCATGTTACGTACTGGGGAAAAGTGGTAAACGGGTTGTTATAGATTATAAAAGTTGTGCCGGATCCAGATATGTAACCTATACAAGCTGTACATGTATCATTGTAAACCTAAAGATGCCCAAGTTATACCAGCCTCGTCCATGTCACTATAAGGAAAAGCATATGTAATTTGTACTAGCTGTACATACGGTGTGTAATTACGGTATGTACAGAAGGTACCCAAGTTACCCAGATGCCCAGGATATACAAGCTGTACATATATAATTATATACAGGAGATGCCAAGGTTATATCAGCTGTACATATATAATCATATACAGGAGATGCCCAGGTTATAAAATCATGGACTATATTACTATATACGAGAACATAATTGATCAGTGAACTTATCATATATTAGAATAAGCTCAGGTAATTTCATCTTTGTTCACAGCATTATTACTATGGTCAGATAGTACTTTATAGCCACGATGTTCATTTTGTTACAAGCCTGGTCCAAGGCATCTGTAATGAGTTACCCAATGGTCTAATTGCCTTATCCTGTGCACTTTACTATGTAGTTTACATAATGGTCAGAGTGTCCTTAGGGTACCGTCACACAGTGCAATTTTCATCGCTACAACGGTACGATCCGTGACGCTCCAGCGTCGTAGACTGCTGTCACACTTTGCAATCTACAACGCTGGAGCGATAATTTCATGACGTATGTGCGATGTAGAAGCCGTTGGTTACTATGCGCACATCGTATACGATATATGTTACACCATGTGATCATGCCGCCACAGCGGGACACTAGACGACGAAAGAAAGTTTCAAACGATCTGCTACGACGTACGATTCTCAGCGGGGTCCCTGATCGCAGGAGCGTGTCAGACACTGCGATATCGTGCCGTCGTAGCGATCAAAATTGCACTGTGTGACGGTACCCTTACTTTTCCTACAGAAAGACCCCAATAGCGGAAGTAGCATGGACAAACAATTCTGCAATGTTTTGTAAGTTACACTAACGAGCATAAGGGTAACAATGTTTTGAACTTTTGCCTTTCAGGCTCCATATCTATCCATCCACTTCTGCTTTGATCATAAGACTACCATGATTTTATAGTCAATCATCTTGGCTATCTCATACATAAATTTGTCTTGTGACTTGCAGCTATTTAGCACATGATTCTCGTCACGTCACTGCATTGTTACAGTTTTGCTCCTGGTGGTGGAAAAATATTTTTCTTCCTGAATACTACAAAAAACAACCTGTTCTCATATTCCCTAATAGCTCAGTGTGTGATTAGGTTGATTCCCAAGTGAAAGGTCACTGGTTCAAATCGAGGAGCCACCATGAAGACCATTTCCTAAGGAAAGAGAAACAGCATCATCCAGCTCCTCAACAGTGGTCTCTCAGTCAAGAAAATTGCCAAACTGCATCATGTGAGTACCATTACAGTTGGAAGAACACTAAATGAAGTCCATCCATCCATTCAGAAGCCAAAAGGTGGACATCCAGGCAAAACATCGGAGTCAGCAAGTCGGCTCATCACAAGGTCTATCAGTTCTGGTGCAACAAACACGGCAGTGGAGGAGGCTCGTAAGCTTCATAATAGTAAGATCACAGATGTCCATGCCAGCACCGTGCAATGCACATTACACAAGTTTGGAATGGTGACCTGGAAAAAGGTGAAGAAGCCTTGGCTGCAATATTGTTATAAGAAGCGTTGGCTTGAGTTTGCAAAAAAGTTTAAAAAGTGGACAGTAGAAGATTGGGAACGGGAGATTTGGAGCGATTATATGAAAGTCAATAGACTGCTCTGATGGGTGCAAATGGGTCTGGAAGAAACGGGGAAAAAGGCGCTAACAGATTGAAAAATCAAAGGAACTGTCAAGTTTGGTGGAGGAAACCAGCCAAAGACATTGGATACATGGACAGGATCCATGGTGGTCTTAGTGCTGCTGAGCTATATGTGAGTATCCTACAAGCTGAGTTACTTCGTACTCTCGAATACTATGGGTATGAAAAGTACAACATAGTGTTCCTGCAAGATAACGACCCGAAGCAAACGTCGAGATTGGAAAATAAATACTTCAATGACAATGAAGTAGAGGTGCTGGAATGGCCCCCACAGTCCCCAGACCTCAACCCATTAGATGGGTACAGTTGAAGCAATACCCAAGTGAGGCGACCAGTATGCACCAACTTCGGGAACGTGTAGAAGAGACCTGGGATCAGATTTCGGTTGAGACATACTTGAATCTGATCGAGAGCTTGTCCAGAGGGATTCAGGCAGTCTTTAAAACCAAAGGTGGATTTACAAAATACAACAACATAATAATTAAAATTTAGATTTATGCATGAGATAGCCAAGAAGATCGTCTATAAAATGATGGTTGTCTCAAGTTCAAAGTAGTAGTGGATGGTGACACATGAAGCATGAAAATCAAAAGTTCAAAACATTGTTACCCTTTTGCTTTGGAGGAAAATAAGTAACTGTGTGAAATTCTTAAAATATAAAATCACTGACTTTTTAGAGATGGATATTTTTTCGGAAAGCAACTTGATCTAATTTGTTGAATGAAACAAATCATCCAACTGACACAAAGTAACTTGTAGACACAAAGCTACGGAGATGACATATTGTGTCTGGTGGGCACATGTACACCACTGGCACCTCCTCCAAAATGTTTATTTTTTTGCTTCATTAAATGAGATGACGATTTTTAGAAATAATCCCAGACATCTTGTGAAATCAAGAACCTAAGATTACGATTATCAGCATTAAAAGAAAGCAGAGAGGAGAGAGGCTGGAATATATTTAAACCGAGCAGACAAGGAATATTTCAGGGGAAGGATAGTTTCCAGCCAGATTGATCTGAATTCTCAAGTCAGTGATTTATTTTTCATGGGCTCCATAAAGCAGATTTGTTTGCAGACAAATGATGCAAGGCTTTGTGCCTATTAGCAGGGGCCATTGCAACCCAGATTCTACAAATAACGAAGTAATGAAAGGATGGAGACAAGCTGTGCTGCAATTTCTGCCCATGGAAAGAAAGAAAGGAAAGGATAAAATGTGTCGGTGTCTGTTAACCCTTTATAATCGGTTACTGTGTTTTCACATCATGCAAGAAAGCCTGATTTGTTCTTGGGAGATAGGTGACTGCGACAGATTTGTGTTCCAGATGCCGAGTTTTTTTTTTCTTATTGTTTTCTGCAAGAGAACAATCAATTCAGCGCTGATGAAGTCACACAAGGCTGAAACAGGATTTTGTCTTCCTATATATTTTGCATGTGTCCATATGATGTTTTTTTTTTTTAGCTGTTGTTGAAATGATAACACTTTTCAATTGTTTATACCTCGTTGCCTTGAAGACCAATTTCAGCCTCAATAAAAAAAGATCTCAGCACTGTGCACGTTCAGCACCCATTCAGACCATCAGTATTGTATCCAATTTTTACGGATACGTTGCCATCATTTACCTAGGAAACTGTATATCATCATGTAATTTTTAAAATGTTGATGTTTAGAACGGATGTCACACGGATGTGAAATACCACCACGTGGATGACAATCGTCTGAGTTTTCTGAATGAAAATGACTGACTTTTCAAACACTGAAGAGGCTTTTTGTTTCTGACACCAGAATGTCTGCCCCGTGATATATCATGTCAGGACAAACCATGTCTTTATGCCCTGTTAGGACGCATGGTGTCATGGAAAAGTGTCCCTGGCTCAGTACCTTTCTAATGACTCACTTTTTTAAGTGTGGCTCCTGTGGACCCACCGGTTCATTATATGGTCAGCCATTTATGGAGCTTGTATAGCTAGCAGTTGCTTCCTCCAGACTAACTTGACCAATTGCCATCATGAAAGTACTATTTATTTTATATCTTCTCCATCCATCCTCAATGGTACCGCCAAAGACAGCAGAGCGCTGCACTTAGCTGCCTCCAGCATATCCATTGAGAATGAATGAAGCTGAAGATGCGCCTGCTCCACCTTTACTCCATTCTTCAGAGGCTGGTTCTTGGCATCAGTAGGAGCCCCTGTGGCTAGACCCTCAGCGATCAGGAAGTTATAACCTATGCCATGGATGGTGGGTAACTTCCAGTCTTGGTATATGCCATATAATATATCCAAACCACTGGTATAAGGTAAGCATTTGGGATCAAAATGCCTAAGATCAGCCTGGGGCATTCCTAGCAAACTGTTTCTGTTGATTTGTAGCACATAAGTATGTGCACCCTTTTCTAATTTGTTTTTGGCTCTTTCATGAGTTTAAACACAAGCACTGAAAACTCCATGGAAAAAATATTTGGAACAATTGCAATTATGAGATAAGTGTCATCACCATCATGGTCTACCTTTGTCACTGAAGTGTTATGTTTGCTAATGACAGGTGTTATGAAGGCAATCCAGAAACACAGTGTGCTTAGCGATCAGAGCGCACACAGTGATCTGACAAATACCCAAAAATACAAGAACGAGCTCTGAGACGTGGAAACTCTGTAGACTGCACACCTGATCCTATCCTAAACACAACTAAAAGTGGCTGTGGATTGCGCCTAACAACTACCTAGGCAACTCGGCACAGCCTAAGAAACTAGCTAGCCTGAAGATAGAAAAATAGGCCTGACTTGCCCCAGAGAAATTCCCCAAAGGAAAAGGCAGCCCCCCACATATAATGACTGTGAGTAAGATGAAAAGACAAAACGTAGGGATGAAATAGATTCAGCAAAGTGGGGCCCGATATTCTAGGACAGAGCGAGGACAGTAAAGCGAACTTTGCAGTCTACAAAAAACCCTAAAGCAAGACCACGCAAAGGGGGCAAAAAAAACCCACCGTGCCGAACTAACGGCACGGCGGTACACCCTTTGCGTCTCAGAGCTTCCAGCAAAACAAAAGACAAGCTGGACAGAAAAAAAGCAACAAAAAAGCAAAAAGCACTTAGCTATACAGAGCAGCAGGTCTCAGGAACAATCAGGAGAAGCTCAGATCCAACACTGAAACATTGACAAGGAGCAAGGATAGCAGCATCAGGCGGAGTTAAGTAATGAAGCAGTTAACGAGCTCACCAGAACACCTGAGGGAGGAAGCTCAGAAGCTGCAGTACCACTTGTGACCACAGGAGTGAATTCAGCCACAGAATTCACAACAGTACCCCCCCCTTGAGGAGGGGTCACCGAACCCTCACCAGAGCCCCCAGGCCGACCAGGATGAGCCGCATGAAAGGCACGAACAAGATCGGAAGCATGAACATCAGAGGCAAAAACCCAGGAATTATCTTCCTGAGCATAACCCTTCCATTTAACCAGATACTGGAGTTTCCGTCTAGAAACACGAGAATCCAAAATCTTCTCCACAATATACTCCAATTCCCCCTCCACCAAAACCGGGGCAGGAGGCTCAACAGATGGAACCATAGGTGCCACGTATCTCCGCAACAACGACCTATGGAATACATTATGTATGGAAAAGGAGTCTGGGAGGGTCAAACGAAAAGACACAGGATTGAGAACCTCAGAAATCCTATACGGACCAATAAAACGAGGTTTAAATTTAGGAGAGGAAACCTTCATAGGAATATGACGAGAAGATAACCAAACCAGATCCCCAACACGAAGTCGGGGACCCACACGGCGTCTGCGATTAGCGAAAAGTTGAGCTTTCTCCTGGGACAAGATCAAATTGTCCACTACCTGAGTCCAGATCTGCTGCAACCTATCCACCACAGAATCCACACCAGGACAGTCCGAAGACTCAACCTGTCCTGAAGAGAAACGAGGATGGAACCCAGAATTGCAAAAAAATGGAGAAACCAAGGTAGCCGAGCTGGCCCGATTATTAAGGGCGAACTCAGCCAACGGCAAAAAGGACACCCAATCATCCTGGTCTGCAGAAACAAAACATCTCAGATATGTTTCCAAGGTCTGATTGGTTCATTCGGTCTGGCCATTAGTCTGAGGATGGAAAGCCGAGGAAAAGGATAGGTCAATGCCCATCCTACCACAAAAGGCTCGCCAAAACCTTGAAACAAACTGGAAACCTCTGTCAGAAACAATATTCTCAGGAATGCCATGCAACCGAACCACATGCTGAAAGAACAAAGGTACCAAATCAGAGGAGGAAGGCAATTTAGCCAAGGGCACCAGATGGACCATTTTAGAAAAGCGATCACAGACCACCCAAATGACTGACATCTTTTGAGAAACGGGAAGGTCAGAAATGAAATCCATCGAAATATGTGTCCAAGGCCTCTTTGGGACCGGCAAGGGCAAAAGCAACCCACTGGCACGAGAACAGCAGGGCTTAGCCCTAGCACAAATCCCACAGGACTGCACAAAATTACGTACATCCCGTGACAGAGATGGCCACCAGAAGGATCTAGCCACTAACTCTCTGGTGCCAAAGATTCCAGGATGACCAGCCAACACCGAACAATGAAGTTCAGAGATAAGTTTATTAGTCCACCTATCAGGGACGAACAGTTTCTCTGCTGGACAACGATCAGGTTTATTCGCCTGAAATTTTTGCAGCACCCGCCGCAAATCAGGGGAGATGGCAGACACAATGACTCCTTCCTTGAGGATACCCGCTGGCTCAGATAAACCCGGAGAGTCGGGCACAAAACTCCTAGACAGAGCATCCGCCTTCACATTTTTAGAGCCCGGAAGGTACGAAATCACAAAGTCGAAGCGGGCAAAAAATAACGACCAACGGGCCTGTCTAGGATTCAAGCGCTTGGCAGACTCGAGATAAGTCAAGTTCTTATGATCAGTCAATACCACCACGCGATGCTTAGCTCCTTCAAGCCAATGACGCCACTCCTCGAATGCCCACTTCATGGCCAGCAACTCTCGATTGCCCACATCATAATTACGCTCAGCGGGCGAAAACTTCCTGGAAAAGAAAGCACATGGTTTCATCACTGAGCAATCAGAACCTCTCTGTGACAAAACCGCCCCTGCTCCAATCTCAGAAGCATCAACCTCGACCTGGAACGGAAGAGAAACATCTGGCTGACACAACACAGGGGCAGAACAAAAACGACGCTTCAACTCCTGAAAAGCTTCCACAGCAGCAGAAGACCAATTAACCAAATCAGCACCCTTCTTGGTCAAATCGGTCAATGGTTTGGCAATGCTAGAAAAATTACAGATGAAGCGACGATAAAAATTAGCAAAGCCCAGGAACTTTTGCAGACTTTTCAGAGATGTTGGCTGAATCCAATCCTGGATGGCTTGGACCTTAACTGGATCCATCTCGATAGTAGAAGGGGTAAAGATGAACCCCAAAAATGAAACTTTCTGCACACCGAAGAGACACTTTGATCCCTTCACAAACAAAGAGTTAGCACGTAGGACCTGAAAAACCATTCTGACCTGCTTCACATGAGACTCCCAATCATCTGAGAAGATCAAAATGTCATCCAAGTAAACAATCAGGAATTTATCCAGATACTCACGGAAGATGTCATGCATAAAAGACTGAAACACAGATGGAGCATTGGCAAGTCCGAACGGCATCACTAGATACTCAAAATGACCCTCGGGCGTATTGAATGCAGTTTTCCATTCATCTCCTTGCCTGATTCTCACCAGATTATACGCACCACGAAGATCTATCTTAGTGAACCAACTAGCCCCCTTAATCCGAGCAAACAAGTCAGATAACAATGGCAAGGGATACTGAAATTTAACAGTGATCTTATTAAGAAGGCGGTAATCAATACACGGTCTCAGCGAACCATCCTTCTTGGCTACAAAGAAGAACCCTGCTCCCAGTGGTGAAGACGATGGGCGAATATGTCCCTTCTCCAGGGATTCCTTCACATAACTGCGCATAGCGGCGTGTTCGGGCACGGATAAATTAAATAATCGACCTTTAGGGAATTTACTACCAGGAATCAAATTGATAGCACAATCACAATCCCTATGCGGAGGTAGAGCATCGGACTTGGGCTCTTCAAATACATCCTGATAATCAGACAAGAACTCTGGGACCTCAGAAGGGGTGGATGACGAAATCGACAAAAATGGAACATCACCATGTACCCCCTGACAACCCCAGCTGGATACCGACATGGAATTCCAATCCAATACTGGATTATGGGTTTGTAGCCATGGCAACCCCAACACGACCACATCATGCAGATTATGCAACACCAGAAAGCGAATAACTTCCTGATGTGCAGGAGCCATGCACATGGTCAGCTGGGCCCAGTATTGAGGTTTATTCTTGGCCAAAGGTGTAGCATCAATTCCTCTCAATGGAATAGGACACCGCAAAGGCTCCAAGAAAAACCCACAACGTTTAGCATAATCCAAATCCATCAGATTCAGGGCAGCGCCCGAATCCACAAACGCCATGACAGAAAACGACGACAAAGAGCATATCAAGCGCTTAGTGCGCTTAGGACAATCAGAAATAGCATGAGTGGAATCACCACAGTAGAAACACAGACCATTCAGACGTCTGTATTCCCGCCGTTCAACTCTAGTCATAGTCCTATCGCACTGCATAGGCTCAGGTTTAACCTCAGGCAGTACCGCCAAATGGTGCACAGATTTACGCTCGCGCAAGCGTCGACCGATCTGAATGGCCAAAGACAAAGACTCATTCAAACCAGCAGGCATAGGAAATCCCACCATGACATCCTTAAGAGCCTCAGAGAGACCCTTTCTGAACAAAGCTGCCAGCGCAGATTCATTCCACTGAGTGAGTACTGACCATTTCCTAAATTTCTGACAATATACTTCTATATCATCCTGACCCTGGCACAAAGCCAGCAAATTTTTCTCAGCCTGATCCACTGAATTAGGCTCATCGTACAGCAATCCGAGCGCCAGGAAAAACGCATCGATACTACTCAATGCAGGGTCTCCTGGCGCAAGAGAAAATGCCCAGTCCTGAGGGTCGCCGCGCAAAAAAGAAATAATAATCAAAACCTGTTGAATAGGATTACCAGAAGAATGAGGTTTCAAGGCCAGAAATAGCTTACAATTATTTTTGAAACTTAGAAACTTAGTTCTATCTCCAAAAAACAAATCAGGAATAGGAATTCTTGGTTCTAACATAGATTTCTGATCAATAGTATCTTGAATTTTGTGTACATTTACAACGAGATTATCCACTGAAGAGCACAGACCCTGAATATCCATGTCCACACCTGTGTCCAGAATCACCTAAATGTCTAGGGGAAAAAAAAAAAGTGAACACAGAGCTGAGAAAAAAAAAAAAAATGATGTCAGAACTTTCTCTTTCCCTCTATTGAGAATCATTAGTTAGGCTCCTTGTACTGTTATGTTTGCTAATGACAGGTGTTATGAAGGCAATCCAGAAACACAGTGTGCTTAGCGATCAGAGCGCACACAGTGATCTGACAAATACCCAAAAATACAAGAACGAGCTCTGAGACGTGGAAACTCTGTAGACTGCACACCTGATCCTATCCTAAACACAACTAAAAGCGGCTGTGGATTGCGCCTAACAACTACCTAGGCAACTCGGCACAGCCTAAGAAACTAGCTAGCCTGAAGATAGAAAAATAGGCCTGACTTGCCCCAGAGAAATTCCCCAAAGGAAAAGGCAGCCCCCCACATATAATGACTGTGAGTAAGATGAAAAGACAAAACGTAGGGATGAAATAGATTCAGCAAAGTGGGGCCCGATATTCTAGGACAGAGCGAGGACAGTAAAGCGAACTTTGCAGTCTACAAAAAACCCTAAAGCAAAACCACGCAAAGGGGGCAAAAAAAACCCACCGTGCCGAACTAACGGCACGGCGGTACACCCTTTGCGTCTCAGAGCTTCCAGCAAAACAAAAGACAAGCTGGACAGAAAAAAAGCAACAAAAAAGCAAAAAGCACTTAGCTATACAGAGCAGCAGGTCTCAGGAACAATCAGGAGAAGCTCAGATCCAACACTGAAACATTGACAAGGAGCAAGGATAGCAGCATCAGGCGGAGTTAAGTAATGAAGCAGTTAACGAGCTCACCAGAACACCTGAGGAAGGAAGCTCAGAAGCTGCAGTACCACTTGTGACCACAGGAGTGAATTCAGCCACAGAATTCACAACACTGAAGCTTCTGCCTTGCTTTGGTCAATTGTATGGGGCTTCACACTGGGATTTGCAGTGTCCGCTTGCAGTTTGTCTGGGAAAGCTTCCATTGGGCTAGTATATATCATTATAACCTTTTTTTTGCTGTTTGGAATGACACCAGCTGTAATGCTTTTGTATACAAAGGGTCTAGTAGCAAATGTGTACTTTGTGGAGCTTATGGGCAACAGATGCAACCTCCGGATACTTGGCATCTCCAATAGGTGTCCTACATGTCAGATGAACATTGCAGAACTTAGTATACATGCCCACTAAATGTTTTGGTTGTCGACTATATGAATCTACTGTAGATGGATAATATATTCAATTAACAAACCCGTAATTAACATACCCATTACCTGGATTTTTGAGACGTGGGAGAGACTCAAGTCTGGACAATGCCCAGCTCAAATCTTACCCCTGAGCTCCAGTTTTGGGGATCCTATTTCTGATCTCCGGGTCCTGGCAAAATAATAGTTTCATAAAGCAAAGTACGCTCAACTTATCTCTGAGTACAACAAACTATTTCCTTCTTGGCTGGTGACCTATACCCCTTTCTCGACATTGATATAAGATCTAAGGCAAAGCGCAGTATCTTTCTACTAGACAGTGTAACTATCTATGGTAATGGAGCCGTATTTATCTCGCCCTGCGCAAATAATAACTGACATTTCTGAAAAGTTATTCACTTCTCAAAGTACATGGATGTTTTTAATCAGTGATATATATTAATCATCGAGATTCTGTATCTCCCAAAACAGCATCTGTATACTGTACTACCTCTCACTTATCTCCCAGACGCTAGCTCTCTTCTCGAAATGAAATCTCTCGCTTAGAATCTCGCTGACATGAAAAATATATATTGGCCTAAATGATTAATGCAGTTATAAAGTATACCTGAGATAAGATATAAGTATTCATATTTCCATCATGTTTATACAAGTTGATAAACCTTAAGAGCTAACTTGACCATAGCATTTCCTATCCCGGGTGTTGTTCAATTATTCTTTGTCCACAGCCAGTTTTGAGGCGTCCGGATATATATCTGCAAAGCCTCAATGATACGTTCTGTACCTTACAGCAAAGCGTGTTAATCAATGTGCTGGAGCAAAAAAATAATGCCGCTATAGCCTTTAGATTTATACACATAATGAGGGATTTACTGCAGTCCTAAACCTGCTGAACAAAAGCCATGAGATCATTAATAATAAATTTGCATTGGACAATGAATTGGTTGGAGAGAGCAATATTTAAAGATTTGTTTGCAGCGAGAAATAGCTATCTACTATTATAATTATGGTTACAGGGGAAAGGTGCATTGATATACATGTTGTTCTGCAGAGACAAGCTCTGGTCAACCCAACCAGTAAGGTTCCTGCACCTTATTTATTACGTCTCGCCTACTTTACAATGTTACATAAAGGGTCTGGTTCATTATTGAATTTGTGCTTTCTTTTTTTTTTACTAGTTTTTGGTGTTTTTCATTTGCACCTAATTTTCTTTTAATCTGAGCCATTTTAAAGTCTATTTTGTGTTTGCCTGATTTTTTTTTCTTGTTTCATATTAGCCATTACGGGACATACAATTTACAAATGTTTTTGCCTGATTCATCGTTTTGGACAAAATAAATTAACAAAAAAGTGTCCAAATATTGTATTAATGGCTGAGTGCCCTTCCCTTCGTAGACTCTAAATTTGTGGGTGTACCTTCAGGTACTCTCACACAACTTATACAGTTTAATTTCATACCTGGCCCTCTTACTGGGCAGGTATTAATGGAATTTTAGTCTCCCTTTGAAATGAGCCAGAGATAAATACAGATGCCCCTTTGGGGGTTGTACGACTCAGCAAATTTTATGCTGAAGTGTTCAACTACTATATTATATAGACAATCGAAGTTTGGATCATCTCAGGGAGGACACTGCGCGTTATCGCTATAATGCAAACATTTTTGGATTGCTTCAAATCGTGTCCGGAATACCGGTGTGATGTAGAGTATATCAGTACTCCAGTAGGTTTTCTGACTATGCCCATATGCAGCACAATGCCCCAAAATATCATTTTTCCTGCAATTATAGGGGTCCATGTGGCACGTGATGAAGTGGGATTTTGGGTGAAAAATTGATGGGCATACCAATTTGTCTGGACCACCATAAGATTTATTATTGCCTCGCTGAAAAAGAATTTGAAAAACTCAATCTTAGTGTGGCCGGTGGTGTCAAATTGGATTCCTGAGCTGCCAATTAAATGTGGAATAAAAGGCTGATAATATTTTTGGGTGGAGTTTATGTGGGATCAATTGTTGAAAGGGTTGCCTTGGGTCTTAGCGTGCCTTGTTTTGGGTCCTTCATCACTAGATGAGGGAGGAAGAGAAATAGAGGAATGTGGGATCTTCCTCACTGCCTGAATCCGTGTCGGAGTCAAGGAAAGCGTTTGCCTCCTCTGGTGAATAACGTCTTCTTGACGAATGGGCCATTTTTATTTTTTCTTCAAAACACTGGGGATTTGTGTGCAAGTGGTTATTTTCCAAGTGTATTGTGTGTGGCTTATGTAAATGCCAGTATTTATTACAAAAAGTAGAGAGAGAAAAAAGTAGAGACAAAAGTAAAAAGAAAACATTTAGAAGAAACTCTTAGAAGAAAAATCAGTCTCAAACAGTACCAATCATAGCATGTTTTTTTTTTTACAACTTTGTTGTCAAATTGCTGTGATCGGCTGGTCAGAATTGATCAGCCAATCACAGCGATTGCCGATGCAGGGGGGAGGTACATTATCAGAGACAGCAGCCATTTTCACTGGGTCGCTGCGGAAATAGCTGCTCCATATACTGTATATATTGCGCTTTGTGGGAATGCAGCTCCTGCAGCACCCTACGTATACGGCGCATGTCATGAAGGGATTAAGGGCTTACAAATGCATGGTTGTAGGTTGACCTCAATGTACTTGTGTTTTCTTTCAACTTGAAAACTATGAAACTATATAAAAAAATAGGCACACTTTAAATCTTGGAGGAGATCTGTACAAGCCACTAGTTATTTGCCCACTCTCTATGAATCTGGTCTTTTGACATATACAACTTACCCCCCACCAGAGAGAAGGGAAAGTTTCAACAACAAGCATTAGGGTCCATCTCCATTAGGTACACCTTGTTGCGGTTTGATGGCTTTTACGCTTTTTTTTAATCAAAATAGTGTCAACTAAGTTCCCTATGTTATTTACATGCACTATTACTAATTATTTATATTCTTACTACAGGGTATATGCTCATTTTTTTATCTTAGCTTCTGAGTGGTGCCAATGCTGGCTGAGAATCCAGCACAATGTGTGTTGGAAATTGTAGGAAAACAAGGAGAGTATCACGCACCCTGCATGGTACTTACAGACAGGTCCGTGAAGGTGTCCAGAGCTGGGGTGAAAGTATACTGGGCACGCAATCAGGGATCTAGGAGTGATGTAGCTGAGGTAAAGGGAAGTATTTCAGATGAACAGGACCTTAGACATGTGACTGCTAGGGGAGTGTCCAGGGGCGGAGCCAAACCCCGGAGTCACGGAGAGCTATACACTGCTGGGTGAAGCAGGAGAAGTGTCAGACAGGCGAAAGTCAAAACCAGAGGACGGCACAAATAATGTAGCAAAAGGGGGAGACAGGAACGTGGTCCGGGACAAATGCTGAGGTCAGAACCAGAGAGATAACGCGGTACCAGAGGGGTCAGACAAAGCGGGTAGTCTAAGGACAAAGCAGGAGTCAAAAAACCAAGCAAGCAAATAAACAGCACCAAGACAACAGACAAACTCACAATGAGGGGACAGACCGGGTCATAACCAAATGGGCAACAAGATAACAGGCACACAAAGGGTCAACCACTTCCACCGAGGGCAGGAGTATATATAACTGACACCGGACCTAGGAAGATTGGCCTCTAAATAGCTGCCCTCTGCCAGAGAGAGGCAGATACAATTAACCCCATCTGACCAGGACAGGATGAGGACAAAACCCCTTCCTGGATCATAATAGAGAGACTGCCATGTCTTGCAGACAGATTGGAGCACAGTGGTGGAATCGGGGTTGCTTGGAGGAACCATCAAAACTGTATAATAGGTATTTGGGAAGCATTGTGGAAATCTTTTCAAATGAGGGGCCCCTTTTTAGACAATCTAAAACTGTTTGAAAACTCCTTTAAACCCCCTATCTTAAAGTTAAGAATTAATGACTCATTTAAAGATATTTTCACCTTCAGCTGCTTAAAAATCCAGCCCTCTGAAAGAGGCTTTCCGCATTAGTCAGTCCCTACTTGCCAAAAACAACACAATAAGCTGATCACAAACTATTTCCCTGCAATCAGATGTAATTGGGGAATCAGATGTTTCCCTGTAGCGCTCCCACAGGTGAAATGGAGCATTACAGTGTTTAGTCCTCCAGAATAGGTGATCTTTGTAACTGCTCTTTGGCCAAGGGATGAAAGTCCAGAATAAAAGATGGCCTATTAACTGAGAATTCACTAATGCAGTAAAATAATTAAAAAAATGATTTTCTAAACTGGGCATCTCCCATTTCCATTTTATGCACCCAGTTAAACATTCAAGCAATTGCTACTTTAATTAGAAGACCTCATCTATATAAAATTTCAGCCCAATAGTTATCCCCCTAACCTTGAACCAAAGCCCCTTAATTATTTCAGATCTCGAAATCAAATAAATTCCGCAAAACTTTTCTTTCCTTCGTAAACCTGCTCTCTGTATATTTTCTCACTAAGTAATAGCCATAAAAGAAGATTGGGAAGAATGAATGACAAAACTGAGCAGCTGTAAATAAAAATGACCCAAGGGGATGGTTCGAACTAGATAAAGTTTTCCACAATAAGATTTTAGAGAGTGCTGACTGCAGAAAAGAACAATATTTTAGTCTCAGTACAAATTTACTTCAATCTTCTACAACTCCCATGCATCGCCATCCACAGCTGCACACTGTAAACAGCAAACAAATCTATTTCCATCAGCCCTGCTGATGCCATGCGAAAAGTGCCGGAACATAAGACAAGCACAGATGTAGAGTCTCACCTGAGCCTACGATTGCCCTACACTTGGCCCCACTAACTTAATATCGATGTTACAAAGCTATTGGTCTCCTGGTAGCGAGCTGGCTCAACACAGAGTCTCCTTTTCCAGATAATCTGACATCTCCCATCCAAGAAGCATCAAGGGCCCAATTAAGAAGACACATCTTATCAAGAAACTTATTTTGCATAACAGGATACAAATGATGAATACAAATTTTATGTTTAATAACTTAGTACAAAAGAGGGTTGTTGATCTGGAATGCCTGGTAGTTTTATGGTGGCTGTCAGCCTCGTGATAAAACTGTTATATAGGAACACTTGGCAAAAAAAAACGGCATGGAAATGTTCGGTAATAGCGTGTGCATGAGACTGCATTAATTCTTGATAGGAAAGTAAACGGGGAATCTGGGAATCTGCCAGTTGAGTTTTTGGTAAAAGTCTTTTTTTTTTATTATTCTTTTTTTTTTATCGGATGGTATTGAAATCCATTTTAATGAAGAATTTAGTTAAAAATAATGCAGAGCGCTCTATAAAAAAGGCTTAATATCATCGTCAGAGTCTGCGAGAAATTGATACTTGGATACCTGCAGTGCAATATGGTCTCTGGGTAAATTTTGGCATGATTTCTCGGTAACTGCTGTAGCCTGCTAACTAATATACAAAGCGTGGTATGAACATAAAAGATTAATAAAAGACAGTAAAATAAAACAGGCTTTTTAAAGCGGTGAAACAATTCTTCAGCCATACAGAATGAAAAACTTTGAAGCAAAGCGATAACGCGCGAGTGGCTGAACGCTGCTGCCTTGTAACATCGTGGGTGGTGGGTAGGCAGCCACATAAGGTTGCATTTACGTATTGGAGCTGCATTGTATTTTTTTTTGTCTTGATCGAACTGTAACATTTTTTTTGCTATGTTGTAAAATCACGGCCAAAACAGAAATGCAACAGGAGCAAAATGAGTTATCACAACCAAAATGGGACTTTGGTGATGGTATATAAGTAGGTGTATCTAAATGCTTGTATATAAAGCCCATATCCATCCAAAAAGCCATAATTTCCAAATAATCCACCTTCCATAAAAGCGGCTTTACTAGAAGTTAGCGATGATGGAATTTGACTGTATAAGACAATGGATGAAGGAGTTCTAATGATCTTTTTTCACGTAGGCCTGCGACGGGGACAAGAGGACATCCTCTACGTCTTGAGAAAAGAAGGTTTAATCATAATCTCAGATGCAGATTCTTTACTGTAAGAGCAGTGAGATTATGGAACTGTCCGCCACATGATGTTGTAATGGTTGATTCACTACTACAATTTAAGAGGGGTCTGGATGTCTTTCTTGAAAAATATAATATTACAGGTTATGGGCATTAGATTTTGCAATGTGGCGCTGATCAAGGCAACTAGTGTTAATGCTATCTGTGGAGTTGGGAAGCAATTTTTCCTCTAATATGGATATATTAGTCTCTGCCCCTTGGGGTTTTTGCCTTCCACTGGATCAACATGCTAGGTTATAGACTGTACTTGATGGACTTAAGTCTACCTTCAAAGTTGAAAACTACGAAATTCTGAGGTTGTCCCCTGCAACTCAATCGTTAGCATGGAGATTGCATGCTACCTTACAGATCATACATGACACAGGTCATGGGTGGGTATTTATGATCTTATGAGGTCCTGTATACTGTACAATAGGAATATGTTGATAGAATACTACATAGAAAATAGTTAATGTAAGTAAACCTCCATAGTCCAGAATTCATGAAGTCAGGTTGATATTAAACTATTTAAAGTGTACCTATATCAGACACTGACTGCAGAATTTCAGCCATGTATGTTTGGCTCACTTCAGAGAGAATTATACGTTAAAAGTCGCCGTAGACAAACCTACACTGGTGACTAATCAAAAAGGCAGGTTCCCGGCGGCTTCTCCCCACCTGCTCTTCTTGATTGACAGGTTTCTCCTTATGTCAATGCATATTTCAAAGGATAAAAAAAACTCCAAGTAAATGTGGCGCTAAGCATAGGGAGACACCTGTGAGTCTTTGGCCACAGAATCTAACATACATGGCCGAAATCATACAGCCAGTGACTGATACATGTGATACGCGTGGATGGGGCAGCAGTTATCAGCTGTCAGGTTCCCTTTACCATAAGGGCCAGCACTGAAATATAGAATTGGACATGGTCTGTCTGCCAGGCTGGGACTTTGGGTTTGATTTTTTACTCTATTTCTGAAGTCTTCACATGCTTAAATAAGCTCACAATAATATAAGTGGGGAGAAGGCAGAAGTGCATTACACATGTATAGTTTTCCATTCCAGAATGATGTTGCCATGCTTCTGGGTTCAAACCCTTGAGCCTGTGATTTGTAGTTGGCTTCTCTGTCCACCAAGCCACAGTAGATACACTTTTTCTCTTGGTGTTTAGGTTCTGTTATCCTGGCTGCAGTCTGTTTAGCATAACACAAGTGTTTTCATTTGTCTGTGAGTCACCCGCCTGGGCAGTGGGGTATTCGGTACCGGGTCCGGTCGCACTTAAAGGGGATGTCACGGTGGCTGCGACCCGGTCTGTGGCCCTTGGCGCTCAAGCTGATGGGGAAGGTCTTTAAAGAGGTTTGGAGAGTTTGTGCAAGTTTGTGACTCCACCTGTGGTGGTTTTCGGTCAGTAGGGACTGACGCTGTTTAAAGGGGTCCCCTGGGGTGATGTTACTCTAGCTAGATGGTGACGCTTCCCACAGGTGAAGCGGGGTCCCCAGGGCTCCCAAGGTGAGTGGGCAAGGATGGTGTATGCTGGCAAATAAGTGGAGGGCACAGAGTTATAAATTCTTTACCTGGTTTACTGGCAGTAGCAGCCCACAGTCCAAGGGTACCAGGAACAAGTGGTGGAATGATCCGGCCGGCTTGGAGGCAATAGTGGATCCCTCTCCCAAGTGAGGTCCATAAGCCTTCCAACATGTGCTAGTGTGCGAGGTCCCTGCTGCTTGTAGCTTGCTGGCAAGGTACCCCTTTCTCTCCTGTCTTTGGACTAGTGCCTGCATGGTGGGCAGTGTGAGCTGTTTTATAGGGTCTCTATCATGACCCAGGCTCTCAGGTTACTGCTTCACCTCAGACTTAGTGTGGACAAATAACATACAGTCCTATGCCCTCTGGTTTTGCTATGTGTCCTGGAGTACAACACAGCCTCAGGCTCCCAGTGCCCGGATCCTGCACTTTGGCTCTGAGGGTGCCCGGTCACAGTTCCCCTCTGAACCTCCTTTCTTCTCCACTGTGCTCCTTTCCTCAGTAGCTCCACCACTTTCAACCCCTCGGGTTCTTCCTCTCTTCTGGAGCTGCAGCTCAATCCTGGCTGCCAGCTCCGCTGTCTGCTCTTCATTCCAGACTTCCTTCTCACTCCTCTCCCTCCAACAGACTGCCTAACTCCTCCTCCAGACCAGAACACTTAAAGCTGGGGAAGTTCCCCCGGATCCGGGTCCTGAGCTCCCCTTTTCTGGCCTGGATTCGGAATGTGTTGAATGTAGGTGCGATACCTGATAAAGAGAATCCTCATTGCCTCCAAGCATGATATTAGCCTCCTCGAAAGGAATGCAACATCACTGTAACAGCCGGTTACCTGGGGTGTTACATCTACCCTATCAACTTTTGGGTTCTTTTTTATATTCTTTCCCCCTGCTGGCATTTCCTGCTGTTGATAGTTTCTCTTAGATGTATAGCCATTCTGTTGTAGTTTAAAACCAGTTAGTGAAATTCCAGCTAGGGTTTAGTATCTCTTTGCTGTTTTTATTCTTTGTTTCTTTTTAGAAATTAGGGGGTATATCATCTAACAGTGTGAACTTTATTTTGTATTTTGTAGTTTATATAACTCACTCTGGAATCTCCTTCTATTTCATCACACTTTCCCTTTTGTAGGTAATTTACACTCTGCTCTGCCCTCCGATTCTTTAGTAGGAACACGAAGCACTCAATGGCCTTTCAGGCAGCATAGATTCGAGTTGCCATTATTCTGGATTGTGGTTAGGGCTATCTTAGCTTAGGAACCACCAGGGGCTGCGGATTCAGGATATCTAGTCTGTACGGGACTCGGAAGGATCAGTTGCAGTTTTTTCTCTTTACCTATTTCCCTGAGATGATTTCCAATCATAACAGGTGTTTACCGCAGACATGGAAGCAGAAAGACATTTAATCTGTGTGGCTAACAACTAATTCTCTGACATCTAAATAATCATAAGACCTGTCAAGACTAGAAATGTTAATGCTATATTTATATCTATTTCCTGTATATTTTTTCTTTATAAAATCATAGTTATGTACATTACTTTTGGGTGACTATTTTACATGACCTGTTCACAGTAATTACGGATTTTATTTACAACAGCCAGATGGACCATGGAAACCTGCAGACTGACACTAACTCATTGACTTTCATTTGGGAATGTTGTGGGCATGCTCTGTGACCTGTGCAAAGATCACACAGGGAGGGAAGGAGGACTGCAGAGAAGTTAGTTCTACAGTATAGGAAATTTCATTCTATTATAAGGCTGAAAACTACAAGAATTCTGGATTATTTTATATAGATAGTGGCATGGAAGATAATTGAAAAAAATAAACACACCAAAAAATCTTAATTATGTTGAACGCAAAAAAGTTTATTTAACTATTAGGACAATTTTTGATAATACAGTAGACTCCGTTTAAAGCCATGGGAGGGAAAGAGGTTGCTCTAGTGCTCAGTCCATCTTCCAGTAGCTTCAGTATCCAGCCCTAACCTGTTTGGTTTGCATAATATTGGCTCCTGTAGGTGTAATAAATGCCTTGTAGAGCAGTCAAGGGAGGGTCATGACCTGAGATATTACAAATCCAGAGTAATTCAATGACATGAGCATGTATTCAGTTATTATTAGTGGTTCGAATGCTAGTTAGTTGTGTGATGAGTTCCCACACTATGACCTATACATGAGCCTGAGGGGTCCACTAACCTTATGCAGTGACTGCTGTCCACATCATTTACATCAACTTGACACTCGAGTGTCTAGGAAATGTCTGAGTGATAGTGAATAGATGGAGTATCTTGTACTGGACAGCCCCGTTCAAGGAGCAGTGGAGAAGCAAACAAAATAATGCAAAAACTCAAGATGATTACACAAGTATCTAAGAGATAGTGAAGAGTTTATAAAATTTAGCATGGATAATTCAGTTCATCAGGAACTTTCTTTATATCTTATGACTCCAGTCATAAGATATAAATCTTTTCGCTGGAAGCATGTCACAAGCCACACTCATCAGCACCCCTGTCACATGACCGCAGGGCACCAATGAGTTGGCATGACAACCCGGGGTCTGCTGAAAACCCCTTGTGGCTGTCATTGCCAGCATGAGCTTGCAGCTTTGACCAGAGGTAATAAGTTTACCTCCAATCATGGTCATCACATCAGGTGATGTGACTACTGCTCCTATCAGTGTATGCCTGCTGCTGCTGATAACAGCTAGAACAGATAATAGATGTGCCTTTTCTGGGGAAGCTTCAAGCTGCTATTTTTAAGTTGGAGGCTGTCTGCTTTAGCTTGGGTGGTTGTCAAAAATGAGAGGGACCCCCCACTGTTTTTTAAAATTATTTTTTAAATAATTACAATATATGGCATGAGGACCCTCTATTCTTGATAACCAGCCTTGCTGAAGCTGACAGCGGGGTGTTGCAGCCCGCAGCTGTCAGGTTTGCCTGGCTGGTTATCAAAAAACACAGGGAAACCACCACGTCATTTTTTGAGGGTGTACCCCATTTTAATAACCAGGAGAGGCTAAGTTTACAGCTGTGAGCTAATATAGCCTGGGAAACTTTATGAATATTGTCTCTTTCCTAGAGAAAGGTTATGGATGGCTTTGTAGGTCAGTGTTAGTAGTTTAAACTGGATACGCTATGAAATTGGGAGCCAGTGAAGGGTTTTGCAAAGAGGGGAAGCAGGAGTGTAGCGAGGAGAGAGATTAATTAGTCGGGCAGCAGAGTTAAGGACTGACTAGAGGGGTATGAGAGTGTTAGAAGGTAGGTCACAGAGGAGGATGTTGCAGTAGTCGAGGCGGGAGATGATTAGGGCATGCACAAGCATTTTGGTAGAGTGAGGGTTGAGGAAAGGATGGATTCTTTAAATGTTTTTGAGCTGGAGACAACAGGAGATGGCGAGAGCTTGGATGTGCAGTTTGAAGGACAGGACAGAGTCGAGGGTTACTCCGAGGCAGCGGATTTTGGGAACAGAGGAAAGTGTGATTTCATTTATTTTAATAGATCAGGTAGGGAAGATGTGTGAGATGGAGGAAAGATAATTAGTTCAGATTTGTCCACATTGAGCTTGAGGAAGCGAGAGGAGAAGGAGGAGGATATGGCTGATAGACACTCTGGGATTCTGGAGAGCAGAGAGGTGGCATCTGGGTCAGAGAGGTAGATCTGAGTGTCATCAGCATATAGATCAGAGTCAATGTAAGGCAGTCATTTAGGTGAGATGAGGAGGCAGCCCCAGGGCTAAGGGAAGTGCAAGGAACCGCCGCAGCTCCTGCCGAAAACCTCCAAAGGAGGATAGACACAGGGTTAAAGGTAGAAATCAGTCACAGGAGCACTGAAAGGAGACACTGACACTGGATACAGTTTGTGGCTAAACTGTATCCAGTGTCAGTGTCTCCTTTCAGTGCTCCTGTGACCGATTTCTACCTTTAACCCTAAATCAGCATATAGATGGTACTGGAAGCCATAGGGCCTTATGAGTTGTCTCAGGCCGAGTGTATAGAGTGTATAGTAAGTGCCCTAGGACAGAGCCTTGAGGGACACCATCAGAGAGGGGGTGAGATGAAGAGGTAGTATGGGAGTAGGGAACGCTAAACGTGCGGTTGGTAAGGTATGAGGAGATCCAAGATAGGGCAAGGTCTTTGACACCAAAGGAAGAGAGGATCTGTAGTAGGAGGCAGTGGTCAACCCTGTTGAAGGCAGAGGACAAGTATAGAAGGAGGAGTATAGAGAATTGTCTGTTAGCTTTGGCTGTAAGTAAGTCGTTAGTAATTTTGGTCAGGGCAATCTCAGTGGAATGGTAGGGATGGAAGCCAGATGTATTTACTAGTAGAGTAAAATACACACCCAATGTAACCTTAGTTTACAGCATACAGGTGTTCCAGCAGCTGGAATCTTCAGTAACCTTAAAATGTCCCTCAAAGTTTCATTTGAAATTTCTGGGCTTCACAGCTGCTGGGAGACCCAGTGGCTCTCAACTATAGTAACCTGAGTTCAAGCCACCAGGTCTCACCTTAGCTTCTGTGATGGACTGTTGGATGTCGGAGTGCCGAATGCCGGACTCGCTGCTGTTCATCGGTCCGTCACTAGTACTTGCAAAGCAAGAGAAACAGCTGTTATGAACTCAGGTGACCTTACTGTTCTTGTTTACAATTAAAAAAGTAATTGAAAAAAAAAAATGCTTGGGGGTCCCCAGTAATTTTCATAATCAGCAGAGGTAAAGCCAACAGCTAGGGGCTAATGTTAATATTCTGGGTATGAGACAATATTCATAAAGGTTCTCAGGTGATTAATATCAGCTCACAGTTGTATACTTTGCCTTTCCTGGTTATTAAAATCGTGGACTCCCTCCCCCCCCCCCAAAAAAAAAAAATGATGTAAGGTCCCCCTATATTTAGAAACCAGCAAGAGCTAGGAAGACAACTGCGGGCTGATATTAATAGTCTAGGAAGGGGCCATAGATATTGGCTCCTCCTAGACTTAAAACATCAGTTCTCATCTGCCTCAGAAATGAGGTGTCCATATGATGCACCAAATCTGGCACTTAGCCTTGATCTTCCCACTTGACTTGGTGCGGTGGCAAGTGGGGTGATAATTGAGGTGGTTGATATCACCTTTGTATTGTCAGGTAACATCAAGCCCAGAGGTTAGTAATAGAGAGGCGTCTATAAGATGCCCTGATAACTAACCCCATAGTCCTAGTGTATAAAAAACACACACCCAGAATAATGTCCTTTAATTGAAAGAATGACACAGACTCCATTAACAAATCTAAACTAAACCATACTTACGTCATTGCCCAGTCCCCAGAAGCCATGGTCTCCTGTTACATAATTAAAATAATATACAACAATATTCCTCACCTGTCCGCAGAGAAGCTAATAATCCATTTTTCCCATGAATGGTCTAGCTCAGGCTGCATTGCTGCATGATGCAACTATAAAGCCTGCCATTCAGCAGAGACACTGAGCGGCATATGCTACTGCTGCTTAGTGTCTTGCGATGTACTCCTATGACCGGAGTGATGTCACCACGAGCATGAGAAAGTTCTCATGATCCAAAAGTTCCTGGAAATTCACAGCCATTGAATTCAAATCAACTCAGTGATGTCAGTGTGAGCGCCGTTACAACGTTTCCCATGTTTTTTGTGCTGACATCAGTGAGTTGAAGTGAGTTCATTGGCTGTGAACTCCCAGGACCTTTCTGATGTCACCGCTAGCTTGAGAACTTTCTCACACTTGTGGTGACATCAGTCAGGTCATTGGAGTATACCGCGAGATACTGAGCACAGGTAGCACACGCTGCTCAGTGTCTCTGTTGGATGGCAGGCTGTATAGTTGCATCATGCAACTATACAGCCTGCCATCTAGATGTAGCAGAGCTGGAACCATTGCAGGACAAATGGATTATTATCTTTTCGGCTGACAGGTAAGGAACATTGTGGTTTATTATTTTAATTCTGTTACAGGACCATGGCTTCTGTGCACTGGGCAATGACGTGGTTAATTTAGATTCATTAAAGGAGTCTGTGTAATTCTTTTAATTAATAACTTTATTCTGTCTGTGTCTTTATTTACAATATAACTATAGGATTAGTAATAGAGTATTATAGACATCTCTCCATTATTAACCCGGGGCCTTGATCTCACCCCTAAAATATGAACCTGACTTGCCACTGCCACAGTGCATGTGAGAAGAGCAAAGTACCAGAATTGGCACATCTAATATATGCGCCTTTTCTGGGGTGGTTGTGGGCTGCTATTTCTAGGCTGGGGGGCAAAATCCATGGCCCCTTTCCAGCCTGGTAATACCAGCACCCAGCTATTTGCATTGGCTTGGATGGTTGTCAAAAATGGGGGGAAACCCCACATCGTTTTTTTTAATTATTCACTTAAATAATTAAAAAATCTGGCATGGGGACCCCTCTGTTCTTGATAAACAGCCTTGCTGAAGCTGAGAATTGAGGGTGCAGCTTACAGCTGTCAGTTTTGCCTGGTTGGTTATCAAAATTTCATTTTTTTTTTATTATTATTATTTATTTATAACTCAGTCAGCGGCTGAAAAATACTCCCATAAGCCGCTGCTTGCTCTCGCTGTTCATAGTTGAATACAACTCTCAACATTGTCTCCTGCTATTGCAGCACGAGCAGGGTACCATAATATGAGCTTTCTTACTTCAGCACTTTGTGCCAGGGAACAGCGCGAACAGTACCACTGATTCCTAGGCATTGATACGTGTCACACTGATGACACCGGGATGTCATTCGTATGTCATCGAGATGTCATTTGTATGTCATCAGTGTGCATGTGTGCGGGACACTTTGCGGCCCATGCTGCTACCGGAAACACTGACGACTCAAAGAACCTTTAGTGAGCGCGATCATTTACCAAACTTTAGCCTACTTTTGCTGATTTTTAGAAAAATGCTCTGGAATCTGAACACTAATCTGAATGAGCTACATTCATGCCGAGTTTGAGATTGGTGAACGTTTTGTGAACAAGTTCGCTAATCTCTAGTTATCACCTATTCACAGGATAAGTAATAACATATTGATCAGTGTAGTCCAACCACTAGGCTACAAATATCTGAAGGGATGTCACAAAGTAGAGGGATCATCCTTATTCTCATTTGCACATGGAAACACAAGCAATGGAATAAAACTGAAAGGGAGAAGATACAGATTAGATATTAGAAAACATTTTTTGACAGTGAGTGTGATCAATGAGTGGCACAGGCTGCCACGAGAGATGGTAAGTTCCTTCAATGGATGTCTTCAAACAGAGGCTGGACAGACATCTGTGTAAGATGATTTAGTGAATCCTGGGATGCATTGAGCAGAGGGTTGGACACGATGAACCTTGAGGTCCCTTCCAGCTCTAACATTCTATGATTCTCTGACACGGTTGTCAGGTGAAAGCATTGTCATGACTGTTGTGAGATTACCAGGGGCCAGGAGCTCATTCCCTGTCTCCAACACTGGGGGCACCCTAGCTATTCCTGCTCCCCGGATCACTTCTGATGATAAAGATGCTGAGGCCACGTAACTTGCAGAACTCCTTAGTCTGCCCTATATCTGTCCCCCTCATCCAACCAGGGTAGTAATAGTGTATGAATAGACACAAACCAGACAAACAAGGAAGGATGTACAGGGATAAAGGAAAAACATCAATCATACAAATATGCATTCACAGACAAAAGAGGCAAACACCGGGTAGAAAAGGTGAAAAGGTAGTAAACCAAATAGGAGAGGAAGAGGATTTGCAAACAGCCAAAAAATACAAGCAACAGTCATAGAACAATAATCCATCCATTCCACACCAGGCAGTACAAGATTTAAAACTGAAAACCCAGAATGCCAGATGCAAGTATATATAGCAGAGAGGAGTGTCCAATATTGAAGCTGAGACCATATAAGCAGGGAGGCTTCAGAGACTCTAAGCTGAACAGTATAACCCCTGCACTGTTAATAGAAACGTACACCACTTAATATGAAGGAGACATGCTTCTAATCAGTGCAGGAATACGAGAAATCAGTCTCAGTGGTGTTCTGGCCCCTCTCTGTTGTGGAAAACCCACGTCAGGCTTATTCCCTTCCTCCTTTCTGCCAAGTTGAGCAATTATGGTTGTGAGGGGGTCATAAAAAATAATTTGGGCATCATCTTTCTTATAGTTGCCAACAGATCTGTATTTTTCAGATTTTTGGGAAATAATCCCTGCAAATTACGGGATGTTTTGGACCCAAAAGATTGCAGGTTTTAGCCTACTATGTAGTCTATCTCACACAGTTTGGGGTTTTTCTGAGGAGAAACTACAGGGTGGGGCTTATACATCCCAAATTTGACCAACAGCGATGTATGTGGGCATACTATATAAACTGTTCGGCCACCTTTTAGGCTGGATGAATAGAGCACACGTAGCTGTAAAAATGGCGTGATACATGTTCAGTACAGCGCTAGAAGCGATAACATAGTTTTTCTCTTTTGTAACCTACAACCTGCCTTCGTTCAGAATTACCAGGCATTCAGTGCTGAACCGATCCAAGGCGACTTTCAATTTTCCATTGGATATTTAACTAGAAACAATCGACAATAACAATATAAGGAGTAATATTACATCTATGAATTTGCCCAAGTATTACATTCAGGAATATTATGGTTTAAAATCCACTTGCATTACGATCTTATAATTGGGTACTTAACTATTGCGCACAGATGAAAGCCTTACATTAACTGCAACAAAGTCGCTATGACGTGGGGATTTTAACCACTCGCGCAACAAAATGGAGACCTCGAGTGCACGTTCCAAATACAAGAGTACGGTGTGCTTCGCTGAATGGCCCTTTTAGCCGTCTATAATGAAAATGAATGTTCTTTTTTTCTTCTCCTCTGATACTGTCTGAAGCGAAATGATACTGACGCTTTAAATTTTTAACATCATAATCAATAAGGGCTGCTTATGCATACTTTGCAAAACCATCAGTTTAGAAGTTTGAAGAAATGGAACCTGCATATGACTGCAGCTTGCTGACTGCAACGTCCTCACACTAAATCTTTTCGGTTTAAGTTTTACTGGTGTGTTATGAGTAAAACTGCATTGTCAGCCATCTGCCAGTTTTTCTCTTAACATCCATATTTCCAGACCTTGCTAAATATTAGGAACACTTGGCCACCAGAGGCCACCCCTACAATTAAACAGGCACATCCTGCAGCCGAGGCGAGGGAATGTCAAAATAAAAACTGTCTGGTATTAATTTTAAAGGACCATAAAGGAGAGATATGACCCTGTCACACTGATGGGCCGAGATTCTAAATGTGTATTATACCGTTAACTGGAGAAGTTAAAAAAAAATAGGAGGAGGAAGGCAAATCTTGAGGGAGAGCAGACAATAATCTACGCCTGTTCACACGCCTCAAGAAATGCTAATTGCAGATTATTAATTAGCTTCTGATTTCACTGATCCAAAAAGGTTAGGAAGTCAATTGTATAAAATTAGCGTTTTTTCCCTCCCTTGTCCCTTTACATT
This sequence comes from Ranitomeya imitator, assembly GCF_032444005.1. Classification (NCBI taxonomy): domain Eukaryota; kingdom Metazoa; phylum Chordata; class Amphibia; order Anura; family Dendrobatidae; genus Ranitomeya; species Ranitomeya imitator. Next base: position 144,377,501 of record NC_091290.1, read on the forward strand.
TAGTAAACCTGTCTCTTCATTTACTTTGCCGATGTTTACCGAAGAGCTCAGTTCATTAACTCTTACGGCATGAGGACAGTGTAATGTTTCATCGTCGCATTCTGCTAAAAATCAGGACGGAGTGTAAACACGTGTAAGTGATATAATCTGCATGTATTAGAGGCGACACGCTGCATTCGCAATCAGGAAATTATTCTACCCATGTCGGAAGTCTCGCCCTCAAAGTACTGAGATCGGGCATATTTAAAGGGAATCTACAGTATTGTTTCTTGTATAATGCTGCAAATAAGAATCTTTGGATGCTTTCATCAAAGTTTGGCAGCTACTCTTAGATGTGTTTTTTTTTTTTCAATTTATTGCCTGAAAGGATGCTGGGTTCATGTGCATCCATCATTAATTTCTTGACTACCGGTTGGCACTCTACATAGATATGGCAATAAAAGCCATGAGCATGTGCATGTATGATTTTGAAGGGCATGTTAATATTTCGATTCTGTGTTAAAGATGTGGTCCAGTACTTCAGTATTGATGGCCTTTTCTTAGACTTAAATCATCAGTATCAGATTGACTAAGGTCCAATACCAGGGATGACCACCTATATGCTGTTTCCATCTCTCGCAATGTCTAGACGTGTATAGTGTACAAAGCCGGGACAGCACAGCTCTGTATACTGTGTAGTGGAAATTCCTA